>NC_080071.1:97387841-97682065 GCF_949987535.1 Balaenoptera acutorostrata
CTTTGCTGACACCCTCTGCCACATGGCCTGACCCTGGGCGGCCCCCAAACCGATCTCCCTCCTTCTTGGATTGATTCAGAGGCAGTGGGAGCTTGCCTCTCCCCGGCTGACTTCTAACAAACGAAGCTCCCCAAGTAACCCAGGCACAAAATAAAACTCTGACACCAAACATTTAAAAAGACAAGTCGAGGGCTTCCCTGGTGGCGCAGTGGTTGAGCTGCCTGCCAATGCAGGGGACACAGGTTTGAGCTCTGGTCAGGGGAAATGAGATCCCGCTGCAAGGCCAAAAAAAAAAAGACAAGGTGAAACATTGAAAAAAATAATGGATAAAAACAGAGGAGGTATCAAAGGGGAGAAATGATGTGTATGCATTTGGGAAGATTTGAGTGTAAATGTTCTTCTACTGAAGTCCATAAGTGACCTCCACATCACCTTCTTTCTGCTGGAGAGAATGGAGTGGATGGAACCCCAGAGGTGGATGCCTTGGAAACCAGCCATCTTCCACACTGAATCTCCATTGCTTCCTGGTAACTCCTTAGAGAAGCGACTAATTTAAGTTAAATTCGATACACTATGGGCAGGGAGTGTCTATCCTTAAGATCAATGCGAGGGTCAGTCCAGTATCTTGTAAAGATTTCATCACATTTTAATTAGGAGTCTTTAATAATTTCTCTTTTTTACATGTAAAATTTTTTTTTAATTTACATCCAACAAATCATCACCACAATCAAGATAATGATCTAGAGATCACCCACAAGTTTCCTTATGCCTGCCTCTTTGTTATCCATTCCTCCGTCCCCAATTCCTCTGTCCCCAAGCAGACATTGATCTGATTTTCTTTTTTTAACTGAAGCATAGTTAATTTACCATGTTGTGTTAGTTTCAGGTGTACAGCACAGTGATTACATTATACATATATATATTCTTTTTCAGACTCTTTTCCCTTAAGGGTTATTACAAAATATTGACTATAATTCCCTATGCTACACAGTAAGTCCTTGGTGGTTATCTATTTTATATATAGCAGTTTGCATATGTCAATCCCAACCTCCCAATTTATCCCTCCCCACCCTTTCCCCTTTGGTAACCATAAGCCTGTTTTCTATGTCTGTGGGTCTATTTTCTGTTTTGTATCTAAGTTCATTTGTAGCAAATAATTTCTTTTTAAATTGTCTTAAAGTAGTGTCTTTCGTTATTATGTGATTGGTGAGGACTACTGATATTCCTTAGAGTCACTGATGTCTGTGAGATGATGCTACCTCTTTCACTTCGGTTAAGAAACCCACAAGGGGACTTCCCTGGTGGTGCAGTGGATAAGAATCCGCCTGCCAATGCAGGGGACACGGGTTTGATCCCTGGTCTGGGAAGATCCCACATGCCACGGAGCAACTAAGCCCGTGCGCCACAACTACTGAGCCTGTGCTCTAAAGCCCGTGAGCCACAACTACTGAGCCTGCACTCTGGAGCCTGCGGGCCACAGCTACTGAAGTCCACACGTCTAGAGCCCATGCCCTGCAACAAGAGAAGCCACCGCAATGAGAAGCCCGCACACCACAACGAAGAGTAGTCCCCGCTCGCCACAACTAGAGAAAGCCAGCGCGCAGCAACAAAGACCCAATGCAGCCAAAAAAAAGAAAAAAAAAGAAACCCACAAGGCATCTTGAGAAAAGTTCTTTCAAGGGCTGGCCCTGAGATGGAAGGAAGCCTGACCAACATTCGCTGGATCTCTGAGCCCTGCTGATTTTGCTGCCTGCTCTCCACCCCAATGCCCTTCCGTTCTCTCCCCTCCCAGGACGGCTGCATCAATGTCCCTTGGTCCCTTTCCCCAGGTCTTTCCTTTCCCAATCTACCCTGCACTTGGAAACCTTTCAGAGCCGTTATTGCTCTGAGGCAACACAGGGGCCAGTGGGAGTGCCATCCAGACAGGGACTAGCAGGTAGAAGCAAGCAAGGGCTGTATCTCATTCATCTTTTCATCTCTGAAGTTCATGGTACATGGCAGAAGCTCAACAGAGCTGAATGAATGAATACATGTGTTTGCATGAATGTACCCATTAGCCAGAGAGTTTTGGTCCTTCCACACTTGACTCCCTCCCCACTGTGTCCTCTAGGGTAGCCCTAAGAGGGAAAAGGATTTTCGCTGGTTGCTTCTATGGAAATGGGTTCCGAACATTTCCCAACTTTGCACAAATCCCCTGTGTGAGTCTCTGCATTGCTTCATCCCACAACGTTGTCCGGGAGGGGGTTGAAGATTTGGGCTATAAATCACAAATGAGTGCTGGTCTTTGCCCCGCCTGGCATCCTCCCTCTGTGTACCTGTCCTCCTATTGGTGCCCCTTCAGTTGCCATCTTTATGTTGCTTAGTCCTCCTATAGAAGCTGGTTCTTTGGAAAAGATCTGATAAATTTATTCACAGTGGTAAGGAGTATCCCTTAGCAAGGGTCTGTGTTAGCCCTCTCAGGTGTATCTGCACTGTAATAACAGACACAGCCTAAAGTCATAGGACTCACTCTTGACTTCACAGTGTCACTGGTCCCAGAGAGCCTGTTGGGAGGTATACTGGGATGGAAGGAGCGGGGGAGACTGAGGGCCATCTCAGGACCCCTGGAAGAGTAACACAGGATCGATCTCCTTTGGGGATTGGCCCTTCTTGTTCTTCTGACGCCTTCTTAGCCACTGCCCACCCCTCATTTACTAAATCATCTTGTGTCCTTCAGTTGTGGCCAAATCTGCGTGTCTCCTGATGAAAGTGTAGATTCCTTGAGGGTAGGGATTGGGTGTCTCACTTCTTTCTAGTGTGTCTAAGTGCTAGCTCCTGGGCTTTGTGGCCAAGCCACAAAATGACACACCTGGCGGGCTACCTCAGAGCCTTTTTCTAGTCTTTTCTGTGTCTCGGGCCAGATTTGTGTGGCGGATTGTGTGTTTCCAAAAGTAGCCCCAGTACCATTTCTGCCCCCACATGCTCTTCAGAATCTTGCCTTTCCCCATCGAGAAGCAGAGTCTAGTTTCCCTGCCCTTGAATCTGGGCAGAACTTTGGGTCTCAATGAAAAGCATGCAGCCAAGTGATGCTGGGTGACTTCCAAAGCTTCCTAAAAAGCGATAGGGTTTCTGCCTGGCTATCTCTTGCGATGCTCACCCTGGGAACCCAGCTACCACCACGCTGTGGGGAAGCCCACACTAGTCTCAGTACTGAGACCACATGGAGAGGTCCAGACCAAAAGGAACCGAGGCCCCCAGCCACCAGCCAGCGTGAACAGCAGGCAGTGTGAGGGGGCAAGTCTTCAGATGACCCCAGCACCAGCCTTGGAGTCTTCCAGATGAGGTCCCCACACTGTGGAGCGGAGACAAACCGGCCCCATGATGCTCTGTCCAAAACCCTGACCCACAGGATCTTTGTGCATAATTAATGGTTGTTTTACACCATTGAGTTTGAAGGTGATTTGCTACACAACCCTAGTAACTGGAACACTGTGCAAAGATGCACAAGCCACTTCTCTTTGCACCTGGATTTTCTTGTCAACAGGTTCCTCTTACAGAAAGAGAAAAGGGAGAATTGGAGCACTGCTTCTTCCTCTTTCCTCCCCTCATTGACTCTCCCTCAGCCCTTCTATTCCCGCCCCCCCCAGCTTTATTGAGGTAGAATCAGTGTATCAAAATTGTACCTACTTAATGTATACAATTTGACGAGTTTGGACATATGTATACACTCGTATTACCATCACCACAATCCAGATAACAAATATATCCATCACCTCCCAAAGTTTCCTTGTATCCCTTTCTGTTCTGTGTGTTAAGAACACTTAACATGAGATTTACACTCTTACATTTTTAAATATTTATTTATTTTTGGCTGCATTGGGTCTTCGTTGCTGTGTGCGGGCTTCTCACTGTGGTGGCTTCTCTTGTTGCGGAGCACAGGCTCTAGGTGCACAGGCTTCAGTAGTTGCAGCACACAGGTTCAGTAGTTGTGGCTCACGGGCTCTAGAGTGCAGGCTCAGTAGTTGTGGCACATGGGCTTAGTTACTCCGCGGCACCTGGGATCTTCCCGGATCAGGGCTCGAACCCGTATCCCCTGCATTGGCAGGTGGATTCTTAACCATTGCGCCACCAGGGAAGTCCCTTCCTTCTTTTTTAAGGATATTATTCCATTGTATGTTTATACCACAGTTTCTTTATGCATTTCATCTGATGACGTAAGTTTGGGTCATTCCCCTATTTTGATTATTGGGAGTAATGCTGCGATGAACATAGGAGTGTGGATATCTTTTCAAGGTCCTAACTGCAATATTTTTGGATACATACCCCAAAGTGAGATGCTGGATCGTATTCTATTTTTCATTTTTTGAGAGACCGCCATACTATTTTTCATAATGGTTACACTATTTTGTACCATTTTAATTTTATTCAACATGACTTGTGCACTGACATTCCCACTGTCAGCGCACTAGGGTTCCATTTTTTTCTACTGCCAACACTTGCTATCTTTTGTTTTTTTGATGATAGCCATCCTAACAGGTGTGAGGTGATATTGTCTTGTGGGTGTTTTTTTTTTTTTTTCCGGCTGAGTAGCATGTGGGATCTTAGTTCCCCGACCAGGGATCGAACCTGTGGCCCTTGCATTGGAAGCGTGAGGAGTCTTAACCACTGGACCGCCAGGAGGTCCCTTGCCTTGTGGTTTTGATTTGCATTTCCTGGACGGCGAGTGATGTTGAGCATCTTTTTGTACATCTGTTGGCCATCAGTATGTCTTCTTTGGTGAAATGTCTATTCAGGCCCCTTGCCCATTTTTTAATCAGGTCATTTGTATTTTTGCTGTTGAGTTTTAGGAGTCCCTTACATATTTTGGAAATGAACTCCTCGTCAGTATATGGTTTGCAAGTATGTTCTCCCATTCCATAAGCTGCTTTTTCACACTGTGGATTGCTTCCTTTGCTGTGCAGAAGCTTTTTTGCATAACGTAGTTCCATGCATCGATTTTTGGTTTTTTTGGTCCTTCATTCCGTCTTCCTATCAGTGCAACCTCGCTTCCTCAGGTAAGCCTTCTCGGCACCCCCAACTGCTGCCTCCCGTTAGTTCAGGTCACCCACCGTAAGCTCTTAGAGCGCTTGGTATTTTTTCTTTACCCAGTTTGCGATTATGCATTTGTCTGTGGCTATTCATGAAACATTACGCTCCATGAGGGGAAGGATCTCGCTCATCCCACTCACTGTGATGTCACATCACTTGGAACGGTACCTGGCACACAGAAAGCTGCTGACTCAACGGACTGGCACTCGCCCAAGGTCATGCATTTAGCTCTAGACCTGGGGCCAGGACCTTGTGTCCAGTGTTCACTTCTCTGCTCTACCAGTTTGCCTCCGCTCCAAAACTTCTGTTGTTTTTGTTCAGTGCCCAGACTTCTGGCCATCTAGAGATCAAGGCGTGATGTTTACACCCTCTCCTCAAACCGAAAGATTCCATCTTCTTCTCAACAGCCACCTTCTTGCCAAAATAAGCCAGGAAAGGTTATGAGAGTGCCTGGATTCCAGAAGGAGTGGAGCGGGTCTGAGAAGAAAAACAGAGAAAAGGAACTATCCCAAAATGTCGATTTGTTTAAACTTCTTCGCCAACTTAACAACACAAGGAAACCAACAGAGACAAGCTTGTAATGAAGTAATCAGCCAACGCTGCTAATATTCCAGTAACATGAAATGATTCTGCACATTTCATGGGGTAGATATGAATGGGGTCATTAAAATATGGCCAAGGAAGGGAGGGAGAGTTTACTTTTTCTGTCTCCTTAGAGTCTGTGTCTGAAAGCTCAGCAGGAATTTAAACAAATAGCATGGAGGAATGGTGAATGTGATCAGATTTAAAGAGAAAGTCCCAAACTTCTCTTCCCTTTAATAAATACATTGAGTTCTGCAAGTTTTGCTTTTTTAAAAACCCTGCAGGTTTTTTTTTCTCCCCCAAATCTGGAGAGCCTGTTTGAGAAATTGCATCAAATTGCTGTGATAGTGTTCTGCATATATATATTTTTCTAGATCAAGAAGAAATTGTTCTGTCATGTAAATGAATGTAAGGAGAATAAAAAGAAGGTAGGTAATAGGGAAGATAATGCTCCCTCTTTGATTAAAAAGTGAAAAATAAAGTTAGAGGAGGGTTAATGGCAAATGGAGAGAGCTACTGAGAAAAAGGGATTACATCAGTAAGATAGGCTGGTGAACGGAGGGTAGAATTGGGTCTCTGAGAACTTGGTCCCCCTGCATTCTAGACAAGATCCAACTGTAGGAAGAAGGGCTGAAGGGAGAGAGCTGCTCTCACTCCCACCCCCTACAGGGTGAATTTAGTTGAGCTAATGGTTCAACTAAACCTACTGAACTTGTGGAGGATAGCAGTCCAGTGCTCTGGCCTTGGACAACCTACTTCACTTCTTTAAGGTCTTTACAGGTCTTCTCACCTGTAAAATGGGGGAGAAGAAAACCTACTTCACAGAGTTTTGTAGGTTAAATAATGTAAAAGAAATATAACGCGTCACCCAGCACATCGTAAGTGCTCCACAGACGTTAGAGAGAAAAACAAAAAACCTCCCCCAGTGAGGCACTCTTTGGGGGAGGACCCTCAGCCCTAGAGAGGCTGGGGGCCAGCGATGGGTTGGGGGACACTTCAGCTTGCTGCCCCCCGCCGCGCTTCTCCAAGCTGGGCAGCTCGGTGCTGGGCTGCGGTGCGGCCTGAGGGCCCAGGGCTCGTCACCTAGTTTGCTTAAGCAAGTTCTTTCACACACACACCCATATACACTTTGGCCCGAAAATTCAGTGAGGTTTTTTCTTCCTTCTTTCTCTGTTGTTGTTGGGTTCTGATTACTTCCATCTGGTTGCGGCAGCTTGACTGGAGTCTCTAAAAACAAAACAAAACAAACAAAAACCCTTCCTACCAAACACACAGGCACCGAACCTAGAAGGCTGCTTCGCTTCTCACCAGCAGGCGCCCAGAGGGCGACTCGCGCAAGTCGCGGCGGGGGGTGCGCAGGACGCACCCCGGCACCTGCGCGCGCCGCTGGCCGCCAGAGGGTCGGCGCAGAACCAGCCCCCCTAGAGCCAGCCTCCCTCCCCGCCGCCCTCCCGTCCCCCGCTTCCGCCCCGGCGCCCGGAGAAGCGGGCGCACTGGGAACGGCGACCCGGGCATCTCCCGGCGGAGGGGAAGAGGGAGGCGGGGAGGGCGGGGGATTTCAGAGATTGAAAACAGAGCCTTCCCCGCGCCTCGGCTCCGGAGCTCATCTGACTTGAGTTAGCGACGCACCCCCGCCGCCCCCGCCCCCAGCGCCTTAAAAAAAGTGTTGGAGACTGGCGCGCTCCTCCGTTCTCTGCTCGAACTTTCTTAGTAGGTGTGCTCTCTCTCCCAGGCGCTGGAGGAGGGTCCTCGGCCGCCCCTCCCCTCCGGGTCCCCCGGGTCCCCTCCGGGCGGGGGCGCGCGGCGCGGGCGGGGGCCCGGCGCCCGGTGTGCTGCAGCCGTGCGCGCGGGGGCGCTGCGCCGTGCGGGCGCGCGGCGGGCTGGAGCGCGGGAGTGCCGCAGCTCGCCAGCCGAGGCAGCACGGCTCCGCGGACTTTTTTTCAAACTCCCATCAATGAGTCTTCGAGGAGGAGCGGGAGGCGGTGGCGGCGGCGGCGGACGCGAAGGAAGGCGAGGAAGAGCCGGAGGAGCGGGAGGAAGGAGCGCGGGCCGCGCGGCGCGCCGGGGCCTCGGAGAGCTGCCCGCTCGCCGGCGGTAGGGTGGCCCGGCCCCCGCCCGCCTCTCGGTCCCCTCCCCTGCCTGGCCCGCCCCGCCCCGGCCGGACTGAGTCCCGGCACACGGCAGCCCGCGGCGGCTCGCCGCGCCAGCCAAGTTGGGATGGGGGCCCGCAGGCACTGCTCGGCGCCCCGGAGGCCACCTGCGTGCTAGAGGCAAACTTTTGTCTCCCTCGGTAAAGTGGCTTTGGCCTTCTTTTGCTTGCTTTTCGTCGCGAAGTGCCCCCTACTCCGGCCGACCCCGGGCCGAGGGGATGCTGCGCCGTCTCGGAGGGTCCCTCGGCCGGGTACCCGCGCCACGGCCCGGGGATCCGGGCACCGGGCTAGCGGGCGGCCCGGGTCCGGGTTCGGGCCAAGCCGGGCGGGGACGTAAGGGGGGTCCGGGGACTAGGAACTCGTGGCCGGGGGGCGATTTTGCATCCCCCTTCCCACCTGGGGGAAAGAGTCAGTCTTCTTGGGGTGCGCAGCCAGCCGGCCTCCACGCCGTCACCACCTCGCGCGAGCCCTGGGCTGTTTTCTCGGGAGGTGGGGGTAGCGCCGGAGGCTGGGATGCTGCGAAGCTCCAGAGGTGGGCGGTGGGAGTGTGTCTCCGGGGAGTGTGCCGGGGGTGGAGGAGCTGCAGCCAGCCGCTGCGAACTTCTAACTGCACTTCTCCGCGCAGCCCGTCCCGAGCCCTGCCTTTCTTTCTTTCTCGCTCCTTCCTCCCCCTCGTCAGGCCCTGTTGCCCCCTCCCCCTCGGTCAGGCTCTTCCCTCCGGCCTCCCTCCTCGCTTCTCTCCTCCGCCTCTATTGCCCTCCGCCCCAAGAGCCGCTTGACTTCCCGGAGGGATCCGCGCGTAATCCCTCGCCCTTTCCTCGGGTCCCCCCCCACCCCGCACTTTCTTCCCCGCCCCCACTCATCGTCCCCCCCCCCCCCCCCCCCCCGGCAATCTCTCAACAAGTATATTTGCAGAGGAATTTGAAAAATCCACTACTGCAACTTGATCTGTGTGTGATGGATGGGGAGAGGCGCGGGGAGAGTTGGGCGCCAATCCTATTAAGGGTTTAGAAAGGGGAGCGTTTTCCCCGGACCGGGGCGGGGGGGCGTGTAGAGGGGGGAGGAGGAAGGGGGCGCGTGCTTGTGTGTGTGAGTGTGAGCGCGCCTGCCGCGTCGGGGAGCTGGAAGTCCACCCATCTCGGCGTCGTTTCAGCCCAGCAGTAATTGCTGTCATTTCCTAGGAAACCCGACTTTTACTGCGCGGGGAACTCGGGATGGAGCCCGTGCGCTTCACCCCGGGTGACCGGCCGCAGGGACGCTCGTAGGCTTTGGGTCTCCCCCAGGGGGCCTTCCTCCACTCGCCTCTCTTTTGTGTCATTTTGATGTGGCTTTCCGAGTTGATCCCGGCTGGAAAAGTAGACCTTTCCTTGGAGTCTGGTGCCGGGCCCCGGGGGTCCTTCCTGCGCTCCTCTGCCCTCCGGCCCGCGCATCCCGGGCGGTGCTCGGCCTGCGGCGCGGACTTTGCAGCCCAGTGGCCGCGGCCGCGGCCGCGTCCTGGGCCCCCGCCCCGCCGCCCCCGCCGGGCGTGTGAAGGTTTAATCCCGACAGCTCCAGATAAAGGAGCAGTTGTAAAACGCTCATATGCTGTTTGCTGACGAGGCTCAGGGGGATGTTGGAGAATTTGAAAGTAAACGTTTCCCTCGCAAGCGGCATAAAATAGTGTTTAAGCAAATATTGTATTGGCGTGCTCAGGGGGCTCGGTGCCAGAAAGGAAAGTAAATAAACGGTGAAATCCAAAATGTACAGCCGTGGAAAGCCACGGAATAGGCGGGCTCGCCACCGGTGCCCCCGTGAGACCTGTTTGCTCTCGTCACCTTGCCTGCGAGACCCCTCCCCGCCCATTTCCTTACCTTGCCTGGGGGTTTCCTTCCCTCGGTGGCTTCCCTGTGTGGGCGCCTGGGAGCGGCTTTGCACTTGGCTCTGACGGGAAAGAAGTCATTGTGTGGCTCCCTGGGCTGGTCTCCCCAGGGCCGGGGAGGGCGCCCTGACTATGCCTGGCTGCTTTGAGTTTTGGTGCCCTTTAGGCTCTCCCCAACTTCTGGTCCGCCCTGGGGCAGGAATTCTAGACTATAGCCTCTAGGCCACTGCAGACACATCCCTGCGGAACCTCCCTGGTCCCTTTCTTCCTTCATCTTTCTTGCTTTCGTTTTCCCAGACTTAGTGCTTCCCTCGTACAGCTGAGGGTTACAGGAAATCATGGAGATGTTCTCCCCCAGATTTTAGGTCCCACTCAAACCTAGACGCATGGAGAGTTGTCACTTGTCAGAGCGCTTCAGAGTTAGTTCAAGTTTGTGATATTTAGGGTGGTTTGTATTTGCCCTTTGCTGGGAGAAATACGCTCATTTCATGAGGTTAGTTAGTGATTCTAGGGGGATTTAAACTAAGGCACTGGAGGTGAGGAGCCCACTCGGCCAGGAAATAGCCCTCAGGTGACCCGGCTGTCTCTTGGTTTGGCATCTGAGTGACATATTATAGTCAGAGCAGTCTGTTTTCAAAGTCAGTGGGCGAGGATACCAGTGGGAGGGAGAGAAACATTTCCAAAGCAGGGCTGGGCTCACCGGAACAAGGCAGGACTGGCTGTTAGGGATGGTTTTTTATCTTCCGTGGGGATTGTTTGGAGGGGAATTTGCACAGGGTTCAGACTACTTCAGCAGGGCCTCCCAGGCTGCTTCCAAACTCACACTGACCCTGCCCGCGGCCTTGGAGGGGACTCTTGGCTTGGCCCACTTTGAAGGGTGTGTGGGGTTAGAGAAGCCCTTCTGGCCGGGCGGCCTTAGAAAGGCGGGCCCGTCCATGTTCTCAGGGATGCTCCAGCCCACCTGTGGGGGGGATACTGAACAGAGAGAATCCTTTGAGTTGCCTGGTTGGAAGAGGGGGCCGCAGGGCCGCTGGTCAGCGACTCCTTGCCCGGCTGCGGGGGCCCTGGGGGCTGTGTACTGTAGCTGGCTTGTTTGCACTGCAGACTGAAAGATACACAAATACTTCATGCTTTGTGTACTCCCACACGTGCCCTGTACACAGTGCAGCCCCTAGGGCTGGATTAGCCAACCCCGGGATTCAGCAGGCCGACTGACAAAATTGAATATTTGCCTAATAAACACCCTTCTTACAGCAGGGCCTCTCTTGACCACCCGGGGAAGGGCGGGGGGACCGTCACCCCACAGATGCCAGTGATTCCCTCTAACTGGGACCAGGAGGTTGTCATGCACACTTTGAAAGGCTTTGTGACCCCTACACACCCAGCTGGCTTGTTCAAACGCAAAACCCAAGTCCCACATCCTTGTGGACTCAAGGGGTAGGGCAGCCTGCCTTTTCCTTGGGCAAGTGTGTGTTCAGCCGGGTTTCCTTTCATCTGAATGACGCTCGCTTCTGCTGGTGACTCTGGCTCCGGGGAGGTGGAGCCACCTGCCCTGCTTCTTTAGGATGGGGTGGGGTTCTACCTGTGCCTGGGCCTGTTTCCCGGTATGCGGGGACAGCCAGGCCAGGCCAGGTGGACCTAGCTGTGGACCACTGCAGCTGTACCTGCTGGGCCCTTTGAAACGGAACCCTGGGGAAGCAGCTCCCCACCCCCCCTTCTTCTTTTCAGTAAGTGTCAGAGGCTTGCACACGTGAAACACGTGAAGAATGCCAAAGAGAGAAACTGTATTCTCAGATTCCAGAAAGTACAGAGAGGCCGCATAGGTGATTGTACTAGCCACCAGAATAGGCAGCAATTTCAGTGAACAAGGCTCGCTGGCTTCTAAAGAAGGCTCCCGGGAAGGGAGGCTTCTTTGTAATTGTGGCCTCAGGCTTGTTTAAAAGACGGTTTGGGAAGGGGTCCTGTTTGTTGTTAGGCAGTGTCTTCTGGTAAAGAGCAACAGCTTCATGGGTTTTAAATAAATACTTGCCACCAGATTCAATACTGTTACGTATTCCCAAATGAATTTGAGTGTTTGCTGTGGACCATAAAGGCTTTAAAAAAAAAATCATTGATCGCTGTTGTTAGATTTTGAGGGTGACCAAAACATCCTTAACCTACAAAACTATGTTTAAACCCCTGGGAAAATGCGCCAGTGATACCAGCAGACTTTCTGCATGTTTAGTATATTATTTTCCCCAATTCCTTCATCAACAAAAGCACCCTCAATATAGTGGTTTGTGTTCTGATTCTGGCTTCTTAAAAAAAACACACGTGGGGGAAAATAACTCACTTAAGATGTGACCAAAGAGTTCATATTAAACTGTTTCTGAGATTTTTGGTTTCAAGTGAAAAAGTTAATGTGGTTTTATGTGTGTGTGTATGTGTGTCGTTTAAAAAAAAAAAAGGTTGCTGGGAAGTGTGTTTTAACTGTGAGTGCCCTGTTTCAGGCATTAGCATAAGAAAAAAGTTTTAGTGCATTTCCTATTGTCTTGAATGAAGAGTTTCAGCAAAGGGAGGGAAAGCCGCAAAAGGGTGATGGTCCATTGAGATTCTTGGGCAGCCCGGGCTCGTCATCTGCCCCTGAAATCTGTGATCGGATAGCACTTTTATCTCACTTTTCCATTCTCCGGCCTTTTTCACACGTTCACTTTTTGTCAAGGTTTATTGATTATGTTTTCTTCTCTGCAAATCTGTGGAAAATTTAATGAACCAAACACAGCAGTGAAATAAAGGGGGCTTTTTATTCATTAGCAAGGGATTGATTTCCCCCCTTGGGCCGAGGGCCCCTGGCCTCCAGCAAGTGAGGGAGGGGGTGGGGAGGAGGCGGGTGGCCCTGCTCCGGGCTGAGGCGGGGCCTCCCCGGCCTGCGGCCTCCCCGCAGACCAGCACCGGCTCAGCCCGGGACTCCCGGCCCCAGTGAACTTAGAAGCTCTTTCCTGATGGGTGTTCCGGGCCAGCCCCAGCCGCTGCCGCTGCAGACGCCCGCCTCGACCTCGGGGGCCGGGCTTCTCCGCGATCGGGGCTCCCTGGGCTTGGGGGCGGGTGGAGGCGGGGGATACTTGTCTTCCCCACCCTGACAAACCTCTCGACTGAGTGCCTGGGCCTTCCCGGGGACACAGTTAAGTATGGCCCTTCCTCCAGCCCCGACTCTCAGACCTGTAATTAAGCAAAGCCCCTGGTGTGATTATGCTTTGCTGACTCGGCTGGCTTTGGAGCCGCTTCCCTCCACGGAACAGGGTGAACTTTAGCTTTTTGCAGAGGCTTCCTGGGCAGACTGCACATCTGTCTGTCTGTCTGTCTCCCCTACTCCCCCATCTCCCTTCTTCTCTGCCCGCTTTGTTTCCTTCCCTTCTTTCTTTCCCCCTTTCTTCTCTCTCGCGCCCGCTCTGCCCCTCCCCTCCCCGCCCTGGGTCTTCCTTCTCTCCTCCCTCCTGTCTTTTCTTTCTTTCCCTCCCTCTCCTCCCCGCCCATCTCCTCTTTCCTTGGGCATCTTTTTATTTCGCTCCCCCTCCTCCCCCTCCTTCCTCTCCCCGCCCCCCTCCAATTTCTGCCCCGCGGAGGGCTGGCCGGGAGGCCTCCGGGACGCGGCTTGCCCAGGCCGTGGGGACCGTGGCCGCGTCCGGGGATCCCTCTGCTCTCCGAGAGCCCGCGCTCCGGCCACGCCGCGTCCCTCCCACCTGCCCGCCCGCCCGCCCGGTTTGTGGCGCCCGAACAATGGCCACATTGTCCCGGCCGCGCACCGGCCGCCCCGGCGAGTGGCGGCAGGCGGGACCCCGCTCGTGGCGGCTCGGGAAGAAAGCCAGCGGCCCAGATCCAGATCGGCCGCCTTTGTCGCCGGGTGGGAGACCGCAGCGCCCGGGGGAGCCGGCGCCCACCTGGAGAAGGCGCTTCTCGAAAGGGCGCCCTCCCTGCCCACGGCCGCTGGTCCTCCCTGCCCCTTCCCAGGGGCTCCCCTCCCCCTTCTCCGAGAAGGGATTCATTCGACTTTAGGTGACAGTTTGCAGAGTGAATTGAGAGCATTTCGCTAGAGCCAGGAGAAAAGGGGCCACGTTACCAAACTTTTGGCGGCATCCGAAACTTTTTCCGTAAGGCATCTGCGCGGGTGCCGAAGGCCCCCTTTTGCCCTGACCCCCACCTTCCCCACCGAGGCAGGAAAGGAATGGTGGTCTCTCAGAACAGTATCCACCGCCCCCCCCAACCCATTCGCCTTGACCTGTAGGGATTCAAGACCTCTTAGCGCTTAGAAAAAGAAGGATCTTTGAATGCTTAGGATGTTAAAAGAGCATCCGTCCCTGCGTCCAAGCAGACGCTTAGCAATGCTCCTTTGTGTGGTGGACAATGCAATAAGTCAGCCCTACTTTTGAGCCACATTTATAAGGAACTGTAAGGGCCGCTCAAGTACACTTGTGCTAAGTTGAATTGATTGAAATTTAATGGCGGTTAGTGGCGATGAATGGTAATGATTTCCCAGCGTATCTTTGGCATACTTGACATTAATAACAGTGTGTGTGTGTACCCGCACCGGGAGCCTGCCACACACGTGAGGCGGTAGCATTATTCATTTCCGGAGATGCCAGTCCTTTGCCTCCTTCCTCTCCTGAAATCCTTTTCCTTCTCACCATAATTCAGTTAGTTGTTCAGATGATTTTTTAAAAAACAGCAAAGGAAAAGAAGGAAAGAGAAAAATCTTTCTCCATTGAGTTCGTACATCATTTCAACATAATTTTGTGCTCATGATTTTTTTTCAATTCCTACGTAAATCAGCTTCTCATATACCAAATATGATGAATTTGTTTTAGCTGCCATCATGAATTAATGTTACGCAAATAGAAGCTTTGCAGGTGAAATGATTTACTTAATAATTTCAACTTCTAATATTTAAACTCATTCATTATGTTGGGAGTTAAAAAAAAAAAGTCCATATTTTTAAACCTGCGTTGGGGGAGATTGCTATGCAAGTATTTGCAGTGTAGGCAGGCCTTGAAGGCCAGAAAATAGCTCTTCATGTGTTGATTCTTTCTTGGATAACCTATAGTTCACCACGCGGTGGCTTAAGAAGCAGGGGCTAGAAGTCTTAACAAGTGCCGTCTGTGGGTGGGACAACACAAAGGCATTGAAATAAATCCAAGGTGACCATCACGGTGATATACCCCCGGGACTGAACATGCTCTGCTCTGGGAACTAAGAAGGGCTTCGCTTTTGAACTCGTCTTGACTGAGCCGGGTGGTGAAGGGTGAAGGGGCTCTGATGCCCCCTGCCCCCATCTTTGTCATTTGCTGGTTGAGACCATCTTAAGAGCAAGTCTTTAATGCCTGCCCATGAAGGTAGCAGTGATATAAAAAGTTGGGCAGAGGACTGCCACCCCCCTCCCCAAATGCTAGGAAGACTTCCTTATGTGTGTCATCTTTTCAGGATGCTTTCTTCTGGAAAAAGTTGAGGAAGAGAGTAAAAGGGATGGATAAATGGCCCGTGATGAGTAAGGAGCCCAGACCCTTGGGGTTACATCTGGGAGAGTGACACCCATCACTCAAGAGCTGGGTGACCCTGTGCCAGTCGCTTGGCCTCTCTGTGGAGGGGGAGGAAGCTAGGCAGATGTGAGCTCTCAGATCCTGCGGCTTCACCAGCCTGGGAGCCAGCACAGCCGGCCGCTCGCAGCTGTCTTTAAGAATCAGACCTCAGGCAGGGTGGGGGGACCAGGGTCTGGACAAAGTCGGGGGTCTGGGTCTTTGCCTCTGCTTCTGGGGAGAGTGAAGTGAGGCCCTCTCAAGGAAGCTGCCCCCGCTTCCCATCTCCCCCTGCCTGTCACTCTGCCTAGTCAGCTGCAGTGCTCGGGGCACCTCCGGGATGTGGTCACAGGGTGAGCGGGGATAGAGTGGACTAGGGGACATTGGTGTGGGTGGGGGAAGCACTCGGCAATGCCTTTTCAGACCCTCCTGAAATGTGTCTCGGATCTCTGACGATAAGGGTCGAGTTTTGACTTTCTGTCTCCAAAAATTGAGGTCATCGTGATCGGATGATGGGTTGAAGGTTCATCACTCAGCCGATTCTGCAGCCGGCAGTGGGTTGTGCGGGGTTGATAACATTGTGTGTCCAGGCGGCGACAGCGTATTTAGGGCTGGCCCTCGCCGTCTGCGGAGATCAAGGTGAGGGGACGTCGCTGGGCTCGCTGGCTGAGGGCGCCTTGTTTCTGTAGGGGAAGAAGGAGTCTGACTCAGCAGTTACTCAGTCAGGAGCTGTCAGGTGTGCTGACGGTAGGATGGAGCAGGATGGCAGGGTTTGAATGTAACTCAGGTGTCTTCGTCTTTAGAAGATGTCACACACGTAATGTCCTATGTTACTCACAGGCATGATGTAGTATGTTAGGCTGCTCTTCCGGTTAAGTGTGAATGTGGTGTGTGTGATATCTCTGTTTATGCTGATATACGTATATACCAGGAAGTTTTTTAACTACCAGGTCTCTTTATGAATTAGATATTTTTCTTCTCCTAAGATGCACTTAAACAAAAAGAGAAATAGCATAAGAGAGTGAAGTCAGCACTGGAAATGAGCTATAGAGGCAAATCTAAGAAAGCCTCCAGCGGGCTTCCAGCCAGGGATTCAGATGGAAAGCTGGGGAAATATGCAGATTCTCGGGCCCCCATGGAGACCCTATTGAATGTGAATTCCTATGGAGGGGACCCTGAGATCCGCCTTTTATCAAGACTTTTTAGGGCGGGGTGATGGGAATTTAGTGATTTCTTTCTGTGACGTCCTTCACTTCCTCTGTGATTTTTGCATTAACAAAGGGAGAACGTTTGCTTCTTTAAGCCTGGATGGATAACTCAGGATTTAGACTTTCCAGCTATTTGCTGCACTGGAGGTTGGGGCACACAAACTAGCTGAGAACTGAGCTGCTTCTCCTCCAGAACAGCACAGAGAAGTGGGCTCTCTTTCTGAGACTGTCAGGTGGCTGCGGCAGTCCCCTGGTTTGCTGTGAAAGATCCCTGAAGGCCCCAGGAGAAACCACA
Organism: Balaenoptera acutorostrata; assembly: GCF_949987535.1. Lineage (NCBI taxonomy): Eukaryota > Metazoa > Chordata > Mammalia > Artiodactyla > Balaenopteridae > Balaenoptera > Balaenoptera acutorostrata. The sequence continues at coordinate 97,404,548 of NC_080071.1, forward strand.
GGGCAACGAGCTTATTAAATCAGCACCTTCGTTTCTGTGCCGTGGGTTCTTGGCCGGAGGGTCCCTAGGATCGCTCCTTTGTTTTCTCCTGTATAAGAAACTACCTGTGCATCATGATGGCTGTCTCACTGCTTCAGTGGCCAGAAGTCAGTCCCTCTTTGGGTCCAGGTCTGTGTTGCCGAGTTTGAGCAGATCTTTGGGAAGTGTGACCTCCCACTGAGGTTTGACCGAAGGGCTTGCCTGTGCTGTCTTTATGGTTCCCTGGGAAGGACAGAAAGGCTGAGTGAGGAGCTGGTGCAGGCTGGCATGCCCTCCCAGCCATGGTGGCCTCAGGCCTGGAGCTGCAGAACGTCCGCCTTGAGGAGCAGGGACTGGTGGAGTGGCCTGGCCTCTCTGCCCAGGTCCACCGTGAGGGAAGCTCGTGGCTGAGGTGGTCCGCGGCGCTGGCTGGCATCTCGCCCCCAGCTCACAGCATCCGCTGCCTGCATCCTAGCTTTGGCGTCAGCATATTTCAAGAATATCCCGTCTCCTCACTAGGACTTGAGTCTCCTTCAGAGGGAGAAGGCAAGAGAGATTCCAGAAGGAGTCTCTGACGAGTACAGGGCAGCTGGGTCATCAGGGAGGGCGCGGCTTCTCAGCTTAGAGTGGGCGTCCTGACAGCTGCCTTCCAGGTGTGTCTTAGTGTGAGATGGGGCTCTGAGTGGGAGCCTGGCGTCGCCCTCGCTCAAGGGCAGGGTCCCGGGGATGGTGGCTTTTCCTGTCCCTGAGGTCCAGCTGGCCTTGGAGACTTGGGCTCTTGGGTGTCTCTGGCTCTGACGATGTGGACCAACTTTGGGGAGCATTGCGATGTGTACTGTCCTGGCCTGCACACTGTTGGCTTTCTGTTAATATTTCAAGTGCATGTGGGCAAGGACTTCAAGAGGGACTGGAAAAAGGCCACTTCCATACATTTGAAGCTGGGCCTTGTGGACTCACCCCGTCCACTCCGCGCTGGGTTCCGACTGCGGCCGCTTGGAGGCATCGGGCTGATGGGAAGTGCGGTCTTCTTTCCACGTTAGCTCAGTTCCTCTGCTCGTTCTAGACCCCCAAGGGCAGATTGAGGGCACACTGCCCGGCGGCACCCCGGCACTAGGAGCCCAGTGGGAAGTGCGATGAAGGCTGGTGGCATTTCCATCTCCCCTGAGTCTCTGGTGTCCAGCATCTGGGTGCCGCATCCGTGTCCAGATCCGGCCCTCAGTCCCGGGACCCTCGGGCCCCCAGGACCCAGCCTAGCTGTTTTACCAAGAACAGCTAAGGCCCCATGCTCTAGGGCGGTGCTCCTTCATTGACACCCCTCTTCCCATCCTCCAGGGACCCCCCCTTGAGCAGGCGGTCGCTGGTGGGCAGGAAAGATGGAGGTGCCATCAGGCTGAGGGCCCCTTGGGAATCTTTTTTTAAAAAATAAATTTATGTTATTTATTTATTTATTTATTTCTGGCTGCGTTGGGTCTTCGTTGCTGCGCGGGGCTTTCTCCAGTTGCGGCGAGCGGGGGCTACTCTTCGTTGCGGTGCGCGGGCTTCTCATTGCGGTGGTTTCTCTTGTTGCGGAGCACGGGCTCTAGGCACACGGGCTTCAGTAGTTGTGGCTCGTGGGCTCAGTAGTTGTGGCTCGCGGGATCTAGAGCGCAGCCTTGGTAATTGTGGCGCACAGGCCCAGTTGCTCCGCGGCATGTGGGATCTTCCTGGACCAGGGCTTGAACCCGTGTCCCCTGCATTGGCAGGCGGATTCCCAAGCACTGTGCCACCAGGGAAGACCCTATCTCCTCAAGCATATTTTATTTTACTCTCTTTATTACATTGTTGGGCATTTAGGTTTTTTTCTAGTTTTTGTTATCGTAGATAACACTGGAATAGACATCTTTGTGTGTAAATGTTTACCTGAGATTCTAATTCCCTAGAATAGATTTTTTTAAAAAATATTTATTTTTTAATTTATTTTGGTTGCGTCGGGTCTTAGTGCGGCAGGCAGGCTCTTGGTTGCGGCATGCACGCGGGATCTAGTTCCCCAACCAGGGATGGAACCCGGGCCCCCTGCATTGGGAGTGTGGAGTCTTACCCACTGGACCACCAGGGAAGTCCCTAGAATAGATTCTTAAAAGTGGAATAACTTGGTGGAAGTATTTGGACAGCTGTTCTTGAGGCCCTCAGTAGGGTTTAGAGGATTTCCAGTAGTAGTTTTCTAGCTTTTGGGGAGAGATGTGAGATGTCAGCTTGAGGTTCTCAGAACAGCTATGTACAAATCAACGTAGAGTAATTAGTTGAGTGCCTTCTGCCTGCCCAGTGACTTGCAAAATACGGCCTCATTTTGCAGATGGGTGACCTGAGTCTCAGAGACATCGGATAATCCCTGCGTTTCCCTGAGCAGTGGGAGGAAGAGCCCTGGGCAGAGGCTGGTGCCCAAACCAGGACCCTCTCCCGGAGCTGGCTTCTGAGTGCCGCCCTGGCCCCCCCTGTGCAAAGGCTACAGCACTGATTCTCAACCGCGGCTGTTTGTTCCCCAGGGGATATTCGCTCATGTCTGGAGTCAATCAGTTAGCACTTGCTGGTTTTGGCTGTCATAACTGGTGGGGGGGGGGGTGGTTGCTCCTGAGATCTAGTGGGTGGAGGCCGGAGATGCCGCTCAGCGGCCCGCAAGGCGCAGGGCCTCCCCCGCGACACAGGATGGTCCAGCCCAAATGTGCCGATGCTGCGACTGAGTGACCCTGGGTGGAGGTCGCCGGCAAGGCCTGCTGTAGGGTTTCCCTGCCTGGCTGACACAGCAGGACGCTGCGGCCGGGGCTTTGGAGCGGGCAGCCGTGCTTTTTCACACCTCACTCTCTCGCCAGGCTGGAAATCTTCAACCTTCTTTTCTGTGCCCTGAATTTGAAACAGTGCGGCAGTTGCCATCAAGAGGAATTCCTTGTGCAATCCATCAGTCAATCAGCTAGCACTTACTGGAGCGTCTGTTATGGGCCTGGCCGTGTTAAGCTCACTGCCCTAGGCTCACACCTTGCTAACTTGGTTAGGAGCTGGCGGCCATCGAAATCCCAGCCGATTTCTCCAGTGTGCATCTGTCCTCCTCCTGTATCCTCCATGTCTAGCAGGAGCCTACTTTAGGAGAGCCAGGAATTGGCTGGTGTGACCTCAAAAGTCAGTTACCTAGGAATACGAGCCCGGAGCAGATACCGCTTCAGCTGTCATCTGGGAGAACCTGTCTGCTTTCCTGGCTTCAGGCTAAGTTTCCTACTTAACAATGAATTTTGTACCGGCTTTTCCTGGCTAGTCAGGGATCATAGAGTCCTGGGTCCTAATAGTGAAAAGCCCAGAGGTGGGGGCCATTGGCGATGGCTCATTTATTTAACCAAACAGTTGTGCCTGAGTAAGTCTGGGAAGGCTTCCTCTAAGAGGCCAGTGTCACTTGGAGGATGAAGTGTAGGGAGGGGACCCAGCAGGATACAGAGGGGCCCTTTATGAGAGCCTGGGGTGCTTTGAGGCGCAGGCTTTGTGATTCCAAGGATGGCTCCACCAACTTATTGTCAGCCGTGGTTTATCTTCATCCAGGACGTGAGGTATAAACATGCAGGGGACTCGGGTTCTTTCTGGGACTGAAACATTTGGGATCTGATGTGCAACAAAGTGATTATCACCTTTCCCTTTTCATTTTCCTCCTTTTGGGTTTGGGCCAACTTCATTTCTCAAGTTGTTTTTTTTTCTTACAGTTAGGCTTTTCCCTCTTTTGTGGAAAAGAGGGAATTCCCAGCAAATATGCACATACCTCTTCTCATCCCACCAACTCTTGCCCATCTGTAGGCAAGGGATATGGTGTCTGACCCTGCCTCCACCTATTCTTGACCTGCTCCCTAAAGATAACTCCCGCTCAGGGTCTGTTGGAGGGAGTGATGGGTGGAAAAGGGATGAGAGGGCTTCCCTGGTGGTGCAGTGGTTAAGAATCCGTCTGCCAATGCAGGGGACACGGGTTCGAGCCCTGGTCCAGGAAGATGCCACGTGCCGTGGAGCAACTAAGCCCGTGTGCCACAGCTACTGAGCCTGTGATCTAGAGTCTGTGAGCCACAACTGCTGAGCCCATGTGCCGCAACTACTGAAGCCTGCGCACCTAGAGTCTGTGCTCTGCAACAAGGGAAGCCACTGCAATGAGAAGCCCGTGCACCACAACGAAGGTAGCCCCCGCTCTCTGCAACTAGAGAAGACCCACGCACAGCAACAAAGACCCAATGCAGCCAAAAATAAATAAAATAAAATAAATTAATTAAAAACAAAAAGGGATGAGAAGATGAACCTGGTTTTCAGAACACTCTTGACTATGATCCTCAGGAACACTTGCAGTGATTTAAGAGTAGTAGTTGTCATGCATCCCACCATCCATCCACCCACCCATCCCATCCATCCATCTATCCATCCATCCATCCATCCATCCACTTATCCATCCACCCACCCATCCATCCATCTATCCATCCATCCATCCATCCATCCATCCATCCATCCATCCATCATTTATCATCCACTCACCCATCCAACTTCCACCCATCCATCTATTGATCCATCATCACCCATCCATCCATTAGCCATCGACTGTCCATCCTTCATCATACATCCACCCATCCATCCATCCATCCATCCATCATCTGTCCATCCATCCATCCACACATCCATCCATCTATCCATCCATCCATCCATTATTTATCATCCACTCACCCATCCATCTTCCACCCATCCATGATCCATCATCACCCATCCATCCATTAGCCATCGACTGTCCATCCTTCATCATCCATCCACCCATCCATCCATCCACTCATCCATCCATCATCTGTCCATCCATCCATCATCATCCACCCACCCATCCATCCATCCATCCATCCATCCATCCATCCACTTATCCATCCACCCACCCATCCATCCATCTATCCATCCATCCATCCATCCATCCATCCATCCATCATCTGTCCATCCATCCATCATCATCCATCCACCCATCCATTATCCATCATCCATTGATCCATTTATCATACATCTATTCATCCATTGATCCATCTATCTTCTATTCATCCATTATTCATCCAGCCATCATCTTCCACCATCCATCCATCCATCCATTTATCATACATCTGTTCATCCATTCATCCATCCATCTTCTATCCATCCATCATTCATCCATCTTCTATCCATTCATCCATCCTCTATCCATTCATTCATCCATCCGTCCATTGACTACAGGAATTTTAAAGGCCTTTGCTGTTGGTCCTTGGCATACCCTTCCTCTCCTGTCCATGAAGCCAGTAACTCAAGGGTCACATCCTCCATGGAATCATTCCTGTCTCAGACCTAGGCTTCCACTTGTCCCTGGGGTTTCCCTTACTTATAACACTCATTAATACTGTCTTGCCATTGTCTTTTTACTTGTGCTTAGTAATTGTTCGTCAATGGATTCTAGAAAATTTCTCAATGGGAGAAAATGGCATTTGTTCAGTTTCCTTTGACAACTCTCTAAAGAAATATGAGCCAACCAAGCAGTCTCCAGATTGGCTTCCTTGATTTGAGAGAGCAAGAGTGCTTGTTTATAAAATTAGTTTGTAATATGGCAGAGTTGTATTTTATATAATCCAAGTACGTGTTATAGTTCATTTGGGCCCCCTACGTAATCTCTGTGTACCATGTTTTTATAACCACTCTGAGGGGTTTTTGGTGGGAGACAGGGTGTTTTAGTGGTTAAGGCATTGGAAATGTGGTGAGGTAACCAGGGTTCTAGTCTGGCTTTGCCTGGAGGTTAATAGGAGACCTTGGGTGAGCCATTGTCCCCCTCTGAGCCTCTCTTGGTTTATTCCTTGTCCATCAAATGAGATGGTTGGAATAGATCATTTCAAGCAACCTTTAAGCCATGATATTCAGGGCCTAGGATCACAGTTTCTCTATTTTAGCGATTAGAGAGGGTTGAATTTGGGGTTTTTAGACTCATGGATGGTCATATCACTGATTTGCTTGAATAAGGAAGCAGCCCTTGACCTTGACATTCCCACAGGAGGTGCTCCGTTTCTAAACACCATGGTGGTCTCAGGTGGCAGGGCCTTAGAGACCATGCACTGTTTTAGCACCATCACCATGGGTTGTGCTAGGATAACAACCGCATGCAGTAGGAATCATCATGTGCATTTTAAAGATGCTGTGGAGGTTGTCTGGTTTTACTGGACTTGCCCGAGGTCCCAAAGCAACAACAGTCAGGGTCAGTTTCCCATTCATGGGGGGCTCTGCCGTATCCTTGGAGGGCAGAGCAGGGCACAGTCTTTGTCTCCGCAGAGACCCCTCTGTCTTGGAGGCCCGTCCCTGGCAGTCCTGATAGTGGGAATATATGCATGGTCCTCTCATCGGTCCCGACCTGCCTCTTGCATCTCCCGAGCCAAGAGGTGGTCCTTTCTATGGAGCCCGGCTCCCTGAGGGGGGACAGTGAGCCTCTTCCCTGGGCTAGTTTTTCCCCAGAGAGCACCCCCTTTCCGGGGCAAGTCTGGGCTCTCCACGTTCCACACGACGTAGCTTGGCGTCCCTTTGGTGCCGTGGCCAGCACTCCGGAGGGGGACTGTCCAGATGGGAGCTTGCTTCTCCAGCTGTGGCGCAGCCATTGTTGGGGGACGGGTGCCTCAGCCCTTAGTCTGGAAGGTTCAGGGGAGCAGGGGCTTCGGATCGGGCACGGGAGACAGACTGTGCGTCCCAGCTCTGTGGCTCTGTTTTCTCATCTGTAAAGTGAGGATATCTGTGGACCCATATCCTGGGAGTTTAATGAGGATAAAAGGGTTTATATGTATCAAGTCCCTGGTACATAGCATGAAATCTTTTATTTTACTGAAACATAGTTGGTTTATGATGTTGTGTTAGTTTCAGGTGTACAGCAAAGTGACTCAGTTATACACGTATGTATGTATATCTATATTCTTTTTCAGAGTCTTCTCCATTATAGATTATTATAAGGTATTGAGTATAGTTCCCTGTGCTCTACAGTAGGGCCTTGTTGGTTATCTATTTTATATACAGTAGTGTGTATCTGTTAATCCCAAACTCCTAATTTATCCCTTCGCCCACTTTCCCCTTTGGTAACCATAAGTTTGTTTTCTATGTCTGTGAGTCTATTTCCATTTTGTAAATAAGTCCATTTGTATAATTTATTTTAGATTCCACGTATCAATATAAGTGACATCATATGGTATTTGTCTTTCTCTGTCTGACTTAACTTCACTTAGTATGATAATCTCTAGGGCCATCCATGTTGCCGCAAATGGCATTATTTCACTGTTTTTTTTTTATGGCTCAGTAGTATTCCAGGGTATATATGTACCACATCTTCCTTATCCATTCATCTGTCCATGGACATTTAGGTTGCTTCCAGGTCTTGGCTGTGAAATCTTGATTACTACTAAGAAGGCAGTCCAACGGGCACCATATTTTTGGCAGCTACATCCTACTAGCGACTCATTTAAGCTCCAGTCAACCCAGATCCCGGTTTTCATTTGCCCATGCTGCTAGTTTAAACCAGAGTCCCCAGCACAGTTTCTGCTAAAAGACCTCTTGACAGGGGCAGAGCCTGTGCTCACCAGCACCTGGACGCTTTTTGTGCCCTTGTTTCTGACTGGGAAAGCAATCAGTTCGTTAGCAGGGGGAGTTTCTGAGAGGTGCCCGGTTGTGCCCTGTCTCAGACCAATGAGGCACCCCCTGGACCTTACCTTCAGGCCGCCTGAGGGTGATGACGCAGCCCCACGTCTGTCCTGCCACGCTCCAGAGAGTCTTTCCAAAGCAGGGCTCTTGGCCAGATCCCTTCACAAGCCAGGACGGTGGCCGCGCTCTTCAGCTGATGGACCTGCTCAAGGTTGCAGGTAGTTGCTGGTCAGAGAACATGCGGCTTCACGAGGCCACTGACCACTTGGCCCCCTCTGGCCCCTCAGGGGTACTCTGCCCGACAGGACAGCTGGAGTGAGGCTCCCTGGCCTAAAATAGTCTTCTCCCCATTCTCACCCCAGCTCAGGGCTCTTGATGGCCCCAATATGAAAACAACAGATTTGTTCTGGATTTATCAAACATTTTGTTTTGCTTTTTGGTCTACTTAATTCTAGTCTCTGTTTTTCTGTTCCTATCCTTATCTCCCTCAGTATTTTACAGATTTGAGATTGTATGGTTTATAGCAGGGGTCCCCAACCCCTGCGCCAGAGATTGGTACCGGTCTGTTAGGAACCGGGCCGCGCAGCAGGAAGTGAGCGGTAGGTGGGCGAGTGAGCGAAGCTTCCTCTGTATTTACAGCCGCTCCCCATTGCTCGCACTACCGCCTGAGCTCTGCCTCCTGTCAGCATTATGGTGAGTTGTATAAATATTTCATTACATATTACAATGTAATAATACTAATAGAAATAATAGAAATAAAGTGCACAATAAATGAAATGCACTTGAATCATCCTAACCGCCCCCCCCCCACCCCGGTCCATGGAAAAATTGTCTTCCATGAAACTGGTCCCTGGAGCCAAAAAGATTGGGGAATGCTGCTTTATAGTTTTCACCCTGTAATTTTTACTTAATACCTTTTGTAAGCATTTGTTGTAGGCTCTGTCAGAGTGTTTGTGCTTGATCCCCCTCTTTTGGACATAGTTATTTTTTCACTATCATAAGTAACTCTTCTAAAAACACCTTTGTATATAAATGCTCTAAGTTTCTTAGTCTACTTAACTTTCCTTTTAAAAAAACAAAACAAAAATAGATCATTTGTAAACTAATTGTGAAGAAAGATTTAAAAAGAAGGAAGTTGAAGCCACCATGACCTCGGGTTTCTGTTCCCCACATTTTCTGTGGGGACCCCCAGCACCCTGGTGGATGTTTTTCAAGACTTTTCTACTTACGTTCACTAATATTTTCTACACTCAGGGAATCACATCACACATGCTGTTTTATCGTGTTTTTTTTTTTTTTAATTAATTTATTTTATTTTTGGCTGCGTTGGGTTTTTGTTGCTGTGCGTGGGCTTTCTCTAGTTGCGGCGAGCGGGGGCTACTCTTCGTTGTGGTGTGCGGGCTTCTCATTGCAGTGGCTTCTCTTGTTGCGGAGCACAGGCTCTAGGCGTGCGGGCTTCAGTAGGTGTGGCACACAGGCTCAGTAGTTGTGCTTCTCAGGCTCTAGAGCGCAGGCTCAGTAGTTGTGGCGCACGGGCTTAGTTGCTCCGCGGCATGTGGGATCTTCCCGGACCGGGGCTCGAACCCATGTCCCCCGCATTGGCAGGTGGATTCTTAACCACTGCGCCACCAGGGAAGCCCCACACATGTTGTTTTATAATCTAGTGTTTCACTCACCACCACATTTGTGTGTATGTTTTCCTGGAGATGTAAATCTTTGACTGTAACTGATGGCAGTCTTTGGATAAATTTCTAGAGGTAGAATTCCAGATCAGAGGTGAGGTCATATTTAAACTCTTTTCTCCTGTTTTTAGGTAAGTGGTTAAAAAATGTAACTGCCCAGGGGTGGGCTCTTTTTTTTTCTTTTCTGATACTAATAAAAGTAATATATATATATATATTTGTTATTCCGATTCAAACCTATACCAGTAAAAAAAAAATCAGTTTTTTCTGATACAAACCTAATACAAATAAAAAAGCTTAAACATTCAGAAATGTATAATGTGGAGAGAGGAGGTACCCCCAAATCCTATTCCCTAGAGATAACCACCAATAATGGGTATACATGAGTTTCCAGTGTTTCTTAACTGACATAGACCAATATTTTATTGTCATTATCATTTATTTTTACACAAGTGGGATCATACTACTAGTAGTGTTCAACCACTTGCTTTCTTTTTGCTCACTTAACAATACTCCTTGGTGTTCTTTCTACATCTGTCTGTGATAGAATAACCTTACTCGTTTTATTTTTCACTAATCTTTATTTACACCTATCCATTTATTGAATAGTCGCGTATTCACATGGTTAATAATCTCAAAAGGCATAAAGAGTTATCTATACACATATATAAAGTCTTTCTAGCTCTGCCGTAGCCCCGCCGCCCACATAGGTTTCCCGGGGCCAGTCGGTGATCCTGGGTTTTGTGTGTATCCTTCCAGAAATAAGTTTTATGCAAGTCGCATGCAAATGATTAGATAATCTTTTTTCCCCTGTTTATACCTAAATGGAAGCATTGGATACGACCTGTACTGTAACCTGCCTTTTTCACTCACCACCCAATGTGAGCACGTAAAGAGCTTCCCATTCCTTAGGTTAAGGAGGTATATACCTTTTTTTAAAAAAAATCTAGTTCCTGTTGATGGACACTTGCCACTGTAAAGAGTGTTATTAATACATTGAATAACCTTATAATACGTCATTTCACACACATGAGTATATCTTTGTAGATGACTTCCTAGAAATGAAATTTCTGGGCATAGAGGTGAGGGTTTTTGTAACTCAGGTAGATATTGCCAACTCACTTTCCGTAGAAGTTTACATTCCCACCAGCAACCGATAAGAGTGCGTATTTCCCCATATCCACCCCAGTAGAATGTTACAATCAAACGTCTTGATCTTTGCCAATCTGATAGTTGGAAGAAAAGCTACATCTCAGTGGAGTTTTTTTAAAATGTAAAATTTGATATGTTTTGACTTACGTCTGCAAACCACAGTCACGATAGCGGTCATATCCATCATCCCCATAAGTTTCTTCCTGCCCCTTTGTAATCTGTCCCTTCCACCTGCTCTCCTTCCCCGGGCAACCACTGATCTGTGTTTGGTCACTATAGACCTGTTTGCCTTTTCTAGAGTTAAATGGAACCATACAGGTTGTGTGCTTTTTTTTTTTGGTCTGGCTCTTTCACTCAGTGCAGTTACTTTGGGATTCATCCATGTTGCACAGAGCAATGGTCCATCGTTTTTATTGCTGAGTAGTATTTCATCATATGGATGTACCCTAATTTGTTTATCCAGATGCCTGTTGACAGACATTTGGGTTGTTTCCAGTTTTGGGCTATCACACATAAGGCTGCTACGAACATTTTGTACAAGTCATTGTACGGCCATATGCGTTCTTTTCTCTTGGGTAAATCCTGAGGGGTGGGACTTCTGGCTCAGAGGGTAGGTGTGTCTAGGTCATGAGGTAGGTATGACTGACTTTTCAAGAAACAGTAAAACTGTTTAACAAAGAGAATTGTACAATTTTATATTCCCACCAGCAGCATATGAGAATCCCAGTTTTACCACATCCTTGCCAAATCTTGGAATGGTCAATCTTTTGAATTTTAGCTATTTAAAAAAAAATTGTTTATTTTCACTCACATATAGATAGGTCTCTTTTTTTTAACCATACTATTCACCCATTTAAAGTGTACAATTCGATGGTTTTTTGTATGTTACATTATTGTATTTTGTAATTGTAGTAAAATATATGTAATATAAAATTTGCTATTTTAACCATTTTAAGGGTACAATCCAGTGGCATTAATTACATTCACAATGTTGTGTGATCGTCACCACTATCTATTTCCAAAACTCTTTCATCACCCCAAGCAGAAACTCTGTACCCATTAGGCAGTAACTGTCCATTCTGCCCCCCCATCCCTGTAACTTCTACTTTCTTTTTTTTTTTTAATTGAAGTATAGTTGATGTACAATATTATACAAGTTACAGGGGTACAATATGGTGATTCACAATTTTTAAAGGTTATACTCCATTTATAGTTATTATAAAATATTGGCTATATTCCCCGTGTTGTACAATATATCCTTGAAGCTTATTTTATACCTAAGAGTTTGTACCTTTTAATCCCCTACCCCTATTCTACTTTCTGTCTCTATGAATTGCCTAGTCTAGATATTTTATATAAGCAGAATCATATAATATTTGTCCTTTTGTGTCTGGCTTCTTAAACTTAGCATAATGTTTTAAAGGTTCATCCTCATTGTAGCATGTGTCAGAACTTCATTCCTTTTTAAGGCTGAAGAGTATTCCATTGGATGTATAGACCACATTTCGTTTATCCATTCATCTGTTGATGGGCACTTGGGCTGTTTCCAACTTTTGGCTATTCTGAATACACTGCTGTGAATATTGGTGTACAAATGAATTTTAGCTATTTTAATGGGTGTGTGGTAGTACCTCATTGTAGTTTTAATTTACATTTTCCTAATGAATGGTGTTGTGCTTTTTTAAAAAAAATTAATTAATTAATTAATATATTTTTGGCTGCGTTGGGTCTTCGTTGCTGCATGCGGGCTTTCTTTAGTTGCGGCGAGCAGGGGCTACTCTTCGTTGCGGTGCACGGGCTTCTCATTGCGGTGGCTTCTCTTGTTGCAGAGCATGGGCTCTAGGCGTGCGGGTTCCAGTAGTTGTGGCACGAGGGCGCAGTAGCTGTGGCTCGAGGGCGCAGTAGCTGTGGCTCAAGGGCTCTAGAGCTCAGGCTCAGTAGCTGTGGCACACGAGCTTAGTTGCTACGCGGCACCTGGGATCTTCCCGGATCAGGGCTCCAACCCGTGTCCCCTGCATTGGCAAGCGGATTCTTAACCACTGCGCCACCAAGGAAGTCCTGGTGTTGTGCTTTGATGTGCTCTATTGCCATCTGCATTTCTTCTTGGTATAGTATCTGATTTACCCTGGCAACTAACTCCCTTGTTTTTAAACCTTGGTTTGTTTGTTTTTTAATTATTCAGTTTTGAGAGTTCCTTATATATTCTGGCTACCAAGTTTCTTAACAGTTTATATGCTTTGCAAATATATTCTCCAAGTCTGTGGCTTATCTTTTCATTCTCTTAACAATATCTTCTGTAGAGTAAAATATTTTAACTTTGATGAACTCCACTTTATAAAATTTCTTTTATAGATCATGCTTTTGGTGTCGTATCCAAAGAATCTTTGCCTAGACCGAAGCCATAAAGGTTTTCTCCTGTGTTTTCTTTTCAGAGGTATAAAAGTTTTAGGTCTGTGATCCATATTGAGTTCATATGTATACAGTACAAAGTATGGACCAAAGTTACTGATTTATTTACAGACATACCTCATTTTACTATGCTTTGTTTTATTGCACTTCACAAATATTGTGTTTTTTACAAATTGAAGGTTTGTGGTGACCCTGCATCAAGCAAGTCTATTGGTGTCCTTTTTCCAACAGCATTTGCTCACTTTGTGTCTCTGTGTCACATTTTGGTAATTCTTGCAATATTTCAAACTTTTTCATTATTATTATATTCATTTGATGATCTATGATCAGTGATCTGTGATGTTACTATTGCAAAAAGAATATGACCTGCTCAAGGTTCAGATGATGGCTACACTTTTTAGCAATAAAGTATTTTTTAATTAAGGTATGTATGTTTTTTTTTAGACAATGCAATTGCACACTTAATAGACTACAGGATAGTGTAGTCATAGCTTTCATATGCACTGGGAAACAGAAAATTTGTGTTGACTTGCTTTATTGTGGTGGTCTGGAACCAAACCCGCAAGAGCTCCGAGGTCGGCCTATATTTATTTATTTGCAGATGGCTATCTAATTGCTCCAGTACCATTTGTTCAAAAGATTATTCTTTCTGCACCAAGTTGCCTTTGCATCATTATAAAAAAAAATCTGTTTCCCGTATATGTGTGGGCCTATTTCTGGACTTTCTGTTTTGTTCCTTTGATCTATTTGTCTGTGTTGGCTCTGACACCATATTTTCTTGGTTACTGAGCTTTATAATAAGTCTTGAAATCAGGCAGTTTAGCCCTGCAACTTTGTTCTTCTTTTTTTAACGTTGTTTTGACTATTTTAGACCCTTTGCGTTTTCATGTGAGTTTCTCCAAAAATCCTGCTTTTCAGATTTTGATTGAGAGTATGATGAATGTAGATAAATTTGGAGAAAATAACAATACGGAGTAATCTGATCCACGAACAAGGCGGGTCCCTCCATTTGTTTAGGTCTTTTTTAAATTCAGCAATGTTTTATAACTTTCAGTGTACAGGCATTGTATGTCTTTTTCAGATTTATCCTGGGATATTTTAATGCAATTTGAAGCTGTTACAGTGATATTTTAAAATTTCAATTGGCTAGTATTTAGAGATATAAATGACTGTGTGTATTGTTCTTTTATCCTCTTTTGTAGATTTTATCAGATTTTGTACATAAACGATCACATCATCTGCAAATAAACACAGTTTTATTTCTTTCTTTACGATCTGGATGCCTTTTATTTAGTTATTTTGCCCTCTTTTACTGGCTGTAGATCCTTTGGTACAGTGTTGACTAGCGGTGGTAACAGCAGACATCCTTGTCTTGTTCTTGATCTCGGATGGGATAATATGGTGAATCACATTGATTGGCTTTCAAACCAATTCTTTCAGTTTTTACTTCCTGTATTTTGAAGCTCTGTTGTTAGGTGCATACATGTTTAGGATTGTTATTTCCTCTTGATGAGCTCACTTCTTTGTTATTATGAGTGACTTTTTTTTTTTTTTAAATTTTGTTTTTGGCTGTGTTGGGTCTTTGTTGCTGCATGTGGGCTTTCTCCAGTTGCAGCAAGCAGGGGCCACTCTTTGCTGCGGTGTGTAGCCTTCTCATTGTGGTGGCTTTTTTTGTTGCGGAGCACAGGCTCTAAGCATGCGGGCTTCAGTTGTTGCGGCACGTGGGCTTCAGTAGTTGTGGCACGCAGGCTTCAGTAGTTGTGGCACATGGGCTTAGTTGCTCTGCGGCATGTGAGATCTTCCCGGACCAGGGACCGACCTCATGTCCCCTGTATTGGCAGGCGGATTCTTAACCCCTGTGCCACCAGTGAAGTCCTGAGTGCCTTTCTTGATCTCAGGTAATAATCTTCACTCTGGCTGTTTTTTCTTTTTTTTCACTTTTTCTTTGCATTTGTAGTTTTCATCAAATTTGGTACATTCTTAGCCATTATTTCTTCAAATATTTCTTCTTTCTACTCTCTCTTCTCCATTTCTTCTTTGGGGACTCCAATTACACATATATTAGGCAGCTTGAAGTTGTCCCATAGACTACATGCTCTTTTCTTTTCTTTTGTAATTCTCTGCTTTTCATATTGGTTAGTTTCTATTGCTATTTCTTCAAGTTCATGAACCTTTTTTGTGCAGTGTCTAATCTGCCACTAATTGCTTCCAGTGTATTTTACATCTCTAGAAGTTGGATTGGGTCTTTTTATATCTTTAGTATCTCTGCTTAACTTTTAGAACATATGGAATCCAGTTATAATAACTCTTTGAAGGCTCTTGTCTGCAAGTTCTAATGTCTGTGTCTGCTCTGGTTCAGTTTTGATTAATTGATTATTTTCCTCATTATGGGTTGTATTTTCCTGTTTTTTTTTCATGCCTGGTTATGTTTTTAAAAATTTTTATTTATTTTTTTAAAAGCATTTTTTAAAAACAATTATTTATTTATTTATTTTTGGCTGCTTTGGGTCTTCATTGCTGCGTGCAGGCTTTCTCTAGTTGCGGTGAGCTGGGGCTACTCTTTGTTGTGGTGCGCAGGCTTCTCATTGCAGTGGCTTCTCTTGTTGCGGAGCACGGGCTCTAGGCATGCGGGCCTCAGTAGTTGTGGCGCACGGGCTTAGTTGCTCTGCAGCATGTGGGATCTTCCCGGACCAGGGCTCGAACCCGTGTCCTCTGCATTGGCAGGCGGGTTCTTAACCACTGTGCCACCAGGGAAGTCCCCATGCCTGGTTATTTTTGAGGGATGCTAGATATTGTAAATTTTATCTTGTTCAGTATTGAATATTTTTGTTATCCTATAAATATTTTTGAGCTTCCTCTGAGACATGGTTGATTTACTTGGAAGATTTAACCTTGCTTTTAAGATTAGTTAGATGGGACCAGAGCCCAGGGCTAATTATTCCTCGCTATTGAGGCAGAATCCTTCTGAATTCTCCACCCAATACCCTGTGACTTTTGAGGTTCTCCAGTCTGGCTGGTGGGAACGGGCAGTGGCCCTGTGTGTGCTGGGCACTGTCCCTCTCATCCTTTCCTCTGCTTCCCTGGCCCTGGGACACAACTGCATGTGCTGGCTGTATTCTGCAGTGATCCCAGGGGGACCCCTGCCGATCTCTGGGTTGTCTCTCTGTCCAGTTCTCTCCTCTTGGCATTCTGTCATTCAATCTCTTGCTGCCCTGGTCTCCCTGGACTTCAGCTCTGTCTCCTCAGGTCACGGAATCCACCAGGTCTGCTTGGGTTCCCTTCCCTGCCCCGCACCCTGGGGCATTCTAGTTAGAGCTCACCGCCTTGTGTATTTATGTCTCTCAGGACGACTTTCCGTTTGTTGCCTGCTGTTCAGTGTCTTGAAAACCATGGTCTCCAATGTTTTGTCTGGCTGTTTGGTGGTTTCGGGTGGGACCCTACATCTAGTTCCTGTTATTGCATCTTGGCTGGAAGCAGAAAGCTTGATTTGTGTTTTTCTCCCTCGGAGGACCTTTCCCATTTTAAATGGCTTAGAGAACTCCACGGTGTGGATGGTCCTTACCCTGACTATGCTCACGGCCTGACTTGAGAGGCTGCCTTGACCAGAGGGTGGCTGGCGAAGGGCCTGGTGCCGGGAGGGGCAGGGGCACCTCCCTGCTTATCCTGGCCAGGCCCGCCTGGGGGCAGCGAGGCCTCCGAGAACATTTGTGTGGGCCGGAGGCTTGTGTTTCACTGCTAGCACCACACACAGTCTCAGCAGCCTGTCCAAGGGCTGTGTGCACAGTTGAGCGTGGGAGCTGCGTCGGGGCAGAAAAACCCCAGAGCGCTCCAGCTAGCCAACAGAGGCTCTCGTTCAAGATGTTGTCATGGGGCGAAAAGGGGGAACGGAAGTGGGAAGGGCCTGGTGTGGACCATGCAGCCTGGGAGGCCTGGCCCTCCCCCACCCGGGCCTCTCGGGCCTGGCCGTGGCACCTGGGCTCAGCCTCCCCCTCCCCTGTGATGCAGTGCTGATTCCTAGGCACAGAGGTTCGACCTGGGCCCCTGGCCTGCCCGCGCGCTCAGGAGATGGGACACTGGGGCCAGGCCCAGGGCGCAGACCCAGGGCCCCCTTGAACGTCGGAACTCGGCCGCGGCAGTGATGGAAAATGTCTGCTGGGCCTCAGCCTCAGGCAGGGCGGCCGGAGGAGGTTGTAAATCAGGCAGCCAGCCGTCAGCTGCCTCCGCCTTCCTTGGCCTGTGGAGAGGGCCGCCGGCAGGCCCTGGGGAGCCCACCGTCTGAAGGCTGGGCCAGGCCGGCTGTGGCCACTCTGCGGGGCCGGAAGCCCAGAGGGAGAGACAGAGTGAGGCTGCGGGCCCTGGGTCCTGCCACTCTGGTCCTCTCATTGTGCAGAAGGGGAAGCTGAGGCCGGCCGGTGGCAGTGGCCTGTCCAGAGACACGCAGCCTGACCCAGCGCTGGGTACCGCTGGCCTTCCCCCTCCTGCGGAGAAAAGGGGAAGAAAGGGGCACCGTGACTGGGGGCTAGGCTCTTTCAGGGCCTGATCTCACATGAATCGCCTGTCCCTCACCCCGTGGCAGGTTTCCTTCTTTGCTCATCAAGGTACCATCGGCTATGTGCGGCCACGCGGCTGGAGGGTGCGGACGGAACTGGGCATTCCCGCCTCTGCACCGTCGGGTGAGAGGCCCGCCGGATGGCGCCTTGGGCGAGTGAGGGGCCTCAGTCCTGGGGGCTGCCCCTGGTGATTGCAGAGGCCCTCCGGCGGTCTTTCTTCCTGGGCCCTGTCGGGTCAGCCCCTGAAGGGCAGGGTGATTCATGCTCGCTCTGTGCCTTTGGGCAAGGCCCTTGCCTCTCTGGTCCTCAGTTGTGCATCTGTCAAGCGAAGGGGATATGACCATCTCAGGGCCTACACCAGCTCTCAAACTCTTGGAGGCTCCCATTGCCCTGGGGTGTGAGCCCTCCTTGGGATGTCCGGCTGGGGAGTAGCCCTGGAGTGGGCTCGGAGGAGGGCCTGGGGCCTCCCAGAGGACATCACTGTGCCTTTGAGGGGATGCTTGAAAGTCTGGACCTTCCAAGGATCAGAAGGGACGAGGCTTCCCCAGGGCGTGGGGTGACCTCTGGAGGCTGTGTTGGGAGATTTGGGGGGATTTTTCCCCTTTGGCACTTGTGTGTGTGTTGGGGGGCTGTCTTCAGGTTATTCTGCGCAGGTGACCACATTTGAATCGTCACCTGTGGTCCTTGGTGACTTGTCCCTGTGAGCCCCTACCAGCCCACGCTGCCTCCCCGCTAGCTGGGCCAGCCCCCCACCCCCCCAGTGCCTCAGTCAGCTCTTAGACCACTGCTGAGTCAATCTTTCCTTCTCAGTGCCTTCTCAGACCTCACCTCCGTCTCCTTCTGCTGTTCTCACGCCCTGAAGTTGTGTGTCTGCCTCTTTGCAAAAGCAAAACAAAACAGAACTGCCACAATATTTCCAGGTCCTTCTGGAATCCTGCCCTCTCGTTCCTCTTCATTAGACACACTTTTCTCCTCTAAACCCTGTCCTGGGAAGTTCTGACCCCGCATGCCCTGTTGTGCAATCCTGAGGGGCTGGTCCAGCGCAGGGAGAGTGGGGCCGGAGGGGGGGGCGGGGCAGTCTAGACTGGCCTGCACCTTGGCTTTGCTGCAGCCAGTACTGTTGCCAGACATTTCTTCCCATCGATTGCCGGTCTGGATCTTGGTACAGTTTCACTGCTTTTCAAAATAAAGGAGTTGGGTGACAGGAGAAAGGCAGGTTGCCAAGGAGGAAGCTGGACTCATGTAGCCGTCTTCAGGCTGGAGTCTGCATGAGGTGGGAGAGTCTGGGGACTGACCGGGAGGGAGGATGTCGCGGCTGGGGCTGTAGCCTTGGGCCTGTGGGGCTCTGGAGCTAGGGAGGGGGCATCGGGACCAGCATGTCCTCATCACGAAGCCCTTGTCCCTGGCCACGGCGCCCCATGTGGCCCCAGCTTGGGACGGCTGCCCCCTCCCAACCGGCTCTAGCCGGGGCCAGTCTGAAACCCAACGCGAGGGCTGCAGCGGGGCAGAGAGGCTGGAGGGTACGGCAGCACCTGCTCTCAGCTGGGAGCCCCTCCTCCACTGCCCCCCTCCCTCCCCCTCCTCCGCCTCCCCCCAGCCCCCTCCTCTTCCCCCCAGCCCCCTCCCTTTTTCTTCTCCTTCTCCACCCAACTGTCTGTCCGTCCATCCATCCAGTGAACACTATTGAGCGCCACTGGGAGCCAGCATTGTGCCCAGCTTTGGGGACGTTGACTTAGACCTGGTTCTTTCCCCCCCGGTGGTGGGGCTGGGGTGGGGGAGGACCCTCAGGATGTCAGGGGGCAGGGGCTGTGCTGGAGGGGGCTTCCCATGAGATGAGCGGGCTGTCGAGGGCCTGTGGCTGGTCCAGACTCAGCCCCGAGCCCAGGCCTCCTGGCTCCATCTTTGCCCTGTCCCTACCTCAGGGGAGCAGAGCCCAGACCCTCTTGGGCCGTGGTTTCCCCATCTGGAGAGTGAAGGTGGGGGTCAGAGACACTGAGGACCTCTGACGTGAGGTCCTAAGCGGATGCTGCAGGGCCGGAGGGATCCGAGGAGGAAAGGCTTCCTGAGCTGGGGACTGGGAAGGGCTTGGAGGCCATGGTTGGAGTTTGACTGGATGGAGAGAAGGACAGGGCGTTCCAGATGGCGGAGTACTGGGGCAGAGCCCTGGAAGGTCCGGGGTCTGGCCCTGATGCCTTCTCTGGTCTCATGACTCACTGCACCCGGATGCTAACCTATTGCTCCAACTGGACCGGCCTTGGGTTCCGTGGATATACCTGCACCGCTGGCCCAGCTGGCCACGCCCTCCCTGGCGCCCCCCCCCCCCCCCCCCCGCCGCCCCAGGACAGACTCCTATCTGACTGTCACACATTTGATTGACTAACTGGGTCTCAGATCTCTGTGTCCCCTTCACCTGGCTCTCATCAACCTCGGCTGAGGGAAGGAAGGAAGGAGGGAAGGTGGGGGAGGGGGGAGGGGGGAGGGGAGGGGAGAGGAGGTGATCATTTTGTAACAAAGAAACATTGAATCACTATGTTGTGCACCTGAAACTCACATAGTGCTGTAGGTCAATTATACTTAAATAAATTAACTTTTAAGTAATAAATAAAAAAAGTAGACGTTACATCCTGGGGACTATAGCTTACGGTGACAGGCTGTAGTTAACCACAATGTATTCTACATCTGAAAGATGCTGAGGGAGTATATCTCAAAAAGAAAAAAAAAATGTAACTATGTGATGTTTGCTGCCTAGACTTCTTGTGGTGATCATTTCACAGTACATACACATGATTTGATAATCATTATGTTGTATACCTTAAGCTAACACAGTGTTATATGTCAGTTATAATGTATCTCCATGAAGTGAGAGTGGGGAGGGAGGGAGGGAAGGAAGGAAACATTTGTTGGGTTGAGAGGGTTTGAAGGCCTGGGACCCACTGGGCCGGGGCTGCTGTTAGAAAAAGGCTGAGGGGAGGAAAAGGAACCTTCTTGTTGAGGATTTAGGTTACGAAGGTCGAGGACGGCTTGTCCTGAGCCGGGGTGAGGAGGGGTGCTCAGGGGAGCAAAGCTGGGCATCCAATGGGCACTCGGGGGTCCCGCTGCTCTCTGGCCCCTGGGGGGGCTGGGGGTGGAGGAGAGAGCCCTCCAGGGAGGAGCCAGGAGGGGCCAGCTCAGAGCGCCGGGACCGCCTTCTAATTACAGCCTCTGGACAGAATGACGAGGGGCCACGCTGTGTCACCGGCATGTGCCATCTTGTCCCCTGGAGGAGACTCTGCGGACTTTGGGGCCTGCCTTCGCTCAAGGATCAGAGGCTGGATTTGGCCTGTCAGTCACGTGTCTGTGGGGTGCGGCTGCGAGTGGCAAGTTGGGGCCAAAACCCAGAATCATTTTAAAAGGTTTGGGGGCAGGTTCTCTTCTCAGAGGGTTTTGTCAGCAAGGGGGCCTTTCATGTTTTCCCCGGCCGGCCAGGGCTTTGCAAAGCCCGTCTCCTCTGTCCGTGGAGATAATCACAGAGACCTGGGAGGGCATCTTGCTCTGAAAACTTTCCTGCCGGGTCCCAAGAAAAGCCACACTGGTGATACAGACCCTGAGTGTCCCCCAGACCTTTCCTGCTGGGTGGAAGTCTCCTGGGGCCTCCTGTATTGTCACCTGGATGTGTCCGCCATCCTCAGAGCTTCAAGGAGGACAGCTTCTGTGTTCTGATGGCACTGGGCACAGAAGGACGTGCAGATGAGGTGCCAGAGCCGGTGTGTGGCTTGTGGTGCCCGGACTTTGGTGTCAGCCAGGTAGGGCGGAGCCTCGGACCGAGGTATGCGGTGGCCGCCCTCCACGATGGCCACCTTCCACGGAGCTACCTAAGGACATGCTAGGAAGGGCTGTCACAGGCTCGGGAGATGCCCGGAGGAGACCCAGGCGGCTCCTCCCAAGTTGTCAGGAGCAGGCTTCTTACCTCCAGAACCCAAGACTGTCAGGTGTGCCCCAGGAATTGGCTGATAACCCAGACATATTACATGTGTTAATGAGAATGTTTAAATTTTTTTTTTTTTTTAGGAACTGACGCTTTTAGGTTAGCTTTTTCATGATGTCACCCTCATTCACTTGTACCTCCACCCAGATTGGGAGTGAGGGGTGGATCCCAGCCGGGCATCAGGTGGGCACGAAGCTTCAGGCCCTCCTGGGGAGAGCCCAGCCAGTCTGTTGTGCCCTGGGAGGGGGCAGGGAGAGGCCAGGACGGCTCCCTGGAGTTTGCTTTCTGCGGCTCCCCTTGTGCACAGACTCTGCAGACAGAAAGGGCCTTGGCCCTTTTGGAGAAAGTTTGGGAGAAGCCACTTAGTCTGGGGCTTTCCGGGATCTTAAAAGCACGAGGTGCTATTTTGAAAGCTCTGCGAAGTCCTCCACTAAAGAAACTTGTTTCATGCTGACCCAGCATTTCTAAAACTCGCCGCATGTGGAGCTGTTGTTTCCCTGAGAGTTTTTAGGTGTGTCTCCGATCAGAGGCTTCTGAGTTAGCCCTGGTCTGTCTGCCTTTGTGTCTCTTGAGGCAGTGACGCGCTGTCACGTTGATTCATTGCTTCTTGCTGCAGACGCCCAGGCCCAGCGGAAGAGCTGAGGGTCCTCCGTCTAGTGTGTGGAGAGCGCTGCCTTGCTTCCAACACTGAGGCCTCTGCCATCCACAAGGCCCGGGCTAGTGCCCACCCTGCCAGGGGTCTTTCCTTGAACCTTCTTCTGCCCTTGGGATGGACGGTTCATCTCTGCCAGTCCCACCCTCTTCCCAGACATCCCAGCCTGGGACCACCGGGCCTTTCCCAGGTGCCCTCGGGGTCCAAGGCCCCATTCACACCCTGAACCCAGTCCTGGATGCTACGGAGAAGGTGACCTTTTGCCTATACCTCTGGGGACAGAGCCCCCTTCACTGCACGGCCCACTGCTGGCTTTTAGCCTTTGAGTGAGGCCAGTCCCAATGGCCGGGTTGAGGTTTTGGGAGTATTTTTATGGTGCTTTAGAAAGCTTCAGAATTTGCAGGTTTCGAATCTTGTGGTCCTCTTGGAGATAAAAGTGGAGTCTCCTTCAGTGTGACAATAACTCGGTGACTACCCCATGCTTACAACACCCCTGGTTCTTACCTGTCGAGCCTCCTTGTGCTTGGAGACCCAGTGTCAGTGCTGCCTCCCCCAGGAAGCCTTCCCTGACAGCCCAGGCTGCTGGCTGCTGCAGTGCCCACTCACCTCTGTGTCTTCCTTTTGCAGGGAATCTGTGAGGCCAGAACGCTGAGGACCCCGGGGGGGTGGGCTGGGGGGGGACCGGCCTGAGTAGCTGCCAGCGCATCGGGGCGGGGAGGGGGTGTGCCTGACCCTTCCCCCTCACCTGTGCTGTCACTGAGCACTCGCAGCCGTCCTGCCTCTGTCAGGGCCATCAGGGCTTGTCTGGGGAACAGAC
This sequence comes from Balaenoptera acutorostrata, assembly GCF_949987535.1. NCBI lineage: Eukaryota > Metazoa > Chordata > Mammalia > Artiodactyla > Balaenopteridae > Balaenoptera > Balaenoptera acutorostrata. Next base: position 97,427,451 of record NC_080071.1, read on the forward strand.
AGGAGGTTCTGCAGGATGAGATGGGTCCGGTTGGCCCAGCAAAGCTCCGGCTGCCTGAGGGTCAGCGTGGAGGTGAGTCGGAGTTCACGACGTGTGTCGGAGACCACGGTCTCCTTTGTTTTTGAAGTTCGCTGCTTGATTTCCTTCTGGTGTGTTCCAGTGCAGGGCATGAGATAGGAGATGTCGGTGCAGAGGGAGAATTGGGAATTGAAAAAGCAGCAGGAAAAAGACTCCTGGAATCCAGACAGCATTTGTGTCATAGTGATAACGCCTGTTTTCCAAACAAGAGTCCCTCTGTGGACGAGGCCTCGGGGGTGTGTGCGTCCCCTGCTAAGCGCCTCTCGAGTGGCCGATGGGGGTTTCCTTGCATCCCATGTGGAGGGTTCAGAGGTTCACGCTGGCGAGGCCGGGCTGGGATGAGTAATTCCTGCTGCTCCTCGGCGTGTCTGCAGCCGGCCGACCGTTCCCGACCCCGTAGCCTTCAGTCCCGCTGTGGCGCCTCAGTCTGGACCTATCAGCCTCGCCGGGAAACGCAGCGGGCGGCACGGCCCTTCCCACCCCCTGGCGGTGTGCAGGTGGCCAGCAGGCCCCGCCAAGCACGTGCCCACCTGACGGGGACCCCCAGGACCTCCTCACCTGGGGAGGAATGTCCCCCAGCCTGTCGAGAGAGGATTCAGGGAGAAGCCCTGGGGTAGGTAGGAGGGCATGGAGGCTGCCCTCAGCGGAGAAGACAAGACGGTGGTCAGGAGGGACCCCGTCTCAGAAATGGGAGAGAAGGTCCCTTCCCCTGTAGCACACTGTGCTATGTTCACTGTGAGTCTGAGAAAGCCAGGGAGGTGGCGAGGGCCGTGGTGGAGCGTCTCTGTGCTCAGGCGGGTCTGGTGGGATCCTGGCTCTGCTCTTCAAGACCTCGTGCCTCAGTTTCTGCGTCTGTGAAGTGGGGATGTTATAGTCCTCCCCCCACTATAACACCGGGACAGGGTGATTTTCACGAGTCACTTAGCGTGACATGACAGAGTCAGCGTCTGAAAAAAAAAAACAATGGCCGTCATCATTGTATTATTATTGGGAAAGATTCCAGCGAAATTCCTGGGGCTGATTCTAGGGGCTCCAGTCACGGGAACTCGCCGTGTGGGGCCTGTTCCCAGGTCTGCGGTGTCCCTGGGGGGGAGCCGTGACCGAGAGGCAGGTTCATCCTCCCACGAGAAGGCGGTGGGGGCCGGAGGGAGGCCGGGGCCTTCGGAGTCACACCAAGGCCTCACCCACAGGAACTGGGGCACCTGTCTCCTCACCTGTGTGCAGTGGGGGTACTCATGGGCTTTGGCAAGAGTGAGGTGCGGAAATGGCCGCAAGGCCTGATGAACATACAGCCGGCTCTAAGTAAGACCAGCTTATCTTTCCCTCTGTCCGCAGTGGGCCTGGGGCTCTGTGGGAGCTGACTTGCTCGGAGGGGCGCAGACCAGGGCCCCTGAGCACGTGGCTGTGGCCCGGTGGGCTCAGCGCTTTTCCAAGTCAGAGCGGAGTGTGAGGCCAGGACCTTGGGTGCGCTGAGCAGGGCGCGGGGTGCAGAGGGGCGACAGCCTGCACCCCAGCCCCGTCCGGCGCCAGGGGCCGAGCACGTTCGGCGGGATGTTTTTATTCCCGATCGGCCTCCGAGGAGACAGCCCCCCTCTCCTGTCTGCTGCTGCAGAGAGGGTCACACAATTATGGGTCTCCTCATTTCCAAACCAACTGGGAAATTAAGTCGCATCTTCATCAGAGCGCTGTTAGTAATTTCCAAGGAAGGAGTAATTGAAAAGAAACGTTTTAATACCCTCAGCAAACTGGCATGGGGAGACGGGAGCCAGGGGGCTTCTCCCCACCTCCCCACGGTCCCCCTGCCCCACCCCCCCGCCGGCCTGTTCTCCAGCAGCCCCAGCCTCAGCCCTGGCTCCGTCCAGCAGCCTGTCTGACCTTCAAGTTCTTGTCTGTTCCCTGCTTCTTGTTCTCCATCTGGAAAAGGAGGTTGTGCAGGACCACTCCCCGTGGGCGCCGGGAGGTGACGTCACTGGAAGCCGGGGCTCCGTCAGGCACGTCCAGAGCCTCTGTGCCCGGTGGGGTGGCTGCGATTCTCCCGTCGACCCCAGCACCCTGGCTGCCTCCGCGCCTCCAGGCTCAGCCCACGCGCATCGCCTCCCGACCCTCTCGGAACGCAGACCCACCCAGGCTGTTCTCCACGAAAGTCTTTTTACTTTGGTCTGCACCGCGTACTGGCGTGTTGTTTTATTAGGAGCTGCGGCACCTCTGGTGATGGAGTAGCAGTAGCGTTCCTAACTCACGCCTTTGTTGGGCATCCGCTCGGGGCCAGGCGCTCCTGTGCAGTGGGTACATTTATCCCCATTTTACAGAGGGAGCACTGAGGTTCAGAGGAGTGAAGTGGCTGGCGGAGCTGGGCTCCTGGCGAGGCCCCCCGAGCTTGGCCTGTGGAGCCTTCTCCCCACGGGAAGGCAGGGAGCTCTCTCTGGTCCTGTTTGCACGTGAGAAGATGCACACGTTCAGACTGCCAGAGGGCAGAGGCCACGAAACCCGCTTCTTTGCTGCTGCTCTGCGCAGATCGTGACTTGAGCTGCCTTTGGTGTCAGGCTGACCTGGTCACTTAGTGTGGCCTGAGCACTCTGTGTCCCTCTGTGCTTCCCTGTCCTTGCATATGGGACGGAGGTCCTTGTTCTTGCCTCATAGGCTTGTCATGGAGATGAAACAACAGTCGGCACTTGGATTGAAGGGATGGGTGGATGGATCTGATGATGGAGGAATGAAGGGAAGTCAGGAGAAGCTCCTGGGCCTTTAGACTTGCACTCAGCACTGCAGCTTCCTCGGTAAAGTGGTTGAAAGCCGGCACGCCCCCTACTCATCAGCAGGCCTGCAGCCAATGCTGGGCAGTCGGCACTGCCCGAGTCCAGTGGGCTCTTTCTTCTGCAGAGTGGAAGTTTCCAGGGCTCCCTGGGGCCTGGGGACACCCCCAGAACCTCAGGGCCCTGTGCATTTAGCCCCTTGGCCGGGAATTCGTCTCTGCATGAAGCCCCCTCCAGGCCCTAGAGACCTGGGCCGGCCTCCCAGCTAGGCTGGGGGACCTTCCGCACCTTTCCCCCTGCTGCCGAGGCAAGTGCACCCGTGGGGCCAGAACTCCAGAGCTTGCCTTCTAGCGGCGATTTCCCCGAGTTACGGAAGGCAGGCTCAGAGGCTTTCCCCCTGGGGTGCTCCCGTGTGTGTGCACCAAGCGTGTGCCCCGTGTGCTTCTGTGTGAGGGCATGTCTGTTTCATCTGCACGTTGTGTGTGGCTGTGGGTATTTATAAATGTGCGAGTGTGCCTGTTATCGTGTGTGTTTGTAAGTGCATCCATTGCAGGTGAGTGCATTTCTGATTGTGCGTGGATTTGGAGTCTGTAGAAGTTTGAGTGCACACAGCGTGTGTGTGTGTGTGCGCGCGCGTGCATGCACATGCGCAGACATAAATGCACAGACTCTAGACGTCGTCGTCCCCCGCAGAGGGAGGGAGCTGCCCGGAGCAGGCTGAATTGAAGCCAGCTCGGCCAGGGCGCTGGGTGGTGGTGGGTCTTGGAGAGCGGGCAGGATGGGGCGCTCAGGACGTGGCCTTCGACACTGGATCCGGGGCCTGAGGTGGGGTGGGGTGGACTGAGCCGAGTCCTGTGGGGTCTGTGAGTCGCTGGGGCCGGTGAGCTTTGCCTGCGCAGGAGCCCTTCCTACCCTGGGCCGAGAGGCTCTACCGCCCACTCCCAGCCCCGAGTCGTCTGCAGGCAGAGGCCTTTCCAACTCAAGCAGGCTCGGCTTCCAGGCTGAGGCCCCTGGTGGACCCCAGCAGCACTCGTTCTGTATCCCGGTCGGGGCCGAGTTCACACAGACTACACTGGGTGGTGCTCCCAGGAACTGTGCGACTTTGCAGCCCCACGTGAGGCTCGCTGACCCTCAGCGTCCACCTTCCAGCCCCGCTGCCCTCCGCAGACACTCACACCCTCTGTGCTGCTGGTCACTGGCTTCCCACTGGCCTCCTGGTGCCCGCGGCCTCCTCCCCTCCTGGCCTTTGCCTGGCCAGCTCCTCCTGCTGGAATGCCTCCCCGCCCCGGCGGCTCCCCTCCTGGACATCGCTCCGTCTGGTACTGCTGCTGGGCCGCCGGTCTGTCTCCCCAGCTGGACGAGGGGTGTGCTGAGGGTGGGAGCAGCCCTGTCTGGGTCCTGGCTTGGGTGCCTGGTGCAGATGTAAAGGCACTCGGGGGTGTTGGTGAGTGACCAGGCGACCAGGGGAGGGTGCCCTGCATTTGGGATGTTAGTGCTGGAGGGCGGCTAGGTGCTGCCTGATGGGCAGGTGATTTGAGGCAGGAGCGATGCGGGGCGGGACCTGGGTGCAAAGTCCCGAATGCTTGCCCCTCTTTCGCTCTGTGGTCTTGGGACCCTCAGTTTCCTCATCTTGCAAGTGGGCCTGGGAGCCCTCCGAGTGTCGTGTGGATCTGGAAAGGTTGCCAGTGGGAAACGCCCAGCCGTGTGCTGGGTGCCTGTGTGTGGCTCTGATTATAGTAGTAGTAATTGGGGCGCGGCCGTCAGCGCTGGCCCCATCTGCCTGACAGATGGAAAGAGGCCTCCTCTGTAGGCCCACCACCCCCGTCCACCTCCCACCTGCTGAGTCTGAGTTAATGTTTGGAGCCCAGGCGTTGGTGCTGACATGCATCTCGGCCCTGCTCGCCCAGGCCCAGAGCCCACCAGGGGCCCTCGTCTGGCCCGGCCACCTGGGCTCCCTGGCGGCGAATCAGAGCGTGTCTTCGGAGAGCACGCCCGAGCGAGCCCGAGGGCAGCCGTGCGATCCCAGCGTGGGTGCTGCCTGAGGCCCGGCTCCCTCACCGGGGCTGAGCCTCTCCACGTGTGCTCTGCACGGAGGGCCGGCTGGTGCACAGGGTGCCAGCCAGCGGCCCCGGGGCCAGCGCTCAGGCAGGGGGACCGATGCTGCACTGCCCTTCCCCGCATCCGTCTGCCGGTCAGGCAGTGTTCGGGTGCTCCCTGGGTTTGGCACCCTGCTGGACTCAGGAGAGAGGCCATGCAGCGGGACACACGAGACTCGGGGCCCTCTCTGGCTTTGCCCCTCGCCCGCTCTGACCTCGGGCAAGCAGCTCCATATATCTGAGCCTGGCCCTCCACATTTGTAAGATGACCAGGTGAAGCTGGCTGGTTTCCAAGGGCCCTTCCTTCCAACTCAGAGTCCTTGGGTAAATCAAGGGCCTTGCCCTTTCCTGAAGACATTTGCAGCCTCCTGAGGAGACAGGACATGTGCCACTGGGGGCCGCATGCTCTGAAAGAGCTGTTTCAGCGAGTGGCTCAGACACCGCGCCGGCTGGGGGGCCGTGAGTCTTTGGGCAGGTGCCCGGGGCTGCCTTGGGGGTCCTTCTGCCCGCCCCAGCGGTGAGCGGCCCGGTGCAGCCCTTCTGTGCATTCAGCTGCTTGGCCAAGCACGGAGTCTCTTTCCTTCCAGAGGGCTGAGCTTGCCAGGCCTCCCCAAAGTTAGGAGGAGAGAGGAAGCTGGGCTCAGAGTGGGCGGTGTGGCCCCGTCCCCTCCCTCCTCCTCCCCTCCGCATCACTTGTGGACTGCACACTCCACGGCTTGGACTCTTACACAGCTGTCTCCGGCTGGGTCTCTCTGCTGCCGGCCCCCCTTGCTTCCTGAGTGACCCGCGTCACTCCCTTCCTTAGAAGCCGCGTTGCCCACTTGCACAGATGAGGGGTTGTTGCCTGTGCCAGGGCAGTTTGACTGGGGGGCTGTTGGACGCCCTGCAGGAGAAGGACCCCCACCAAGTGCTGCTGGGAAAAGTGCTGTGATTGATTAGCAATGTCTGCCTTGGCCCAGGAGCGGGGTTGGCACTGCCGGTCTTGTGCACACCTTAGTCTGGGATAATGTTCAAGCTCTTGGTAACACCCAAGGCTTCCCTCCTCCACTCCTTTCCCAGCTCCCAGAGACTGAGGTTCTTTTCTGCAGTTAATTACTGGTTTCCTTGTTTTTTGCTTCCACTAAGCAAAGCCTTTGGAGGGTACAGACCATATTCATTTGGTATCCACAGGGGCTGGTGTGACACCCAGCAGCCAGGGGGCACTCAGTAAATGGCAGGGGCATGTTTTAGTAGAAACGGCTCATTCTCAGTCCCCAGGAACACCCACAGTGGCCAGTTCCAGGCTGAGTGGCAGCAAGGGGCTGCACTGATGCCCCGAGGCCTGGCCGCGGGCTCAGAGGCTCCCAGCTCCGGGGGACCTGTCACCTGGCTCGTGGTGGGGAGAGGAGAGTAATATCTCTGCTGTGGATAAATGGTCTGGAGTATATTTTTAATAATTATAAATGAACAATCCAGGCTCAAAATGGAAAGTTCAGGAAAGTATACATGAAGAAGAAAAAAAGCCCCGACGGTGCCTTTCTTTATTCAGCAGTGACGCGTGGTGACAGATCTGTTTCCTTCCAGAACCTGCCTCCCCCTCCCCCCCCCCCCCCCGCAGTAGGTGACATCAGTGAAAGCATCCTGCTTTGTGTGCAACTTTGCAGCCCAGATTTTTTCACTTGGTATTTTTTTTTTAATTCTATTTATTTATTTTATTTATGGCTGTGTTGGGTCTTCATTTCTGTGCGAGGGCTTTCTCTAGTTGCGGCGAGCGCGGGCCACTTTTCATTGCGGTGCGTGGGCCTCTCACTATCGCGGCCTCTCTTGTTGCGGAGCACAGGCTCCAGACGCGCAGGCTCAGTAATTGTGGCTCTCGGGCCCAGTTGCTCCGCGGCATGTGGGATCTTCCCAGACCAGGGCTTGAACCCGTGTCCCCTGCATTGGCAGGCAGACTCTCAACCACTGCGCCACCAGGGAAGCCCCTCGGTATTTTAACATAAGCCCTTCTCACGGCATTAAATAAGTCTGTAAATGTGATTTTCAGTGACTAATATTCCATTGTTTGGACATGCTGGGATTACTTAACCAGCCCCTTATTTGGGGCCATTTGGAATTGTTTTCACTGTTGTGCCCTTCTGCATTTTCCTGTGACAAGCAATTTGTAGGAATAGCTGCTGAGATCTCTCTGTGGGGAGATTAACTCGAAGGGGAACAGGTGGGTCAGAGTGCAGATGCTGTGAAGGCCTGAGTGAGATTTTTAGGGTACTTTGGGGGAAAGGGCGAGTGAGAGAAGGTCCTAGAGTGTATGCCTATAGAGTTGGTTCCAGGATTAGGGCAGCGGGGTGCCCCAAGGCGGGGCGCTGTTCTGAGATTCTGCTTTTCTGGAAGGGAAGGCAAGGCCTGCAGCTCGAGTGGGGAAGAGTCCCGGCGTCCCTGGCGTTGTGTGGCATCCTGTCGCCTGGGGTCGTGGCTCGGGCAGGGCGCTGCCTGTCAGGTGGGAAGGTAGGTGTGTCTCATCCAGGTTGCTCAGCTCCGTGTGCTGCCGGATGCCCCGCTGGCCCCCCTGCTTCTCTGCCTCCCTCTGCGCTCACCCGGGACGTGCTCTCCGGGCCAGGCGCTGGAGAGAGATGATGATCACCATTCATCCCTTGTGCATACCCTCTGGGAGCCTCTCCCGTCCAGGGCCTGCCTTCAGGTAGCGCCCAATTGGCAGGGGGTGGGGCAAGTGGCCGCGTCCGCAGAACTGCAGGTGCCGTGAACACCGTGATGCTGGTGGCACAGCCTCGGGGCTCAGAGCTGCGCACCCACCTTTGTGGTGGAGAAGCTGAGCTTGGACTGGGTGTGGGAGGACCACCAGGGGCTCCCTGGGGCTGGGCTCCTGACCAGAGGGGCCTCACCCTGCTCCCTTGCCCCCATCAGCCACCAGCCTTCCCTGAGGAGCATCCTGATTCCGAGGTGAGGAGGAAGCTCCCTAAGACAAGCTGACAATTTAGAAAAGCATCCCAGCCTCCACTGATGCTGGGGGTGGGGCTGAGGGCGCCCCTGCTCTCTGCCCGGCTCCTGACCCGGAGACATCCTGTACCAGCAGCTCCTCAAGACATGTCTGAAAGATGAGTGAAAGATGCATTGGTGAAAAATCTGGCAGCTGTTGGGTGCATTTGAGGGAAACACCATACCTCTTTTTTTTTGTAACTGCCTTGTTGAGATATACTTCATCTACCATTCACCCTTTTAAAGCACATAATTCCATAGTTTTTAGCTGTACACCTGAAACTAACACAACACTGTAAATCAACTATACTTCAGTAAAAAAAATTTAAAAGAAAAAATAAAAATGAATAAAAAATTTAAAAAATAGTTTTTAGATTATTCACAAAGTTGTACAACCATCACCACTATTTATTTTCATGACATTTTCCTCACCCCAAAAAGAAACCCCACACCCAGTGAGTAGTCAGCCCCCCATCCCCTGGCAACCATTAATCTACTTTCGATGATGACACCCTTTGGTGTGTATTTAGGTGCAGGAATTCCTAGATAAGAGGTCAAGTACTGATAACCCTTAGGTTAGGCCTTCACTGTGTTTTAAAACTCGGGAAACCTGAACTAAAAATCCTGTCCCTCACTCTGTTGAGAATCTGGTACCCTGGGCCCTCACCTTCCCGTGGGAAGAGTCAGCCAGAGGGGAGCAGCGGCAGTCTGCCCTCCACAGTGGGCCTCCTGTTAGCCACAAGCCTCACCACTCTCTATTGCCTCTTATTTGCTTCTCTGCATGACCCGGTAGGCATGGCAAGCGGGGGGGTCCTTACTCTAGACCCAGGTCCTTGCCAGGCTTAAAATCTCTTTTCCCAAGGGTGGGTCTGTGCAGAAGTTGAAGGAACCACCTTCCATTGCCATCTCTATGCCTGGACACGCAGCCCCTCGCCAGGACCGGCGGGCACGGGCACGGGGTTCTGAGGAGGGACCTCGCTGTCCTGCCCGCCTCCCGTTCCATGACGGGCATTCCACGCACTGAATCAAGCCGCATGTAGACAGGCGCCTACTCGGCATCTCACGCCGTTTAACCTGCTGTGATGGAAGCTGCGGCAATTACGTTTTAATTGAGATGCAGTCTGCTTCAGCAGACTTGAGACAGCCACAGCTATTGCTAATTAATTTCCTTCCGAAATGACAGCATTTAATCATTTTGCTCCGTGACGCTCATGTTATGGATGTAGTTTACCTCTCCGGGTGCCATACGGTGGTTTCTACCCAGAGGCGGCTGGGGGCGTTCTCGTGTGCCTGCGCGGTGGCTTCAGACGTGAGCAGCCGGTCGTGCCCCACAGGTGGGCAGTTCCTGGTCCTGGGGCCTGGGGGCACCTTGCTGCCCTCGCCCCTCAGCACAGAGCCCAGGGCCTCTACCGGCCTCTGATCCTCCGAGGCAGGAGGGCAAAGTGATGGAGTGCCTGGGACCTGGAACGTCCCGCATGTAGGCTTGGGTTTTAACTTGGGCAAGTGAACTTGGGCAAGTGGCCCTCAGCTGCTTCACTTGTAAACGGGAATAATGGTGCTTCTCCTTGGGGTGACCAGGAGGCCGACCCCGTGTGAGCCACTGGCCCAGAGCGTGGGCCTTGTGGGCACGGGCTATGGCTCTGGCTGAGACAGGGACACTGCTATCTGTGGAACAGCCGCCTGGAACTCTTCGCATGGGCTCCTGACACTCCTTTCCCCCAGCGCTCGACTCCTGGGCCTCTTTTAATGCTGTCGCCTAGGCAGGTGCAAGTTCTGACCTGGGCTCAGCTCTGCCTGGGGGCTCAGACTGTCCTGTTAGTGAGACGGGGACCCCGCAATCCCTCTGAGATGGGACTGAACCAGATGCTGGTTTTTGTGGCAATGGCAGCTCCTGAACCCAGGCCAGCACCACCAGGTGCCAGGCAGGTGGGAGGTGGCACGGTGTGGGGAGAAGGCAATGGCATTGAGCACCTGGCTGGGCACCTGTCTTGACACATAATGGACACATTTAATCCTCCCGGTGTGGAATGGTTTTTGTTATACCCAATTTCCAGATGGGGGAAGCTGAGGCTCCGAGAGGTTGGGTTACGCAGCTGGTGAGAGGTACTGCTATTAGCTTTGGAACCCAGTTCTGTCCGACTCCAAGCCTGAGTGCTTCCACTCTGTCACCTGTTAAGGGGAGGCCTGCAGCCCCCAGCCCTGGGAGGGACCGGCTGAGGTCAGATAGGACAGGTGTTGAGAAGGTAGGACAGGTGTGTGCATGGGAGGGAGGTGGTCAGTGTTTGTGGAACCCAGGGCTCTGGTCTGGGACCATCTCTGGCAGTGGGTCATGGAGACACTGGTGAAAGCTGGGGTCCCCCTCCCAGCAACACCCCAGGGCCATCTTCACACCTTGTATTCTAGTTGTGGGGCTCCCCCATCTGCCTCACCAGGCACCCGCTGTGCTGCCGTGTTGCCTGTGCTCTGTGACTCGTCCTGGAGGGCCTGGGGCTGTGTCCTGGGGGCCCCGCTGACACAGGCTGGGTGGTGGGAGGGCTGGGGGATGTGGGGATGGGCAGCCGGGCACCCCCAGGGCAGGTCAGAGTGGGTGTAGGCCTCCTTGCTCTTTCATTTCCTTGACCCTCACCCCCATCCCAGTCCTGAAACCTGGATGTGCTGTGAGGGAGGAACCGCTGCTGGGAGGGGGAGGTGAGTTCTGGGCCCGACCCTGCTGTGCAGCACCGGGGAAGTGTCTTCCCCTCTCTGGGCTTGAGATCCCCACCTGGAAGATGAGGGTTTGGTGAGAGGCTCCCCTTCAGCTGGAAAGTACTAGGTGGAGGGCTGGGAGTGTGGTATTGAAGATAGCGGAGTCATGGTGGGTGGGGGGGTGGGGGGCGGAAGCAGATGAAGGAGCTGTAAGCGCAAGTACGTTCTAGAATGGGAGAGACCCGGGCATTCCCTCCTTCAGAAAACTCGAAGGTGGCCTTTTCCGTGAGCCCACCCGGCCGAGGGGTCGTGCGAGGGTTCAGAAGGGACCAAGATGCAGTCCTGGCCCCTGGGGGCTCTTCTGGGAAGGTTGGTCCCAGGTGTGTCCTGGAGGCCTGGCCGCTGCCCGCCGGCTGCCCCGGGAAGGCTGCCCGCTCGCCCCAGCGTGTGGGTGGCTGGAGGGGGTGGGTCTTTTTTCCCTGTGTTCCCAGCAGACCCCTGGGCCTGCCTCCTGCCTGAGACCTGTGTGCGTGGGGTGGGGGTGGGGTCTGATTGGGATGGGGAGCAGCCCAGTGAGTCTTGGGTGGCAGCTGGGTCCTGTGGACAGAGGGTGAGATGCAGGGGGCCTGGCCAAGACCCCAGACTCACCACTGGGCTCTGATCCCCCCATCCAGCCACTGCGTGTCAGCAGGAAATGGCCGGTTTGGGGCTGTGGAGGCTGGGGTGGGCGCGTGGTAGGCAGGCATCTTGGTAGCCCTTCTCCCCGAAGGGGCAGAAGGGTTACTGGGGGCGGGAGGGAAGGGTGCTCTGGGGCAGCCCTTGTGCGGCGGGCAGGGGGCCTCGGAGGCTGCACGGGGAGCCCTGAGCAAGGAGGGTCCCCTCTGCCCCCGAACCTGGGGCCTCTCCCACCCGGAAACCCCCTCCTGTCTCAGCTGTGAAGCTTCTTTCTTTAGAGGGACAGCACCCGGCCCCCTCCCCAGCAGTTGCAGAAGCAGGGCTGGCTGGGAGGGCCCGGGGGTCCCACACTGGGGGCGGCTCTGTAGGGTGTGTGTGTGTGTGAATGTGAATGAGTGTGTGACTGCAGGTCCGTGTGCAGGTGTGTATAAGTGTGCCAGCATGAACCAGTGTGTAAGTGTGAATGAGTGTGTGACTTTGTGTGTGTGCTTAAGGATCGTGTGAGTGAGTGTGTGTGTGTAAGCGTGTGTGAGAGTTGCTGGGGGAGTTTATGAGTCTGTGTGCGTGCGTGTGAGTGTGTGCTGGAGGGGCTGGGGGCAGGGGTCCCGTGCCCCCCGCTCTCTGCCCGGGTCCTGGCCCCGTCGCGGCTGTGGGGCTGCTGCATCTCCCGGAGCGTGGGTTGGAGATGGGGGCGGGGCCTGCAGGCACCCTGAGCCCCGTGGATCTGCAGGCCCGCGCCCTGCACGGCCTGGGGAGGGGTGGGGCAGGGCAGGGGAGCACGGTGGTGGCTGGGGATAAAATGTGGGGTCTCAAGCAGACATTTCCTCCAAGTGGACCCGCTGTTCGGGGGACGAGGGTGAGTGCATCTGGGCTGTAGCTTAGGGCCCCTGAGCCCAGGGTGGGAGGGCAGAGAGAGCGGAGACTCTCGGGGGGGCAGGCAGGGCCACCTGGCTGACTGATGGGTCCCCTCCTGCAGCCTTGTGGCCTCCTGAGCCAGCCGGTCCCCGTCCTCAGAGACCGGGGCTGGCGTGGGCTGCTCTGGCCTCCCAGCCTCCCTGTCCTGGCCTCCTCCCCTCCTGGCCTCTTCCCTGTCCTGGCCTCCCCTCCTGGCCTCCTCTCCGTCCTGGCCTCCCTCCTGGCCTCCCCTCTTGGCCTTCTCCCCATCCTGGCCTCCTCCCCGTCCTGACCTCCTCCCCTCCTGGCCTCCTCCCTGTCCTATCCTTCTCCCCATCCTGGCCTCCTCCCCGTCCTGGCCTCCTCCCCTCCTGGCCTCCTCCCTGTCCTGGCCTCCACTCCTGACCTCCTCCCCCCATCGTGGGGCACTGGTTTCAGCCCCCCCAGCTTCCTGGCTGTCGTCTCCTGGTCACATCCCACCCCTCCTGTGACTCAAACTGCTCCCCTGTTCGTCCTGACTCAGTCCCAGAAGCTCATGCTGCCGCCCACACAGCCAGAGAAGATAATTAGGGGAGCGAAGCGGGTTCTCTGCCAGGTTCCCAGGGCAGGTGACGAAGGTGGGGGCTGGTCTCCGTGGCCTGTTTCAGTAGAGCGGAGGCAGGGCAACAACAATAATAATCATGGTTGGCATCTGGCATCTACTGAGGGCTTTCTCTGAGCCAGGGGTACCATGTTATCTAGCTCACTGTGTACAGAGACGTTAGCCAGCTCACCAAGGACACACAGCGAACTAGGGGCAGGGCTGGGGTATGACCCTAACCACTTGGCTGTCCTGCCTCCCCAGACCTGGACCCACTGCCTCTGTTCTCCTGCCCACACCTGGCGGAGCGCAGGTTGGTGCTGTCTGGGGTCAGCGTGTGTTTGTGTGTGTGTGTGTTGTGTCACGGGCGTGTTTGTGTTTAGGCAAGTGGGGAAAGAAAACAACACCCGCATCCTTTCTCAGCCCCGTAGACATCACTGCATGGGGAAGGAATGTGGATTCGGCAAAACATTTATTTCTCTGTAGTACGTAAATATCTTGGGGTTTCTCAGTTCTCAGAAAGGCATCTATTACTCAGGTCTTACTTAGCATCATGAAAAGGGAAGCCTGGTGTGGACACACACACACGCACACATGCACGCACGCACGCACCCTTTAGCAGCCGGAAAGCGGCCGCTCCTTGGATTTGGATGAGACAGGCGTGTTGAGACCAAGGTCGAATTGCTGGGCTCCGGCTGGGAGGTCGGCACCCACTAGCCTTGTGGCATCTTCCGTTCCTTCCTTCTGTCAAGCAGACGGCCGTCTCTACGGACACGCAGGGCCTGGCGGGCTGTCCCATTGCTGGATGGGAAAGAAGGAAGGAAGGAAGGGTGGGAGGAGAGGGGAGAAAAGAAAGAGAGAAAAAAAGGAATGAAAGAGAGTAAGGAAGTTAGGGAGAGGGATAAAGAGAGAGACAGATGACTGCTCAAAGCAGACGCTGCGGAAGTCTCTCCAGGGGCATGGGGATGGCTGTCGCTCGCTCCACCTCTCCAGCAGGAAGATGGCTTTCCCCGCAGGCGGGTGTCCCGGGATCCGAGGGGGATGATGAACGCGGAGGCCCTGGTGCCCTAGGAATAGCTGGAGTCACTGGAGGATACAGACAGGAAACCTCAGCTCGGAGAGGTGGAGCCTTCTGCCGAGGTCCCCCAGCTGGGAGGTGGCAGTGCTGGGCCTGGGAGCCTCATCTGCCTGGCCCTGGCCAAGCTGTCCCTTCCCACTAGGAGGACACTTTTCCCCTGATTCAGACCCCCGTAGCCCTGTCCGATGGTCCCTCTCAGGTGAGCCTTCCCCGCGCTCTGGGTGGGATGGCCCTGCCCGTCCTTCACCAGGAGTTACCGTGACAGTGACCATGACAGTGACACTTGCTGGTGGACCTGCCCTTCACTCCACCCTCACAACTGGATACCTCCTGGAGGGCTCAGAAACTGCAAGGCCAGGGGCTTGGCCCAGTAGAGGTGAAGTGAAGGGGCTCGTGGGGGACCCAGAGGCCATCTAGAATATGCCATTGGTTGCCAAGTGTCAAGGAGCGCTGGCATCAGGATGCAAGCTTCACCGTATAAGCGCATGCTAATTCTGTCTCCCCTTTGCTCAGGCCTTCAGTGGCTCCCAGTTCCTCCCGTATCAAATCCAGACTCTGGCCCGTTCTCCTTCCGTGCAGCCTGGTTCCTGGCTGCCCCGGCCACCTGCACTTCGCAGCCCCTGTCTGACCTTTCCTTCCTGTTGTGGGTGTTGGCCTTGCTGTGAGTGCTCCGAGGGCAGCCTCCAGGGACCCTTCTTCTGTCCCCAGGGCCTGGCCCACAGACCCCAAAATACGCCGGGAAAAGAGCCAGCAGCCAGACCTTGGCTCTGTCCTGGCCCTTCCCCGGGCCCTGGGAGCTGAGCCCAAGGGGCCGGGGGTCTGGCTGCCCGGCAGGCTTGTCTCTCAGCTCCCCTGATGTCTCCCCATGCCCGCCCTGCTCGGATGCCCCTTCCCTCCCCTCGGCGCCAGCACGGAAACCCGGGCCCGAGGGGGCCTGGAGGGTGCACGCACGTATTGGAGATGTGGAAACCGAGGCCTGGAGCGGAATGAGCGAGTTCTCCAAGCGATCGCGGCAGAGAGGTTCCCAGGGCCCGGTTCTTCTCTCCCAGTGAAGCGCGGTGTCAGGCTCTGGGGAGGCTTTTCCGACGTGTTTCTGAGCAATGTTACGTCTCAGGAGGCTGGCGAGGTGACCCCCCCCCCCCCCCCCCCGTGCCCACAGCTGTCAGGCTGTCTGCTGACCGCAGCGAGGCATCCTTGCTGTCGGGGCCTGGACCTGGCTCTGCCCCCTCCCGATGCACCCGAGTCCTGAGTGGCTGCAGCGTGTCCCCCACACGTCTCTTTACTCCCCGTGGGCTCTCGGCAGAAGCCTCTCCCTGCCACGGTTCCTTGTGTGGGAAAGGAGCCACTAGCTGTGCCCACACCTGGGGCTGTCGGGAGGTTGGGGTGGGAGATTAAAGTCGAGCACCCAGCAGGGGCCAGGCCCTCCCTGCTTCCAGGGCCTGTGTGGAGGGGGCAGGCGTGTGGGACACCACCTGTGGGCGGTGGGTGTGATGAGTTCCCGGGGAAACAGGGCTGGGGCTTTGGAGCCAAACCTGACCACACTGGCACTGGCTCTGCAGCTCTGGGCAGTTTACTGTTGACCTCTCCGAGCCTCAGTTTACTCATCTCTAAAATGGGGATCAGAACAGTACCTTCCTCGTGGGCGCCAGGATGCAAACCAGTGACGTGGAAAGGGCTCTTATACGGGAAGGAGCTCAGTGGCTATGAGCTCAGTTTTCCTCTGGATCTCTTAAAGGTGTGGCCATTTTAGCCAAGCCTCTTGGAACCGAAAAACAGGACCCAGACAGGTAGCCTGTTGGTGGTGGGATTTCAGACCCTGGGGGTGGGGCGGATCCTGGGGAATTTAGGAAAGGCGGTACCTGTCGGAAGCAGCAGTCCTGCCTGAACCTGGAGGCCTGGGTCAGAGGCGTGATGTCACCTGGGGATGGTGCTGGATCTTTCTGGCCGTTTCTTACCTGTGAAGGAGGCTGATGGCCTCTGCCTTGCTGGTGCCTGCTCGCTATGGATGGGTGGGCGCTTGGCGGCTGCTGCTGGCAAGAAAGCAGTTTCATTGTTAGCGGCTCTTCTTTTACCCTTAATGATTCTCTTGTTCTACGAGGAATGGGCACGCGGCCCTGAAGTCGTTATCCCCCTTGGGGTCCCCTCGTCAGGTTTGGGAGATAAGGCATGTCCGGTCCCCTCTGAGGAAGGAAGCAGGGGTTTTTCTATAATGTCAGCTCCCGCCGGCTCTTCCCCAAATCTTCGCCACTTGGCTTTGTCTGGGTCTCCTGCTCCCTTTCTGGGCCCTTCCACGCCCAGCACTCTGTGGCCATTGTCTCTGCTGGAGGGAAGGCAGGCAGGGGTCCAGAGGGTCCACCTCCACCTCGGAGGGTCTCAGCACAGGCTTGCCCGACCTGGCCGCACTCCAGCCCTCGTGGGGCCTTGGTCACGGGTAAGGATGGTTCAGTGGCTCTGGCTGGGGTGCTCTGGGCCACAGGAGAAGCAAAGCAGCTGGCACAATTCTGGGCTTTTAAACGTTTCCTTTGGGGATGATTGGAGTGGGCCCTTGGTGGGAGGGGAGATGTAGGGGAAGACTGAGGTTTTGAAGACCGTTTTCACAGTATTTCTGATAAATTCAACTTGGGGCTGCCCAAGACTTGGGGCCCGCCTGGAGGTTTCCAGCCCAGTTTCCTGGTCTCTGAAGGGGAGGGGCCTCATTTAGGATGGGAAGCCAGACACCCTGGTGGATGCTGGACCCCGTGGGGGCTGTGAATGGAAAGTGCTCAGACCCCCAGGCTGCGTCTCCTGCCTGGCTTCTCTCTGTCCTAGTGTCTCCTCTGTAAGAGGAAGGTGGTGATGATTCAGCGTGAAGTTGTAGGAAGGGAAGCTTGCTCCGGTGGCCCTCGAAGGGTCCTCCTCTCTGCGGGCAGAGGAGCTGGACTGGCAGACCTTCCTCCTTTGCCCTGCTGCCGTCGGGGCACTGGAAGCGGTAGCCCCCTTTCTGAGGCCTGGGAAGCCACCCCCCCATCAAAACTGGTCACTTTCCGAGATTACTCCTACACCCCTGTCCTTCGTGGTTAGAAATAAGGCTAGATTTGTAACGACTCCTGGCATTTTCTCTATTTTCATTACTAAATAGCATTTTAATGGAAAAAGCAGTATGACTTTACATTAAGGAACATTGCCAGAACCCAGCATGACCCCAAGTCCCATCATCCTAACACAAGAGTTTTTTTTCCTATATATTGTCTCCAGTTTATTCTCCAGTTGCAGTATGGGATGCATTCAAGTTTGCTTTATTTTCATCTCCCGCACGATCTCAAACATTTCTGTCTTTATAACAGTGACCTAAAATAGCTGCAATACTGTTCCACTGTGTTGCTAAAATACAATGTATTAGAAACGATCTCCCTCCTGTTAACATGGAGGTGGCTGCCAGGGTTTTGCAAACGTGGACGGGGGGACATGCTGCACGTGGTCTGGTCCGCGGCAGGCCAAGGGCTTAGCAGATGCTTTCCTGCAGGTGGTGGGCTTTTAGTAGTCAGGCTGGCTGGAGTTCTGCTCCCTGGTTCACCCTAAAGCCACGCGCCACCCAGCAGGTCTCCTTTGCTTTAAGTGCGTTCTGCTTGTGGGGCGCTTTGTGGATGTTTCGTAGTCATGAAATCACAATCATTCATAACAGCCCTGGAACATCAAATTCTTAGCTCCGTTTTCCATCAAGAGATTCTGAAGTAGGGAGGAGCTGGGTCGCTTGCCCACAGCTTCCAGCAAGAGGCCGACCGGGGCTTTGGATCCGGTGCTTCATTGCACTGCCTCTCCTTCGGTGAGCTCCCCATCCCCGGGGGGTGATCGCGCAGAGGCTGGATGATGAAGTGTCTAGAGAACTCTAGATCGGGGTTCCTCGACCTTGGCTGGGAAACTCTCTGTCGTAGGCGGCTGTCCTGACCGTTGCAGGATGTCTAGCGGCATCCCTGGCCTCTACCCACTAGCAGCTAGTAGCACAATTTGGAAACAATAAATAATGTCTCTGGATATTGCCAGTCATCCCCTGGGGGTCAAATTCACCCCCGTTTCTCACCTGCTGGAGAGGATTCCTGAGTCGGATGGGAGGTTGGTGACTGGATCTCTGAGGACCTCTGGGACCTTGTGGGGCTCCCCACCGGGTGGGATCCCTTGGTGGACTCTGTCTGCATCGGTAGCGGTTGATTGGAGAGACTGGGTATGGTGACGTCGTGGAAGGAGTCGTGGGACCCAGGTTCAGGAGCGCCTCTTCTACCTGGGTCGTGGGACCCAGGTCTAAGTGCCTCTGGACCCAAAGTCCAGACGCAAAGCCTCCCAGTCATGCGATGTGCCCTGGGACGGGTACCTGCTCCCAGGAACGACGGTGGGTGACAGTCCTGTGACCGGGGGCACCTAACCCTTTACCTTCTCTGTGGCTTCTGGCTATTTTGGAGGACTCGCCTCATTTGAGGAAACCTTGCGTGTCACCCTGGTCTCTGACGTGGGCTGGGACGTCCTGGAGCATCTTCCCAGGGGCGGTGCTGTCAGGAGTCCAGAGCCGAGCCCACCCGTGGCACCCCGACTCACACATCAGGCCGGGGTTGGGGGCGGCACTGGCAGGGAGACTGTGATTTGCGGGGCTGCGAGTAGACTTGGACTTTAAAGAGTCCTCTCATTTCCTCTCCGGAAGCCTTCAAAAGGCCCTGGGAACAAAAGGGGCTTGATTGAGTGTCCCTTGGAGAGCTTCATCGAGAGGGGGGGAAGAACAAGCAGCACACACTACAAAGCCACTTCATTCTGCGTATGGTGTCATGCCAAGAAGCACTGAAGTGCGGGGACAAGCAGAGGGGCGTGCTCTTTTTATCAGGAGAGTGTGGATTGGCGGTTAGAGCCGAGGACAGCTGTCAGCAAACCGTGCAGGGATTTTGCAGGGAGTGTGCACCCCTCACTCCCCTCCAGCCTCCTCCCTCCAGCCCTCTCCATTCCTGTTCCCTTCTACTTAGAGACATTAACTTTTTATATGACAGCCACTTAAGGCCTGACCTTATCCCAGGGCACTTTACATTTCAATAGGCTGTTCTTGAAAAATGAAAAAGCTTCAAAAAAGTGAGTCTCTAATGGTAGAATTTCAGGTAGTGAGTAAGAGGTGACTTTTTTTTAGCCAGAGAAGTGACTCTCTAATGGTAGAATTTCAGATAGTGAGTTCTATCAGGCACCTTCTAGGCTGCCTCTTTCTGTCAGACTCTCAGGGACAGTTAAATAACTTTAACAGCCATCGACTGGCAGGCAGTAGCGGGGGACGGTTTAGGAGACGGCTGACTTCAGAATGCTGGGTTTATTACCCTGATGGCTCCCACTCATTGCACATTTGTAGGACACTGACCGTGTGCTGGGCAGTGTGTCAGGGGCTGGGAGCAAATGTCAAAGAGCCAGAGCACCCGGAGAGATGGTTAAGCAGAGACTGGAAGTGTCTCCCGAGAGCTGTGTGATGTGGGAAGCCCTCCTGGGGGAGGTGGTGCTGGCCTTAGGCTTCAAGGTATAAACAGGAGTTCATTGGGCAGGGGTGGGGAGAGCATGATCGCAGAGGCTGACAGGCTGTGTCTGGGGGTTGCAGACTTCTGGAAACACCCCAGTGTGAAGGACAAGGTCTGAGTTGGTGGGAACAAGGCTGAAGAGGTAGGGAGGGCGTGGGCCTTGGGGGTTCCGTGTGCCCAGATGTGCAGTTTTCCGCAGGCTCCGAGGGTCAGTACTCACCCTCTGCTGGACACTGGCCTCAGGCTTCCCGCTCGCTGCCCAGACACTGCCCTCCATCTGCTTTAGCAGACCTTTCTGGACCTCGCCTGTCCTCCCTTTGAAGATGCTTATTCACCTGTTCCTCCAGGAAGCCCTCCCTGACCTCCCTCAGGTTAGCCCAGGCGCCCTGTGGCCTCCTGAGCTAGTCTATCAGGAAGCTTATTCTCACTGTCACTGTCTGTCTCCTTTCAGGACTGTCCCCCCTTGGCTGGGCGCTCTGGGAGAGCAGTGCTGTGTTTAATTCACCTTTGTGATCAGGGTCACAGCCCAGGCTTGCCACACAGTAGGCCCTCGGGAAATGGTGATCTCACTCTTGTCCTGAGTCATGGAGCCCTGGGACTTCCCTGGCCTCCCTGAGTGGGCAGGTCCTCAGGCTGCAGCCCACCCGCCTAGGGCTGGGTGGGGGTCAGGTCCCGGGCCTGGGGGCCCAGACAACCGGTTTGGGCTGTGATGTGTGACGGCCAGGGGACGGGAAGGGAGTGTGCGGGCATGTGGGCTCCCAGGCGTGCAGGAAGCCCAGGAGAGGTGGGACTGGCCGGTCAGGGTCCCAGTCCCACCTGGGACAGCTTAGCAGGTGTGCACAGCTGCCAGCCAAAGGCAGGACACTCCTGTTGGCTTCAGTGGCCAGGGTGGTGCTGGCACAGCCTGGGGAAAGCCCGTGGCTGAGTCTGATAGAGACACAGACGGAAGAGCTGGGCGCGGGCCTCACCTGGGCCATGTGGGGAGGGCCGTGGCCGGGCAAGTCAGAGCAGGGTGCTGTGCAGGCTGAAGCAGGAGATGCCGGCCCACCCACTGGCCTGGTTGCCCCCAGAGCCGCGAGGGCAGAGCAGCTGCCCTAGGTCTGCAGCCAGCCCGGCCCACCCTGCTCTGCTCCCTACCCCAGGCCCGGCACCACCTGCGGAGAGGCAGGCCTCAGGCCTAGGAGATGGTTGGTGCTCAGTATACACTTGCCGGTCCGTGGATGCAGGGGGCTGGAGTCTGTTTACTTGTGTCCTGTCTGTGCTCCCCACGTGCCCAAATTCCTGTTGCTACCCAATTGTGGCATGACATGACACTCCCCGGGGGGTCCTGCCTGCCCTTCTCACTGGTGGGGCGCTGAGCCCAGAGATGGGGGGACACTTAACCCAGAGTTGCACAGCGAGCGAGTCACGGTGCTCTTCGGACAGGGGAGTGATGTGGTCAGCTGAGGCCAGCCAGCTGAGGCATGAACTGGTAAGGAGCCTCGTGATAGTTCCTTTGCATCGTTGGCAAGGAAGGGGCTGCTCTGTGTATGAGCTGCCTGGGCAGGGGACTGGACCAGGCGACCTCTGGAGGCTTTTCTTGGTGCTGGACTCTGGGATCAGAGGAAGATGTGTTTTGGGCCATAAAGGGGCTCCTTGCCTGGCAGCCTCGTGATGCCAAGGGTCCTCAGCAGGCCTAAAGCAGGGAAATCAGACCAAGGTCCTCTCCACCTCTGGACAAGTTAAGCCTCTTCCTGCAGCCAGCCCAGAGCTGCCCCTGCCACCCAGCTGGGGGCCAGCGCTGCCCAGGCCGCTGCTCAGGAGAGCCTCTGTGACTTTGGTCGCTTGCGCCGAGATGTTTGGAGAGATTTGTCCTGGGTCTGCAACAGCCCCACCCCCGCCGTCCCAGACCTGGGCCGAGGCCGGGGTCCCCCTGCACCTAGGGGCCGTGGTTTGGGTTATGATTAGAAGGACGTGGGAAAGCCACCTGTACCGTGCCTCTGACTCCAAAATGCCATTCCCCAGCCTACAGTTCCACTAGGAGCAAAGAGCTCCTTGGGATGCGTAATGGCTCAAAAAGCAACTTTTTTTTTTTTTTTTAATTTTTTAAAACACCCTTCCTTTACATTTATTTATTTATTTATGGCTCTGTTGGGTCTTCGTTTCTGTGCGAGGGCTTTCTCTAGTTGTGGCAAGCGGGGGCCACTCTTCATCGCGGTGCACGGGCCTCTCACTATCGTGGCCTCTCTTGTTGCGGAGCACAGGCTCCAGACGCGCAGGCTCAGTAATTGTGGCTCACGGGCCTAGCTGCTCCGCGGCATGTGGGATCTTCCCAGACCAGGGCTCGAACCCGTGTCCCCTGCATTGGCAGGCAGATTCTCAACCACTGCGCCACCAGGGAAGCCCAAAAAGCAACTTTTAACCAACAAACGCTCAATTTTTTATTTGTCTTGAGAATGGTGTGAGCTTACAGCACAGGAGGTAAGTTTCCATAGACTTGGGTCCTCGGCACTGTCCATGGCAAAGCCTTCCCTCCCAAGGGTTTACGCGTTAAGGGAAGGGGTGCAGTTCATATGCCAGTAGCGGTTTTGCCCTGAAGACCTTTTTCATCGCTGAGCTGGCAAACACTGCCTGTGACAGACATTAGGGGTTGATGACAGCCCCCCCTCCTGGCCTCACAGCCAGCCTATGCTGTCATCCACCTCCCCTGTGCTGCTGGGTCCCAAGAGCCCCAGAACCTTGTGGGCATCGAGGCCTGAGGGGAGGCTAGGAGAAGAGGAGAGTTGTCTCAGTTTGTGTGTTGAGTCAGTCATCAAACGTGGACTAAGCCTTTGTCCGGGGCCGGCATAACGGGGGTGGCCACGGCAGTGGTACTCAGAGTACAGACACATTGGGACTTCCCTGGCGGTCCAGTGGTTTAGACTCCACGCTTCCAATGCAGGGGTGCAGGTTCGGTCCCTGGTCAGGGAACTAAGATCCCACAGGCCGCGTGGCCAAAAGAAAAAAATAAAAGAATACAGTGATGCGGGAGTTTGCCCTCGGGGGGCACAAGGCAGAACTGGCCTGGTGGGGGGCTGGCAGGGCAGGCTCTGGGGAAGTAGCGTTGCAGGCAGAGCTGGAAGTGTGTTAAACTGGGCGGTTTCGGGGGGGACCTGGGGTGCAGTGAGCCTGGAGGGGTGGCTGGGGGCAGATCCCGGAGTGGGGCCTTGGTGCCGTGGAGAGCGTTTGGACCTCGTTATGCAGCCACTTCCCCGCCTTTCTGGTCCTTTTCCCGCCTCAGAGCCTCCTTCGGGGGTTTTCTCCACTCACTGGGTCTCTGTCCTTGCCTCCCGCCCCTCCCCAGGCTCGGATGAAGGGTCCCTGGCAGGGGCCTTGGTGCTGGTGATGCCCGTACGCCAGGCCTGTTCCCGCCGTGCCCTCCACCGGCGGGCCCCTGCGGGTGGGCGCCTTCCCGGCCTGCAGCCTGCCCAGGGCCGTCTGTTTCTCCTCCTTGGGGCAGAGGCAGAGCT
This sequence comes from Balaenoptera acutorostrata, assembly GCF_949987535.1. Classification (NCBI taxonomy): domain Eukaryota; kingdom Metazoa; phylum Chordata; class Mammalia; order Artiodactyla; family Balaenopteridae; genus Balaenoptera; species Balaenoptera acutorostrata. Next base: position 97,450,261 of record NC_080071.1, read on the forward strand.
TGTTTTTCCCCCGGCTCAGGAATCGCGCCTCAGAAGCACACAATGCAGCTGTTAAAATATCTGGGTCTGGCCTGGCGGCTGCACAGCGGGCCCCTTGTTCACCTCACAGACGGCGCGCCCAGGGGCCGAGCTGGGCCTGCCTCTGCTGGCCGCCTGCTGGGGGGGCGGGGCGGGGCGGGGAGAGACCCCGGGCCCTGCTCGGGACTTCTGCTGCTTTGGGCCTGTCCACGGAGGAAGGGGACAGACAGCAGCATTTGGAATCAGCAGGACGGCACGTTCCAGAGAGATGCCCAACTGAGCGTCTGCACGTTAGAGCCCAGAGGCCCAGACACCTGTGGTGGGGGGTCAGGATGGAGAGGAAGGGGGGCCACGGGCTGCCTGGTCCAGTCTCGGACAGGCCTCCTGCCGGTGCCGGGGCCCCTGGGTCAGGTCTTCCTGCCCCAGTTGGCAGACAGGTGGGTGGTCTCGCTGGGGCTGCAGTTAGGATAACGTGGTGAGCATTTGAGTCGGGACCCCTGTATATGCCAGGCCCTGTGTTCTTAATCCTCTCCGTGAGGGACACGCCGTTGTCATCCCCATTTTACAGATGAGGAAACTGAGGCTTGGGGGGACTCGGTTCTTTCTTTTTTTAAATTTTATTTATTTATTTATTTATGGCTGTGTTGGGTCTTCGTTTCTGTGCGAGGGCTTTCTCTAGTTGCGGCAAGCGGGGTCCACTCTTCATCACAGTGCGCGGGCCTCTCACTATCGCGGCCTCTCTTGTTGCGGAGCACAGGCTCCAGACGCGCAGGCTCAGTAATTGTGGCTCACGGGCCTAGTTGCTCCGCGGAATGTGGGATCTTCCCAGACCAGGGCTCGAACCCGTGTCCCCTGCATTGGCAGGCAGATTCTCAACCACTGCGCCACCAGGGAAGCCCCGGGGACTCGGTTCTTATCCATCGCTCTAGGTAGCGCTGGGATGCGAACGTGGACCTCCTTTCTCCAGAGTCTGCCCTCCCCGTGTGTCCCCTTCTGAAGGTGCCGACTGCTGCTGACGTGTGCAGGGCGTGTTGTCAAAGTCTCAGAAGCAGCACCAGGAGGTGGGTTGGCTCTGACTAGGGTTCAGGTGGGAGGGCGTTAGGGCAGGCTTCCCAAGTTTTAAAGCGTGGCTTCCTTGCGTAGAGCAGGGAGGAGAGAATGTTCTGGGCAGGAAAGCAATGGGACAGAGGCAGGGGCATAGAGACGACCTGGTATTTTCAGGGAGTGAAGCCGCGTGCAAGCGAGTGGAAGCTGCAATGCCACCTGAAGGGTGAGCTCTTACCCACACCCTCCCGGAAAGAAAAAGCCTCTTGCCCAGCTCCGGCCCTCCTGATGCCCATCTCCCCTTATCTGAGGCTGGCTGCTGCACTTCCCATCGGTGGGGCCTCCGTGGCGGCTGTTCTGGCCCAGCAAGTCGGTGCACTGGGGTCACGATCTGTTTTCCTGCACCAGCAAGCCAGGGGCTGGGCACGTGAGGGAGCTTTCCTACTTGGAAAAATACATTTGAGGGACGGTAAAGAAGCAGGTGCCCCGCTAGGAGAGTGGTTTCTGCATGCTGCCGCCTCTGGCCACAGCGGGCAGAGGGGAGGCCTTTGCCCTGAAGCGCCTGGGAGCAGCCGGGGTTGTGGCAGCCGGGCTGGCCGGCTGGCGCTGCAGAGGTGTGTCCGAGCCCCCAGAGGCACAGCTCCTCGCTAAACCTCGGTCTCCCCCAATCCTGTCTTCCTTGGAAAAGGGTGTCCGCTTCTGGAGGTTCGCCTGCCTGGCCAGCCTGGGGCCAAGCCCCCCTGGGGACCCGATGTCTGCAGAGCCACTGCTGCAGGGTGTTCACGGCCTTCTTAACCATGCTGGGAGCAGGGAGGGTGCTCTGTGTTACAGGGAGGGGACGGAGGCTCAGGGAGGGAGAGCCGTGTGGCTGGACACACCGCGGATGTGGGCCGTGCTGGCCCGGGCATCAGCGTCTCTCACTCTGGGGAGGAAAATACACACATTTAAAAGAAGGTTATTTTGTCCCTGGCCGTGAAGGGCAAGCAGAGCGTCCCCAGCTTGGCGCCGTCCTGGGGAACCCTCCCCTCACCCCCTTCTCTGTCCCTTCAGGATGGGAAAGCGAGCGTCAGTTTGATCCAGGGGGGCTGAGCCGATGCCCATGTCTGGCTCCCTCACGCCTCCAACATGACGGGCTAGGACGCCCTTTGCTTTCCCGTGGCTGTCCTGGCACTGTGGTGCTGGACGGCTGTCCCTAGGGTCTCGAGCGCCCTTTAGAATGTCCATTTTCCAGGTGGCAACACTGAGGTGACGGGAGATGGAAAGACTCAGTCATCCACTCAGGGAGGATGTTGACGGGTCCTCGGGACCTTGGGGCCACGAGAGAGAGAGTCTGCTGCCATCTTTTTAGTTACAGTGTCGTTATAATTATTATTACCAGAACTTCCCTGGTGGTGCAGTGGTTAAGAATCCGCCTGCCAATGCAGGGGACACGGGTTCAAGCTCTGGTCCGGGAAGATCCCACATGCCGCGGAGCAACTAAGCCCGTGCGCCACAACTACTGAGCCTGCGCTCTAGAGCCCGCGAGCCACAACTACTGAGTCTGCGTGCCACAACTACTGAAGCCCGCGCACCTAGAGCCTGTGCTCCGCAACAAGAGAAGCCACCGCAATGAGAAGCCCGCGTACCGCAGTGAAGAGAAGCCCCCGCTCGCCACAACTAGAGAAAGCCCGCGCGCAGCAATGAAGACCCAACGCAGCCAAAAATAAATTAATTAATTATAAAAACCCCAATTGTTAATTATTATTACCTTTCATCAGTGTTGCATTGGCAACGCATTTTTCACTCCAGGAACTTTCACGCATTTTATCTCATTTGATCACAAAAATAAGTCTATGATCAAGGCTGGCCGGGTGTTTATTATGTGTATGTGTATGGGTGTGTGTCTGTATCTCTCTACACATACATGTATGTGTGTGTGCGTGCATGTGGTGTGTGCATCTGTATGTAACTGTGTGCACTTTTGGGTGGCCCTATATGAACGTGTGACAGTGTGTGTATGTGTGCCCACACTCACACAGGTGACTGTGTACGTGGTCACGGTTGTTGCTGTAGGTTGTGCGTGCTCTGCGTGTGTGCCCACGCGTGTGGGGCCCAGGCAGTGTGCCGCACGGGTGAGATCAGACAGGAGGTGAGAACACCAGGGCCCCGAGATGGCCGGGATCGCTGGGAAGCAAGGTTTCACCTCTCTCCCGGAGATTGATTTCGCCTGGGGAAGATGCTCTCATTCCTGTGACTCATTCATCAGGAGAGCTCAAAGCAGCCAGGTGGTGGGATTGCAGGGCTCAGAGCGATTTGCTCATTCTCCTCTGATTATTTTATTTTTAATAAATTTATTTATTTTTGGCTGCGTTGGGTCTTTGTTGCCGTGTGCGGGCTTTCTGTAGTTGTGGCGAGCGGGGGCTACTCTTCGTCGTGGAGCACTGGCTCTTAGGTGCGCAGGCTTCAGTAGTTGTGGTGTGTGGGTTCAGTAGTTGTGGCTTGCGGGCTCTAGAGCGCAGGCTTAGTAGTTGTGGTGCACAGGCTTAGCTGCTCCGCGGCATGTGGGATCTTCCCAGACCAGGGCTCGAACCCGTGTCCCCTGCATTGGCAGGCGGACCCTTAACCACTGAGCCAGCAGGGAAGACCTCTGATTATTAATTTATTCTTCAAGCCCGTCGTTTCACTCCAAGTTCTTCATCTTTTCTGTGCTGTGACCCCCTCCTCAGAGTAATGCTGTAAACGCATAGGATTGGGATGGATAAATCAGGAGTTTGGGATTAACATATACACACTACTATATTTAAAATAACCAACAAGGACCTACTGTACAGCACAGGGAACTCTACTCAATATCTTGTAATAACCTATAAGGGAAAAGAATCTCTGTGCTATACACCTGAAACCAACACAACATTGTAAATCAACTATACTTCAGTAAAAAAATAAAATGCGTAGGATTACGAAGGAGGCCAATTGTACTGACTGCAGCGATCATAGGTTAATAGATGTGCTTCTTTGCTGGCACAACTGACAAGGTCGGGGGGTGGTGTCTAATGCCGACCTTGACCTTGAGCGCAGCACCGTGGTAAGCTCAGGTAATGCCCCATAACGTGGTGTGAGCACACCCGTGGCTCGTGCTGGTGACAGGCTCACAGGCACTATGCCTTTTACCCACCTTCATGCCCGAGCGAAACACCAACTTCCAGTTCCAAATTAACAAAGATAAACTCCGTTTATTTCCATCCATCTGCTTTAGTTGGAACCGACTATTCAGAAGCTGGAAGTGGTCTTCGGACCCCATGTAGTTTCTGCTAAACCTGCCTGCGCGTCAGAAACACCCATGCAGCTTTTTTTAAAAGTTTGGATATTTTGCCCCCCACCCTCTGCCTGAACCTGTGGCATCAGAATCGGCAGGAGAAGGACCAGGAGTGTTTCCAGAGGCTCGGGGTGCTGCCAGCACCCCCAGGGGTACCGAGACCCTGGGGGGCAGGGGCCCTGTGTGCAGCTCCAAATGGAAAGGGAGCTTCTCCTGGCTGCAGGTCCGGTGTCCCCCCTTTCCCGGCAGAAGCCCAGGAGCGTGGCTTCCCGGGGAACGTGGAGGCGTTGACTCTCTCTTTGCCCTGGTGGGTGCTGTGCTCTCAGCCCCACTTGCTCCGGAACCTTTTGTGGAGCCCGTGGGAAGTCCCCCAGCATACACCACAGGCCGCCAGCTGAGGTCTGGGGACCCGACGCCCCGCCCTGCTGGCCCCAGCTGGGCTTCCTGGGACCCTGGGCACCTGGTGTTTACCCAGAAATTGTGCTAATCCCGGTAATTCCTGTGACTTACGCAGCCTCCCGGCTCTGTCTGCTGCCTTCCTCTCCTGGAGGGGAAGGGGAGGGGGAGGGCCGTGGCTGATCTGTAGAAAACGAGGCCTGTGACACAGTGGTCCCTGCAGGGGACACCCCCCACCCCAGCCGGGTCAGCTCCCCATGGGCGCTCGTGGAAGCCCAGGCACTCCCAGGCCCACTGCTGTGTGGGTCGTGGGAATCTGAATACATCCCCTCCTTGCTACTCTGTCCACCTGGTCCTGGGGTGGCCTCGCTCTGAGGCTTCGGGCAGCATCCCAGCCAGAGGACCTGGCTCTAGACCTGGCCCCTCTCCTTCCATGGACAGTGGCTTTGGGCAGCTCACCTCTTCCTCTGTAAGAATCCAGAGGATGCCATCCCCTCTGACAACATAAGGTGGGGGGGGATGTTGGCATGAGGCAGCTGCAGCTGCCGGGCCCCAAGAAAACCCTCAGGCCCTCTTCTTTCCAGTCTCCTCATGTCCCTTATCAGAAGTTGTCGTGGTCCTTTCTTGACTGAACCTCTTTTTTTTTAATCTCTGAGCATTGGTTTCTTCCTATGTAAAGTGTTGTGAGGATTAAATGAACTCATTCTTGCAAAGAACTTGGCACCTGGTACATGCTTGTTCAAGGTTTGTCGTTCCAGCTATTATTTTGATTTTTGTCCTTACTTCCAAATTCAAGGTGTGTTTCAAAGTTGAGCCTAAATTCCTTCACCTGAGCTTCTTGGGAAGAAAACCCAGATCGTTCACAAAATCACTCGTATTTCCAAGAGCTGTGATTTCCTGCCTCAGAGGTGCACGGTCCTTGCCCGGCATTCCTGAGCTGTTGCTCCGTGGCAGCCTGAGTGGGGAGCAGCTCCGGACCTGGTGGTGATGATGAATACAGATGGGGGTGATGGGATGCTGTAGGGATCTGGAAGCAGAAGTGACCATGATTGGGGAGGAGCTGGGGGGCTTCCCAGAGGAGGTGACATCTGAGTGGCATCTTGAAGGAAGAGTAGGAGTCCATCACACAGAAAGGGTGAAGGGTTTCTGGTGGGTGTTCCAGGGTCAGGGCTGGCTGCTTGTGAAGGGTTGGGGGAGATGAGGAGGCTGCAGGTAGACCCAGGAAGACTTTGCCTGAAGGCCCCAGGGGCTCAGCAAGGCCTCGGCCAGATTTGGTTCGGGGAAGGTGCTTGGCTGTAGGGTAGAGGGGGACCTGGAGGGGGACCAGAGGTGGCGTGAAGGTGCCCAGGACCCAGAAGGCAGAGCAGCCAGCTGGGAGAGGCCCCGCGGGCCAGGTGCTTTGCGGGTGAAATGATGGGAATCGCAGCTGATCAGATTGGGGGGTGAGGATGGGGTAGGGCGGTGGCCCAAAGTGCCGGCAGGTGGATGGGAGGGGTGGTCCCTGCGGCCAGGCTAAGGGGTAAAGAAGGTGGAGCAGGCGGCCCAGGGGCTCTTGCTGGTGGCCGCTCAGCCAGCCAGCCTCTTACAGCACAGATTATACAAATAGGCTTAAAGGATCAGCTGGCGATCCCGAAATCTCCAAGCCAGAGGAAACCCTATAACTCACCCGAATCCTCAGGGAGATTTCCCTGTCCCTCATCCATCTTGGGTTTTCTGGACGGGGGTTTTGCAAGACTGGAAACCAGACAGTCTGCTGGGTGAGGTAAATCCGGGAGGTTCAGAGCTTGGGCTGTTCGCTTAGCAGGCTGGCCAGGCTGCAGCCGCCTCTGGCTTCACACCCATCACTCTTGTATACTCCCACTTTTTGCTTAGAAAACCATGAGAGTGTCGTGCAGACTTTTAAAAGGTGAAGTTCTGGGGCCTGGGGATGTAAGATTTGCAGCCGCCGGGGGTGGAGCTGACCATCGCCTTTGGTTTCTGCCACCCTTGATCCACGGGCTCTGCCCAGAGCCCTCTCCTCCCACCGGCGTGCAGACCCACCTGCCTTCTTTCTGAAACAGCAGCTGTGGACCTCCTCTGCTCTCTCCAGTGGCTGCCCATTTTCTTCTTCTTTTCGTGGCAAAGATTCCTGACTAAATGTCTGTGCCTCTGTCTCTCCCTGAGCCCACCTGGGCCCTGGTCACCACCGCGCAGCTGTGATGGAGATAGTCCTTCCTGGCATTTCTTTCTTGGGTTGGACTCCCTGCCCACACACTCTCCCGGTGATTTTACTTTCTTTTCCTTCCTGCTCCTCCATCCCTGCTCACTTCCTTGGCTGGTTTCTCTTCTCCCTCCTGGAAATGTTGGAATGCCCTGTGTCTCGTTCTGGAACTTTCTCTACTTCTCCCCTCCGCCCTCTCCCTTGGAGATCTTGCCCTGTGGCTGCCATATTCCCATCTCTAGCCTCTGCCTCTCCCCAAACTCTGCCTTGCATTTCCAACAGTCTTGCCTATCTTAAAAAAAATTTTTTTTTTAAACTTTTTATTTTCTATTGGAGTAGAGTTGATTAACAATGTTGTGATAGTTTCAGGTGTACACTAAAGTGATTCAGTTATACATAATACATGTATCTATTCTTTTTCAAATTCTTTTCCCATTTAGGTGGTTATATAGTATTGAACAGAGTTCCCTGTGCTACACAGTAGGCCTTTGTTGGTGATCTATTTTAAATATAGCCGTGTGTACAATATAGCCGTGTGTACATGTCAATCCCCAACTCCCTAAGTATCCCTTCCCCCCACCATTCCTCCTGGTAACCATAAGTTCGTTCTCTAAGTCTGTGAGTCTGTTTCTGTTTTGTAAATAAGTTCATTTGTATCATTTCTTTTTAGATTCCACATAGAAGCGATATCTTTCTCTTTACATGATATTTCTCTTTCTCTGTCTGACTTACTTCACTCAGTATGACAATCTCCAGGAATATTACTCAACCATTAAAAAGAATGAAATAATGCCATTTGCAAAAATGTTTTATTGAAGTATAGTTGATTTACAACATTGTGTTAATTTCTGCTGTGCAGCAAAGTTATTCAGTTTTACATATATATTCTTTTCCATATTCTTTTCCATGATGGTTTATCACAGGTTATTGAATGGAGTTCCCTGTGCTCTGCAGTAGGCCCTTCCTGTTTCAGTCTCTGCATGTCTTAATAGGCGTCTCAGACTTAACACGGCCCCAACCCGGCTCCTGGTTTTTGCCCCCGAACCTGCTTCCCACCCACTGTGCTCCATCCCAGCAAACGGCACCGCCGTGCCGTCGTCCAAGTGCTCAGCCGAAAATCGGAGCCATCTTTGACACTACCCCCATTCTTTTAAGAAAATTGGCTTTCAAATGCCTATTCTGTAATATTTGATACAAATACTGAATTAGCAGTATCTGTACATGATGAAGCATCACTTAGTAAAAAGCTTGCTTGTGACCCACCAGCCAGCTGGAGATGGAGCGTTACCTGGGCCCCGCATCCCCCGGTTCCTCTCTCGTAACCCACGACGACTCCGCTTTCTAGCACACCCCACGTCCAAGCCCGAGCAAGGCCTGTGGGCTCTGCCTTCAGAGCCACTGTCCCTTTAACCCAGACAACCAACATCTCCCCGGGTCACTGCAGTCGTGCGCCATCCCCCAAATCTGCCCTCCACACACGGGCAGAGTGACCCCTTCGTACTGTGAGTCCTGTCACGTCCCCCTTCTGCCCAGAACCCTCCAGGGCTGGCACCCACCTTCCTGCTGCTCCTTCAACGAGCCGGCCTCCTCCCCACCAGGCCCGCGGCTCCCGCCCCTGCCCTCTGGCTGCCGTGGGCTCCCTCAGACCCATCCCCTCCTCAGAGAAGCAGGGCAGCAGCCCCCCTGCCCTTCCCACCCCGCTCTATCCTGCCCCTCTGCTTTCTTTCCTTCTCTCTCACTAATGAGGGACGAAATATACATTTATCTTCCCCCTTTATTTATTATGTCTCCCAAGTAGGATGTAAACTCTGTGGGTTGTATCTTCGGCACCAGGCACAGTGCTTGATGCATAACGGGGGCTTGAAAAGCTATTGACTGAATGTGTGCAAGTGAGTAAATGATGAAAACTCTGTGGGATGCAGGAATGAACGAATGAATGAAAGAATGAACGAACATACACGTGCGTAAGTGAAAGGTGGAGCCGGTGAGCTGCAAAGAAACGGGAGAATGAAGGCTTTCCTCTGAGGACCGCTAAGTCGCGGCTCCTGTATTGATTTTTCTCGTCCTGTGAGCCTGAGATGAGGGGCATTACTTTCTGACCTCATTTCTCAAGGTGGTTCTTGCTAGTCGCCACGCACGGCACTAGGAACTTGTTGCTTAGATTTGAAAAATTGGGGGTAACAGACAGTGAAAAACGCTCGGCTGTGGTCCGTGAGGTTGTTCAGAAGACCAGATGAATCTCAGAACGAAGAATTCTCAAAATTAAGTAAACCCTCCTTCGCAGTGATCAGAGAAGGAGCGCGTGGCGGCGGCGGTTGGGAGTCTGCGTCGGCACGTCCCGGCTGGGTCTGGGGGCCGCGTTGGTGAGTGTCTTTGTCTCCTCCTCCAGGGCTGCCACCCAGGACTATGCGTGGCTAGGATGGAGACGTCCGCCTCAGCCACGGCCACGGACAAGAAAGAAGCCAAAAGTGGGATCCTGGAGGGCGTCGCTTTCCCCGACCCCGGCAGGAAGGCCTCGGCCCTCGCGGTGGCCACGGCGGCGGCCGCGGTAGCCACCCAAGGAGGTACTTTCTGTTCTGCATGGTTGGCGGGGGGTGTTTTTCATGAGCCCGTTTGGACTGAATGAGACGGGAGGCCGATGTCATCGGGCAGCCATGCTGGGTTTATGGGGGGGGCGGCAAGAGGGCGCCCCAGCTCTGGGGACCCCAGGCACCGGGGTGGATGCCTGCGGGTGGATCTCGAAGGTCCAGCCGCTCCAAATCCGGGGGTTTGGGCATCTCGGGCTCCAGCAGGAGAAGGGGAGAGGGAAGGCAAGGGAGGCTCTGGGCTGTGGGGCAGCCCTGGGGTGCGTTCTGTCGGCACAGACATGCCAGAGAGGCTGCTGCTTGCCTCCGGCCTGCCAAGGGCTATTTTGGAAAGTAATTGTCTCCTGATCCCTTCTGGCTGTAATTAGAGGGTCAGGTACGGAATTTAGCATCCTTAGGTGAATTTCTGGCCAACTTAATTATAACAGAAGGACCCCCCGAGCCACAGCCTCTCATTTTACTGCCCCGAAGAGAAATAGTCTCTGGTTTCCACTGGTCCGTGCCAGCATCCCGTTGGGAAAGTTTGGCGGGAAGACGAGACCTCCCCTTGTGTCTGCGTGGTCCATCTGGAGGCCACAAAACTATTTCTGTCTCTGAGGAATGGAGAGACTTAGATTTCTTTTCTTCCCCTTTTTATTCAAGTGCATTTAGTCATGCCCTGTTGCTCTCGCCGCTGAAGCATGGCTCCCAGAGCAGTGGGGGAAACGCGCCTTCGCCGGGGTGGGGTGTGAGTGCCGGCTGCGCCACTCACATGTTGATGTCTGCAGATCGCGGGGGGCTTTGTTCAAGTGCAGACCCCCAGTCGGTGAGTCGGGGCGAGGCTGAGTTTCTGAAGTTCTAACCAGCGCTCGGATGATGCTGGGACAGCCGGTCTACGGGCTGTGCTGGGCGCAGCTTAGCGCCAGAGCGCAGGGATTCGGAAAGACGCTCAGAGTGGGTAGGAGTCAGTGTTTCCAGGGCGAATGGGAGGGCCTCTAGGTCATTGTTACTACACTATTTTTATTTTCCCCCGTGATTCTCAGCTGGAGGTCATTATCAGGATGTGCGGCCCAGGTCAGGAGGGGGAGATCCCAGGCCAACCTTCGGGTATTTGGACTCCTGCTCTGCGTGATACCCCTCGACCCCCGTCCCCGCTAGGAGCCGGGCTCTCTAGGCCCTCCTTCTGTGAGGGCGGAGGAAAGAGCCAAAGCCCAGGGTGGACCACATGCAGGTGGTGTCGGGAGCCAGGGGATGAGTGGAAGGAGGGGATGGAAGGCCCAGGGTGGGGGTCTGGCGGTGGTCCCAGGGCTGGCTTGTCCCAGGCCTGGCTGGCTCTGCATGTGGTCTGTTCCTTCTCCTGGGTCAGGGCCCACCCTGGCCTGTGGCGACACCTCAAGCTGTCCCTCTGCCTGATGCAGAGACGCATGGGCCTCTGAGGCCTGAGTGGCCTCGGCGCATCTCCGACCCGCCCCCTGGGCCCTCAGCTGTCCCCGCCTCGGCCTCTCCCTAGCCCAGAGCCATGAGTGGATCGTGAGCTGCCACGCAGCCCAATTCACTGCCATGTCCCGCAGCCGAGGACAGACTCAGGTGGTCATTAGAGAGAAATTAGGGCGTAACTGGGAAGGAAGTCCTCTGGCATCAGACCTGGCTGTCAGCAATGGGGCAGTAATCGCAGATGCTTGAGGGGGTCTTGGTCTGGGGGGGCAGGCCACGGGCCTACAGCTTGGGGTGCAGCAGCTCCCTGGAGGTACCCGACCTCGCTCTACCCGCCCCCCCAGGATGCGGTCCTGCCCACCCCGCAGGCCCCGTCCCCTCCTTGCCCGACCCCAGGGGATCGCTTGACTGGTGAGGTTCCTACACTGGGTGGACGTGGCCCTCAGCCCAGTCGCCCAGGACAGGCGGCTCGTTGTCACCAGAGCGAGTCAGGTGCCTCCCTTGCTCCCTGTAGCCCTCTCTGGACGGCTCACTTGGGAAGGGCCATCCTGCAGTCAGGGCAGAGCAGGTGGCATCTGGAGCGGGTCCCCTGGGGCTGGGGGACCGTGACGTCCGCGTTCCGCGGGTGGGGCAAGGTAGGCCGGTGGTGCAGCCCTGAGTCGCTGGCCTGGGTCCCCGCTCCAGCCCCGGCCCGGTCCCGGTGTGGCAGGCCGTTCCCTCCTCTGGGCCTCGTGTTCCTAATCTGTGTTGTGGGGATGTTTGGCAGATGTTATTCCAAGTCTGTATGATCTTGTGACGTCGGATCTTCCTTAAATCTTACCCCTGGGGGCAGAGGTGCTGTGAGCAAGCCTCCTCTTTTACGCAGCAAACCGGAGTCCCAGACGGCTCCAAAGAGCCTCTGCTGTGGGCCCCTCTGCCCGCAGGGGCGTAGGCCTGTGGACAGGTGCGATGGGGTGCCCGGCAGCACAAGGGGGTTCGTGCGTGTCCCCCACACGGAGGTCCCCTCAGGGCCAGGATGCTCGCACTCCGCTCTGGAGCTCAGCACGCGGCACGAGGCCTGGCAGGAGGCAGTGCCTGAGGGTCCCCTGTGGCCCTGAGCGACGTCAGGGGAAGGTGGCCTTGGTGAGGAGCTGGCCGGAGGCGGGGGGAGCTCAGCTCGCCAGCGTGGGGCTGGTGGGAAGGGCAGGGGGGCTGCACAGAGGCCTGGGAGAGGTGCAGTGCTGCCCGGTGCGTGCTGGGCTGGGGCAGGGGTGTGGGGAGCTGAGAACTGCCTGTCCAGGGCCCTGTCCCTGAGTTGTTTCTGGAAAAGATGGGGTAACCATCCTGGTCTGGGAGGCCTGTTTGCTGAGGCAGGGGCAGGACTGAGCTCATTCCCTGTGGCTGAGCAGGTGACCACCCACTCGGGCACCTGGCCCTTCTGACACCCAGTTTATCCCTTCCGAGTCCACAAGATCGTCCCCATGATCCGCACTGTGGTTTGCAGCTTTCCCGGAAGGAAAGGATGGCTTACACAAGCTCAGTGTTCCAGGGCCTGTTACACATCTGTCCAGAGTAGGGGGAGTCCTGTCTGAGGATGTCGGGGGCATGTGGTAAGGAATGCAGAAGGGCCAGACCCTGTGAACTGGCGGGGCAGTGATCACCCACCTCTGCAAGGTGCCCAGAGGTGGGAGGTACCCTGTCTTGCAGGCCAGCTTCTGACCCCTCATCTGCCCCCTGCCAAGTGCCACTGGTTCCAGGAGCTTCAGTCCCACCCCTGGAATTGTAGGACTTTGGTTCTAAGACTGAGCATACCTTTAGGCAGAAAGATTTCATTTCTACATTATTTGTAACTGTGAACATTTGGAAACAACCTAAGTGTTCAGTAATAGGGAATTGATTAATCAAACTGCGGGACGGCTGTTGAATGGAACATTATGTAGACCCTGAAAATGTTTATCAAGACTTTATCATTAGGGGGGGATGTGTCTGTGTTCTAATATTAAAGTGTAAAAAAGCAGGATGCAAATTATATCTCACCTCTGTTGTTACTGACCAGGGTTCTTGGCCTTCCCCAAGCAATTGAAATTGACTAGAGGCCAGACAAGAAATTCAGGCAAGGCTTTATCGGGGCCCTGCTGTAGCAGGGGGGAGTGAGAAAAAGCAACAGGTTCCCTTGCTTGCTGGGGGGGTGAGCTTGTTCCTTATATGGGGTGAGGGTAGGGGTCTGTCCAGGGGTCCGGCTGGAGGGGTGCCTTAGGTGCTCTGCCCACCCCCTTGGTGGGCTGCGTGCAGGGGGCATGCGCAGGACCCTCCTGTTGCTCCCAGCTCTTCGGAAGGGGCAGTTGGGTTTCTTTGGTCTTTTTGTATCTTGTTGTCCATAATTTGCCCCAGCTGCGCATGCACGCAGTTATTTTTAGTCTCTTACAGTTTCTTTGTATTTTGTTGCTCAAGGAGACGTTTGTCCAGGTGCAGGCACTGCAGCAAAGGGTCCCAGGTCCCAGATCCCAGCCTGTCTATCACAACTTTATAGTACATAGAGGTACCCTTAGCAGTGGTTGTCCAGATGTTGGGACTCGGGGTGATGTACATTGCACATAGGAAACTCATCCCTTTGGTTCTTAAGGACCTTCAGCCTTCTAGAACCCACTATTAGAATGTCAGTAAGGGGAATTCCCTGGCGGTCCGGTGATGAGGACTCAGTGCTTTCACTGCTGGGGACCCGGGTTCGATCTCTGGTCGGGGAACTAAGATCCCCCAAGCCGGGTGGCGTGGCCAAAAAAAAAGTAAGTCTGAGAGGCAGAGGTGCGCCGGAACCAGACTGTGCCGACTTGGGAGAGCCAAGTGTACACCCTTTCCTTCTGTCTCTGCCACCTGTGACCTTAGGTAGGTCACTTGACCTTGCCATGGTCGGAGTATTTGCACCACGAAAATTGGCAAACCCTACGCATCAGGGCTGCCTCAGCCCCCTCTCCTCTCCCAGAGCCTGTTGTTAAATTCCCCCCAGCACATGACCGATCATATCTGGAGACTCACTCAGCTTCCTTGGCCCTGTTCGGAGTGAGAAAGGGAGTAAGGGTCCAGAGCGAGGAGGTGGGCGATGAGGGAGGTGGGAGTCCCTGGTGGCAAAGCTTGGAAAGGACACGCAGGAGGTCCTGGGTGTCGAGCTGGGGGTGGGGGGGTGGCTGGCACGTCTGATTCATGGGCGGTCAGAGCCTCTCCGTGTGTAGGTGGGACTGAGATGAGGTGGGGCAGGGACTTGCCCACGGCCACCTGCTGCTTCCACGGAGAGCGGGGTCTGGGGCTCGGGGCTCCTGCCTCTCCCACGCTGAGCATCTCCTTCCTGAATCTGCTTCGAGATCGTGATGTTAGATTGTTCGTGGGTGATTTGGGTCTTAAAGCCCAGCCCGCTGGTACCGTGTGTGAGCGTCCAGCCTCTGCACCAGCCCTGGACAGGTCTCATTTGTCACCATCCTTGTCATTCCAGCGGGCTAAGAGCGCCTGCTCCCCTCCAGCTCTTGGAGGTCTGGGGCTGTGACTTCTTTGCAGGAGGACCTTAAAAGTCTCCTGGCTCGCCCGGCCTCAGGAGCTAGACGTGCTCGGGGCTAGGTGTTTCCACCGAGTCCCTACCGACCTGGCCATGATGTGCGTCAGAAACACCTTTGCATCACAGGGCTGTACCCAAGGGACAAACGGCCCTGTGGCCAGACCAGATGGCAGAAGCCTTGGCCGGTGGGGGCTTTCCCAGCCTCTTGAGCTGTTGTGCTAACACTTGGGAGGCCATCAAGCAAACTTTAAAAACACATTTTGACCCAGAGCTATTTTTCCCTTTAATTTTTCACATGGCGTAATTTTAAAGGCAATTTGATTCAGATGTTTCTCATTTTTTTTACACTGAAACTTCCCTAATGCTGTTGCATTTCCCTCTTCAACAGTGGATTTTCTTTCCAAAAATATTTCCGAACCTCTCTGTGTGCTTCAGCTGAGCACCAGAGACCCAGCCACCCCACGCCTCCAGGCTGGGACGATCAGAGGGGCTGGAGCCATAAAGCTCAGAGCTGTGTCTCGACCCAGTGAGCTTGCCTTGTCCCCGAAGTCAAGACAGGCTTTAGCAATCCTATGACGCATCTGTGGTGAGTGCCCACCACGTCCTGGCCAGGGTGCTCCCAGGGTGGCCCCTCCATCGGCAGCGTCAGCATCCTCGGGACTTGGGCCCCAGCTCAGACCTCCTGAAGCAGAGCCTGGGAGTGGGGCCCAGTGAGCCTGGGCGATTCTGATCACTCTTAAATGTTGGGCCCTCTGTGCCCTAGCAGCGGGAGGCACGGCAAGTCTTTCTACATGAAGAGTGGGACTTACACGCAGAGCGGCTGTGCAGAAATTACAGGTGACGTACAGCGTGCTCACACCTGCTTCGCATGGGCCTCTCGGGGGTAGGAGCTGCCTCTTTCCTTGTAGGCAGTGTGGAGTCGTAGTCAGAAGCAGCCCAGCCTCTGGATCCAGACCACCTGCTTAAGGCCCAGCTCTGCTGGCCTCAGGCAGGTCTGTGCCTCAGTTTCCACATCTGTAAAATGGGCACAATAGCGGTACCTGCTTCATAGCATTGTGGGAATTACCTGAGTTAGCACATGTAAGGTGCCGGGTACAAAGTGAGCTCCAAGTTAAGTGTTCGCTTTATTAACCATCACCAGCTTTCCTTTCCTAAGTCTGCAGGCTCTGCCTGACTTAGCAAGCCTCTCCTTCTCTGGTAACCCTCACTAGTGGACCTCCCGAGGCCGGGCAGGTGGTGGGAAGCCTAGATTTCTGGTGTCTTCCTACTCAAGAAGGCGGAGGGAGTGCTGGGCTGGAAATCAGATGTGGGTGGTTCCTTTCCTGCTTGGCTCCCGCGGGGGGTCCTGCATAGGTGACCTTAGCGCGTCCCCGGCCTCGTTAACTCAGCCTTGTGCACTGGAGGGTAGGACCAGATCAGAGGATGCTGAAGCTTGGCCGCACCTTAGAATCTTGTGAGGAGACTATAATAAATGCAGACTCCCAGGCTGCCCAGACCTGCTGAAACAGAATCTCCCGGGCCGGGGCCTGGGCTTGTGTATGTTTCACAGGCTCCCCAGGTCATTGGCCACGGCAGGGACAAGACCCCGGAGGTGGTGAACTGGTGGGAGTTGCAGCCGGCAGTGCTGGCAGGGTGGAGCCCCGCGTGGCTGTCAGCATGGCGCTCCCTTGCTACCTAAGGCCTCCGTGTCACTAAGCTCCCCCTGGCCACCCCTTCTGCTTGTTCCCTGGCTGCTGGCTTCTTGGAAAGTTTCTTCAGAGTACATTTTAGCTCAGAGGGGAGGCATCCACCTCTGTCTCAGAATGCTGTGCAAATGCCAGAATATGGAAATAAGGTGGTGGGTGTTCTTGCTGTGAAGCTCAGGCCAGGAAATCCCAAGTCGCAAAGGCCCCACCCTGCACTGTCCTCCTTAAGTATCTCAGTCCCTGGTGTGTCTGTTTCTGAGCCTCCCCTAGTCCCCCACCCCGCCCCGATGCCCCTGTGACAGGGCGCTGTTTGTTCACTACTGCATCCCCAGCAAGGCAGACACCTAGTAAGTGACTGCCGAGTGAGGGGAGTGAGTCTGGTGCTGTCACGCCAGCTGTGTGCCCGGTGGGCTGGGGTAGCCGGCCGCCCCTGCTGCCCCTGAGGTCCCCTGGGACGAGGGTCCTTCGGGCCTGGCCTGCTCCTGGGCCCTGGCTCCTGTCCCGAGGCTCCCTGGGCGGCAGGGAACTTGCTGTGTGGGCCCAGCCTCCTTGGCCACCTGAGCTGCCCGGCTGGGCCGCACACTTGCTTTGGGCCCGAGGATGCACTCACGTGTGACTAAGTGGACAATTACTCTTATTTAAGTGATTTTCAGGATGGCTGTTGGTGCTGCTTCTGAGCTTGTTTTAAAGGCCCAGCCACACGGAACAGCCGGTTCCCATAAGGCTTTTCCAGAAAGCAGAGCTCAGTTATCTGTGACAGCTCTACACAACCAGGAAGCAGGGTACAGCACAATCACCTTGGTGTTTTCAGGGTGGTTCTGAATGACTTTTTTTTTAAAATTGAAGTATAGTTGACTTACAATACTGTGTTAGTTTCAGCTGTACAGCAAAGTGATTCAGTTATACACATACATATATATAACTCTTTTTCAGATTTTTTTCCATTATAGATTATTACAAGATACTGAATATAGTTCCCTGTGCTACACAGTAGGGCTTTGTTGTTTACCTATTTTATATACAGTAGTGTGTATCTGTTAATCTCCAATTTCAAAGTTTTTTCCCCCTCCCTCGAAATGACTCTTGATGACGATCTGGCGTGGTCTCTGGTACCAGGGGTGTCCTGGAGGGTCGGGGTACCTGGGGTGGAGGGTGAGGGCTGGAGCCTCCTTCTGGTCCTCCGTGGAGTATGGGGTGGGGGAAGAACGTGGCCTCTTCCCGGTTCCTCACTTGTTAGCTGTGTGTTCTGGGGCAAGTCAGTTAACTTCTCTGAAGTCTGGAAGATGGAGATGATAATGGTCACTCCTTCTGGCCACGATGGGGTGAAACGGGACAGCCTCTGAGAGTGGCTAGCAGAGCGCCTGCGTGGAGACCAAGTAGATGGTGGGGACGTGGATCTGACCCGGCTTTCCTCTTGCGTAGGGTGGCCCCACGCTCGGCACTGAGACCTCGTGCTCTAGAAGCCACTCAGAGCGGCTGCCACCGCCTGTCACACGGGATGCCCGCTTGCCCCGGTACAGCAGCCTTCTCCCCCACGCCCTCCTGCCCTCAGCGTTCGAGGCCAGCCCGGGGTCTGCGCTCTGGCCGCTGCCCCTTGGCTTATGTTTGCACTTCGGACCCGCACTGCTGTGCCGCCTGCTGGCACGTGCGCTGCCCTGGCAGCATGAAGGCGCCCCAGGCGCTGCTGTGGGCCCTGGCTTGTTTGTCCCCGGGACACGGGCCCGCCTAGCAGACACAGCTTCCTTTCTCCTGGCTCATTTGCATGTTAAACTGTTGCAGGGTCTGGGGAAAGCTTCGGAGTCATTTCCAGCGATGGAACTGGAAGAAGCTTTAGCGATCATCCGGTTCGAATCCATTCATTTTACAGATGTGGAGACTGAGGTCCAGACACTTGAAGCACAAACGGTCACCAAGGGACACCATTGGGACTGGAAACCGATTTCCCAGGCGCTGCCTATGGGTTGTGGGGGGAACCCAGCTGCCCCCCAGCCCTGCCCCCCTTCTGGCCGCAACCCCAGCTTCCCAAAAGGACGGTATTTATGTTAGAAACATTTTTCTGATGTTTGGTTCTGTCAAAACTAATTTTAGCATTTCTAAAGCTTGGTGAAAATACAGCCTCATTACTTTGATGTCAGTGCCTAGTTTACTATTAGTATATTCTGGGGTTTATCATTTTAGGCATGTTTAACACGGCTGCACCAGGCATGCACTATTAAATCTGGCTTATTTTACATTCCTGTCCGGAATTATTTATTTGTAACAATTTCCTCTCTATCAAAAGACACAGCTAATGCTGCGTTTTAATGTGTTATTTACACACAAAATAACCTATTTGCAACTCAGTATGTGCCGGAGGGAGGATGGATGGGTCCCGGTTTCCTGCGTTCTGTTATATCGGAGTTTAACAATCTGGTTTGCTAATAGAACCATTTATCACTGGTGTGGGGAGGATAATTTATTTTATGTTTGTGGCCAGGTCTCACGGCATCTGATCTCGGGAACATTTGGAAGATAATGAGGGCAGGCCTGGTGTTCGGGGTGCCTGTGGGACCCCTGGCCTTCCCGAGGTGGCCTGGGGGCCTCGGAGTTCCCTGAGCTCACGTGTACCTCCCACGGATGGTTCCGGAACTCCGATCGGAAATGTGATGGCGGAGACACTGCCTCTGCCCTCTAGGGGCCCCCGGGGTGAATCCTGCCCAGGGAGGCTCCTGGGGATGCGGCGTGAGAGCTGGGTCCATAGGGATGCTCGGGGTTTCTCCAGGTGGGAAGAGGAAAGGGGGGTGGTCGTTGGTGGGGGAGCAGCAGCAGAGCGGCTCCTCGGGGGGTGCAAGGGCTTGGGGGTCAGCTAGCTGGCCCACTTGCCTCTACTTTGGGGTGGGTGGCCTGAGAGGGGCTGCAGCCTCCCTCTGCTCCCCAGGGCATCAGGGAGCCAGCCACAGACGCGTAAGGCAGGTCCCCGCCGTGTCAGATTGGCAGAGCTGGCTCGGAAGCTCAGCGTGCAGTGGGAAGGAGTCAGGCAGAGTGGCTGGTGGCAAGGGGTCCAGCAGCCAGGCGTGGTGGGATGGGCAGTGGCATCTGGGGACCAGGCAAGGAGGAGGCCTTCTGGCTGCCCTGGCGTTAGACCCAGGTCTGGCCGGGGCGCGCAGGTGGGTGTGTGGCCACTGGGCCACGCGGGCTGAGGTCCTGTGGCCCCATCAGGGGCCCCTCCTTTTTGGCACACTGATGGGTAAGGGGGGGAAAGCAGTGCATCTGAATGCCGACACCGGAGGGGGCAGGTGGGGTGGGGTGAGAAGAGTCATCAAGGAGCAGGAGCCGAAGTACTTGTCACTAGAGCTTGACCCACGGAGAATCCAGATGCCCCGACTCTCGATGCTGATGCGGCACTTGCCTGATGCCTGGGTGATCAGGAAAACTGCAGGGAAGGGGAGGGCCTGAAAGGGCCCTGCAGGCTGAGTCGGCCCTGGTAAGGCCACTGCCTGCAGCTGTGTGCCTTGTCTCAGCTGGGGTCCTGCTGGGAGCAGCTGCACACTCAGATCAGATGGCTGGGGAGAGGTTACCACAGGGGTGTTTGCAAAGTGTGGCGGGGCTTAGAGCAAGCCACGGGGCTGGTGCACGGAGCACACAGCTCTGGGGCGGCCGGCGTGGTTGGGGGCCGAAGCTCAGGCTCGGACAGATGAGGTTTGAATTTTTGCTCTGCTGCTTTCCAGTTGGGTATCCTCTGCTGGCCTGAACCCTGGTCTCCCCATCTTAAAAACGGACAGGGGCTTCCCTGGTGGCGCAGTGGTTGAGAATCTGCCTGCCAATGCAGGGGACATGGGTTCGAGCCCTGGTCTGGGAAGATCCCACATGCCACGGAGCAACTGGGCCCGTGAGCCACAATTACTGAGCCTGCGCGTCTGGAGCCTGTGCTCCGCAACAAGAGAGGCCGCGATAGTGAGAGGCCCGCGCACCGCGATGAAGAGTGGCCCCCGCTCGCCGCAACTAGAGAAAGCCCTCGCACAGGAACGAAGACCCAACACAGCCAAAAATAAATAAATAAATAAATAAATAAATTAGCTTTTTAAAAAAAAAAAAAAAAAACGGACAAAGTACTTATCTTTTGAGGGCTGCAGTACAGATAACCAGTGTAAAGTGCTTAGATAGTACCTGGCATATGGTAGACATTCTGTAGGTAGTAGTTACTATTAGTGTTTTTATTGCTGTTATTAGGATTATTCTAGAACTATTTCCCAGAGTAGCGCGAATGCTTCCAGTAGGTATGAAGGAATGAATGCACAGGTATCTGCGCAGAGTCTTCACGGGAGGGGCAGTTTGCCCGTGATGTGCAAGGGGGATGGCATTCTAGCTGGAGGAATAGCATGTGCAAATGTCCTGGGGTCTGAGATGGGCTCGGGGTGGCTGGGCCCGGCAGCCCCTTGGGGGAGGAGCTCCCTTCACTCCCCAGCACAAGTCTCTGCCTTGGGGCGGGGAAGCTCTGTGATGCTGTGTCCAGAGGCCCCGGCTCCATCTGTGTCCTCCAGCTGCTGTACAGCTGTGCATGGACGCTGGAAACCCAGCCTGGCCTGACCCTGGACCCCGCTCCGGGTTCAACCAGCCTCTCCTCCAGGGCAGGCAGGGAGGGAGGAGGCCGGAGGGGCTCCGTCTTGAGAAACTGCCCTTGGCTCTTTCCCTGTGCCTGTGTGCGGGCTGGCACTGCTCCCAGCAGGTGTGGACCACCCGCTTGTGTCAGCGGGGAATGGGGCGTCTGAAGCCCTGACACCGGCCAGAGTGAGGCTCGTTTCCACATCTGACTTTCCATCCCATTTGAGCAGCCACATTTGAGAGGAGGGTTTGGGTCTGGTGTGGTGCTGGCGGTGGACAGCAGGCTTGAGCTTTGCAATCCCGGCCGTCCTGGAAATGAAGTCTCGTGCGTGCAGAGCAGGTGTGATGGCGGGCAGGGCAGGATAGCACCCTCTACTCCCCACCCTTAGCGTCACCTTGCCTCTGGGTTCGTGCAGAGGCCCACGTGGTCATTCATCCTTCTTTGTGACCTAGGTTCCCTGGTGCCAGTGTCCTCCCCGGGGACAGCCTGTGGGCACCGGAGTACCAGGGCTGGGGCAGCTGAGTAGGGGTAGAAGAGGGTCATAAAGGGAAGCACAAATTACCAAAGATGCACTTTGCTGCCTCTGCGAGTTCTGAGGCTGGGCGCAGGTGAGACCTTCGTCCCGTTTCTGGTCCTGAGTCTGCCCATCGGTCACATTTCTCCAGACTGTGTTGGTGCCAAGGAAAACAACAGGTGCCTTCAGTCAGGTACGAGCGTGGGCCACCCTTGCCTGATGTGTGAAGTGGGGGTGACAGGGCTCACCTGGCCAGCCTGTAGGGGACGAGGGTCTGCATGTGGGCGACAGGGGGCTGCTGTCATTATTCTCACGGGATGGTGACCTCACCTGCAGAAACTCCTGGCCGTGCCATTAGCGGCCAGAGCAGTGTGGTGCTTTCTGGCTGACCTCTGCCCACAGTGGTGCCCTCGTGCCAGGCCCCCAGCTCTGCCAGCTCTGGGCTAACTATGGGATGGAAAACAGAGGGAGAGAGGCCGTAGCAATTCCGCTCCTATCTACCCAAGAGAATTGAAAGCCATGTGTTCGTACAAACCCTGAGAAAACCATAATGCAAAAGGACACATGTTCCCCAATGTTCATTGCAACGCTATTTACAATAGCCAGGACATGGAAACAACCTAAATGTCCAATGACAGATGAATGGATAAAGAAGATGTGGTACGTATATACAATGGAATATTACTCGACCATAGAAAGGCATGATACTGTGTCATTTGTAGAGATGTGGATGGACCTAGAGTCTGTCATATAGAGTGAAGTAAGCCAGAAGGAGAAAAGCAAACATTGTGTATTAACGCATATATGTAGAATCTAGAAAAATGGTACAGATGAACCTATTTGCAGGGCAGGAATAGAAATGCAGCCATAGAGAACAGACGTGTGGACACTGGGGGAAGGGGAGGGTGGGACGAATTGGGAGATTAAGTTTGACATAAATACACTACCATGTGTAAAATAGAGACCTAGTGGGAGGGAACCTGCTGTATAGCACAGGGAGCTCAGCTCAGTGCTCTGTGGCGACCCAGATGGGTGGGATGGGGGCGGGGGATGGGAGGGAGGTCCCAGACGGAGGCGATAATGTGTATACACATAGCTGATTCACCTCATTGTACAGCAGAAACTAACACAACATTGTAAAGCAATTATACTCCAATAAAAAAAAAACTTGCATATAAATGCTTATGGCAACATTATTTGTAACAGCCCAAAATGGAAATAAATGTCCATTAGCTAATGAATGGATGAAATGTTGTCTATCCACACAATGGAATATTATTTGGCCATGAAAAGGAATGAAATACTGATACATGCTTCAACACGGACGAACCTTGCTAACATTATGCTCAGTGAAAGAAGCCAGATGCAGAAGGATGGGTATCGTAAGGTTCCCTTTGCATTAACTGTTCCGAATGAGCAAATCCGTAGAGACGGAAGACAGATGAGTGGTCGCCAAGGGCGGAGGGGAGGAGGGAACGGGAGTGGCTGCTGATGGGTGCGGAGCTCCTTTTGGGGCGACGAGATGCTCTGGAATTAGATAGAGGTGATGCTTGCACAGCACGGTGATTATACTAAAAACCACTGAGCTGTATGCTTTAAAAGGGTGAATTTTATGGTATGTGAATTATATCTCTGTTTTAGAAGAGAAGGAAGGAAGGAAGGGAGGGAGGAGGTGAGGAAGGAGGTAAAAGGGGGCGAGGGGGGGGCCTGGGGCACCTGGGACTGGCCTTGTTGTGGCCCTGAAACCCCGGCGTGAGTCCCTGGGCTGCGTGAGCACCGCTGTCCCCCAGGGAGGACCCCGCTTTCCCTGGCCAATGAGCAGCCTCCCCAGCCAATTCCGTAGGCTCCAGAAGCTCTAAAGTCACTGGAGTGGAAGGACGGTGTTTAATGACAAAGTAAATAATTACATTAAGGGTGTGAGTACGGAGGGGAGCTGAGTAAATCACTTTAGAAGGGGTACCAGCCTCCAGTTCACTTCTGGTCCTTTATCACCGCATGACGGCCTCCCTCAGACTCCGGATAATTGACCGTGGCTGGGCTGTGGGCTCTGCAGCAGCGGGGGCTGGGGGTCTGGCGGGGCTGGGAGAGGTGGCTTGCCAGCATGCCAGGGTGACCTGGCAGCCCTCCTCCTGCTTCGGGTGGAGGAGCCCTGGGGTCCGTGTCCTGCTGGTAATCAGAAGCTTGGCTGGGAAGGGCCAGCTTCTTCTGAGCTTCCAAGTGGGAGGGGCTCAGGGGCCATCTGGTCCACTGAGGCCCAGAGTGGGGAGCGGTCTGGCTGAGGCCACACGGTGAGCACAGGGTGGACCCCGGTAAGGAGCCGACCTGGGACCCCCAGGCCAGGATGCTGTCCTTGCCCCAGGGTGGGGCTCCCGGGAGGGGTGGGTGCTCAGTGTGTGGGGTCCCACGCCCTCTTCACAGAAGCACCACAGAGGGCAAGTGCCGGATCTATTGCAGTTGCTGGGAAGCGGGAGATGTGGCCAGGGTCGGCATGATGAAGGTTCTGGGGTCCAGCGCACCCTGCAGCCTCCCCTGGCCTGGCCTGGCACCCCAGTTTGACTCCTCCCTTCACTGTTTTCCCTCTACCCCGAGGCCTCAGTCTGTCCTCAGTGAGTCCCTCCTTCCTCTCCCCAGTCCCCTGCCCGCCCCTCAGGCCGGCTCTCAGCCAGGGGCCATGGAAGATGGGCAGGAGGCCGGACTTAATGCTGAGCCCCAAGGGGGTCATGTGTGATGTCTGAAGATCCAGGGAATGGTGGTACCCTGGCCTGAAAGGATGACTCTTCTCCGGTGGAGACTGAGTCAGGATGCTTGGTGGCAAGTGACAGAAATCCACTCAGACCCTCCAGAACTAGCTGCACCTGAGGCCACAGTGATGTCACTGGGACACTGGCCCTTTCTGCCCCGGCTCTTGGTGGATTGCATGGACTGGTGTGTGATGGGGTCAGAGCTGTGCCTCTTCAGGCAGCAAGTTTCCTGCTCATTCTGTCCGGGACCTCCTCCTGGGGCTGCCCCTGGAGTGATCAGGCCTGTCCCCAGCCCCTTGTTGCCCTTTTGAGCCCCCCATGGGGGAATGCAGAGTGTCCCTGAGAGTTACCAGGTGAGAGCCTTAGAGAGGAAAAGCCAGACGTTTCCGGGGGCGGCCTCACTAAGGAGAGGGCCTCCAGGAAGGAGGGGCCTGTGGGGGAGGGCTCTGAGAAGGCGACAAGAGCGGAGGCCCGGGGTGGGGATGAGGTGACACACATGGAGGACGGGGACCAGGGTGCCTGCTTGCCAGGGGCTTTCACGCGAAGGGGTGGAAGGAGAGATGCAGCTGACAAGGGAGCTTTGTAAGCTGTGGGGAGCCTTGGAGGTGCCTCAGAGGAATCTGGACTCTGGATAGTAGGGAGCCATTGAAGGCCCTTGAGCAGGGGAGGACGGTTTCGAATAAACTTGCTTTTTTGCTGGATTAACTTATGTCCTGTGATTTGAAGCCCCCGCAAAGGAAATGCAGGCGATTCGGGCTGGATGTCTCTGCTTTACAGATCACGCTTCCTTCCTTCTTTCCCCTCTCCCTCCCTGCCTTGCTCCTGCCTTCCCGCATGTGTTCACTGAGGGCCTAGTGTGTCCTGGATGATGTTATGGTCACCGGGTCACAGCAGGGAACACTCAGGCAAGGTCCACTTTTCCTGGGGGGAGACAGTCTAGTTGGGCGAGACAGGCAAGTCCTCCCATGAAAGGCCACACCGCCGGGGACCGGAAACGGGGACGCTGGCTTTGGGGAGGTGGGGGTGGTGGGAGGTGGCGTTTCCCAGGATGGTTAAGGCCGCCGCCTCTTGCAGGTGTGCTGCTGAGACAGCACGGAGATGGCTTCCTCTGCCGGGGGTGGGGGCGGGGGGAGAAGAGGCTGGGGAGCCGGCTCAGGCTGTCCCCGTGCCGAGGGTCAGTGTCTGTCACACCCGGTCCAGCCACCCCCGCGTTGGGAGCAGGGCTGGAGTGGAGCCGGGGATCCAGACGCCCTGGGTCCAAGTGTCCCGGTCCTTCACCCGGGAACGGGCTCGCCCTGCCTGGTGGGGCCGTGGTCAGGGCTGGACCCCTCCTCCGGGGGCTCTGGAGAGGCCGGCCGCAGTGCCAGCGCGGGGGACCGCAGGCCCATCTCTCTGTTTCTGCGGTCATCGTGCCCAGAGCGGGTCCTCTGTTCCTTGGCTGTGATGACGCCTCTGGGTGACATCTGTGAGGGGGTTCTGAAGAATTCTCAGTGCGCCAGGAATGGAAGGCGTTAGAACTCTGCCGTCAGTGCTTGGAGCAGCCCTGACCGAGTGTCCCGGCAGGGCTGTAGGTGGTCAGGGATGGTTTTTGTGCCCGTATCCCCAAGGAAGAGTCAGAAGCTCCTGGGATCTTAAAAAACACAAAATAAAACAGAAAACAGAGTCGGTGTTTCCCTGTGCTGTGTTCTGGGCGCTCCATTGCTTTGGGGCTGGAGTGGCCTTTGCAAGTGCTTCCCAGAGGAGGTGCGGGCGGGGTGGGGGCCACGTGTGCATGCGGCCGCATGTCCTTGAGCTCCGCCGTCCCAGAAGCATCCCGGCTGCACCACAGGGAACAGCCTGAGCCCCTCAGCTGGCTGTGTCTGGAGAGGAGAGAACCAAGCCCAGGGGCAGGCTGAGACTCTGGGCCCTGCTTGTTGCAAGAACTTAATGGCTGGGTGGCTGCCTGGGGCAGATGGACGCCACCTCGCACGTCTGCTGGGCCAGCCTCTTGCCAGTGGCCCTGCACGTACAGCTGCAGCGGGCCCTGCACGTACAGCTGCAGCGGGCCCTGCACGTACAGCTGCAGCGGGCCCTGCACGTACAGCTGCAGCGGGCCCTGCACGTACAGCTGCAGCGGGCCCTGCACGTACAGCTGCAGCGGGCCCTGCACGTACAGCTGCAGCGGGCCCTCCACGTACAGCTGCAGCGGGCCCTGCACGTACAGCTGCAGCGGGCCCTCCACGTACAGCTGCAGCGGGCCCTGCACGTACAGCTGCAGCGGGCCCTGCACGTACAGCTGCAGCGGGCCCTCCACGTACAGCTGCAGCGGGCCCTGCACGTACAGCTGCAGCGGGCCCTGCACGTACAGCTGCAGCGGGCCCTGCACGTACAGCTGCAGCGGGCCCTGCACGTACAGCTGCAGCGGGCCCTGCACGTACAGCTGCAGCGGGCCCTCCACGTACAGCTGCAGCGGGCCCTGCACGTACAGCTGCAGCGGGCCCTGCACGTACAGCTGCAGCGGGCCCTGCACGTACAGCTGCAGCGGGCCCTGCACGTACAGCTGCAGCGGGCCCTCCACGTACAGCTGCAGCGGGCCCTCCACGTACAGCTGCAGCGGGCCCTGCACGTACAGCTGCAGCGGGCCCTCCACGTACAGCTGCAGCGGGCCCTCCACGTACAGCTGCAGCGGGCCCTACACGTACAGCTGCAGCGGGCCCTCCGTCCTCAGCTGCAGCGGGCCCTCCGTCCTCAGCTGCATCGGGCCCTCCGTCCTCAGCTGCAGCGGGCCCTCCGTCCTCAGCTGCAGCGGGCCCTCCGTCCTCAGCTGCAGCGGGCCCTCCGTCCTCAGCTGCAGCGGGCCCTACACGTACAGCTGCAGCGGGCCCTCCGTCCTCAGCTGCATCGGGCCCTCCAAACTCAGCTGCATCGGGCCCTCCGTCCTCAGCTGCATCGGGCCCTCCGTCCTCAGCTGCATCGGGCCCTCCAAACTCAGCTGCATCGGGCCCTCCAAACTCAGCTGCATCGGGCCCTCCATCCTCAGATGCCCCCTCCCCATCCCGGCCCCCACTGCCAGTCTCTTGAGTGCAGGTTCGTCCCCACCAGATCGCCAGGCTGTGCCAGCCCCGCAGGCCGCCTCATCCTGAGGAGAAGGTCACCCCAGCCTCCCAAGCCCATCCAGGGACTGTCTCGGGCTGTGCCCCGGTGTGAGGTCACTTGCACCCATAGTTCTCATCCTCGGAAGCTCTGAGATGGGGTTCCAGTGCACGTGGTTTACTGGGAGGTTAAGGAGGGGGCTGGGATGTGAGACAGGACAGGTATGGGGTACCTTAGGCAGCCACTACCACTAGCAACTACTGGGGTTTCATCCCTCAGGCAAACCCCGGGACCCCTCGTGATCTATCCCACCCAAGGGGAGGGGAGCCGAGGTCTGTTTAAACACCAGCTCCTGTCACTTCCGGCCTCTTGTGCAGTGGGGCAAAATGGGCTTTGGAGGTAGAGAAAACCCTCAGACAGTTAACCCCAGGGGCTAGTGGTTGGAAGCTGGGGGTGTGTGTGCATCACAGTGGTAGGAGCATGGGGACATGAGTGGGGACCACAGAGCGTCAGCCGCACGGAGACAGAAGTGGTGGGTACTCATAGGTCGTGACTTCTGTGGGGTTAGGGATCCTTTTCCGTGTCCCTCTCTGTGATTTCAC
Organism: Balaenoptera acutorostrata; assembly: GCF_949987535.1. NCBI lineage: Eukaryota > Metazoa > Chordata > Mammalia > Artiodactyla > Balaenopteridae > Balaenoptera > Balaenoptera acutorostrata. Next base: position 97,477,931 of record NC_080071.1, read on the forward strand.
AGAGGTGAATTCAGATGGCTTAGGAATGGATGAGTGTGGAGCTATAGACTCCCCAGGGAGAGGCAGCAACTGGGCTGTTCTCAGACATCAGTGCCTCAGTGGGAATGAGTTTATCAGATTCTGTGTGGAGAGAACAGGGTTTGATGGGGACGAGCCCAGGAGGACAGGAAAGAGGCTGCTGGTTGGAGAAGGGGCCGGAAACGGACCTGAGGGACCTGAAGGTCCCCCTTGGTGCATCTTTGAGACAAGGCCCTGAGGACCATCAGTGCCAGAAGACCAGAGCACCAGCCTGGCCTGGAATGGAGGAGACCCCAGACCCCAAGCCCCAGGGATGATCCTGATTTATAACCAGTCACTAAACATACACACAGTGAAATGAAAACTGCCGCCACTGAGCAGACTCATGCTGGCCGTTGTAAAGATAAGTAACGGCAGTTATAAGGCCACTTAAACCCTTGCCTTTGGGGTGTGAAGGGGTCTCTGCAGACAGTACATCTTTATCAAGAAACGTTTACTCATAAAAAACCACCAGGAAGCGGGAGAGAAGGTGGCTCAGCCACAGGGCTTTTCTGCCTTTCTGCAGCCGCAGCCCATCGGGAACCAGAGCCACAAATCGCCGTGTCCAGAGATGGGGGTGGGAGTGAGTTAACCCTGACCTCAGCCTTCCAGACAGTGACCCAGCCCCCTCCTGCATCGGTGCAGGGGACCGCGGTCGTCCGCGTTGGCTCCCTGGCACCACGGGCCAAGTGCAAGCTCCGTGGGCACGCATGGCCCCTGCCCACCTCTCCAGCCTCGTAATGTCCCTCCCGCATGCCGGCCGCTGTGCCTTTGCGTGGCTCTCGCTCTTCCCGGGTGCCTTCCTCTGCTCATCTACCAGGGCCTCCTGCTGTCCTTTGCACATGCCTCGCTGTCCCCTAGACACCCACTCCCGTACCAGACGCAGGTGGATCGGGGAGCAGAGCCGCTGTGAGTGACACAGGACCAGGGCTGTGATGGGACCAGCCCCCGCCGAGCTGCAGGAGCCATGGAGTTTCTGGAAGGCTGTGGCCTCTGTATCTGGTGCCCGGCCCAAGTTGCTGTAGGTCAGTGGGGTCTGCAGTGGGAGGAGAGGCGTCGGGGAGAACGTGGCTGTGGGGACAGAGCCCACGTCACCTTCTGCGAGCTCCCAGCCTCGGGCTGGACGGATGCAGGGGAGCTGCAGAAGCAGCCCGCCCCTTGCAGCTGTTTCCACATTGGGCCCGGGAGCTGGACCAGCCGCCTCTGCCCACGTCGCCAGGGCAAGCCAAGGATCAGGGTGCCTGCTGCCCTTTATCATGGGTCCCCAAACTTCTTGATCCCTTAAAAATGACTGAGGACCCCAAAGAACTTCTGTGGGTGTGGTTTATATCTCTTGATATTTACCTTGCTAGAAATGTCACGTGAGAAAAATTGGTGTATTTTAATTTTTAATTCATTTGAAAATAACAATGGTAAATCCATTATTTTTATGAAAAATAACTCTTTTCAAAAATTTTTAAAAATTGGTGAGATGAATGGGATGATTCTTTTGTAAATCTCTTTAATGTCGGGCTTAGTGGAAGACAGCTGGGTTCTCACACCTGCTCCTGCATTTTGTCTGTTGCGACATGTTGTTTCGGTTGAAATATGGGAGGACGTCTGGCCTCACATAAGGCATAGAGTTAGAAAGTGGAGGGATATTTTTAAAGCCTTTTCAGCTAACTGTAGATATTCTTCTCTGGTATTACACCAAAACTTGACACGTGGATGTTTCTGAAATGTTACTTGCGACGTGGCACCTGAAACCATCTCGAAGCCCCTTCCATATTCTGTTTGTTAAAATCCACTGGTCTGCCTTGCACTTGGAAGGGATATTTTTTACCCAGGCATCATTTTGTATCATCACGCTTTCGTCCTTTGGAAATATAGGCTCGCGGAGTCGTGAGGCTATCCAAACCTACAGACAGAGGTGAGAGAGAAAGACACATCACTTCCTGGTATTGTTATGAAAATGCCGTGACTTTGCCCCTGCCCTGAAAGAGGACCCCTGCTTTACAGCATCCTGCCTACTAATCTCACACACGTTTTGCTGTGGCCAACCCTGAGATGGAGTCATGCTGAGAAGGGAATTCTCCGAAACGAAGTGTCAGCTTAGCGATGCTGCCACGGGCGTCTCTCCCTGAAGCTACCCCATGCCCCTTGGTGCCACCTGCCCTCTGGCTGCACTTTCTCTCTTCCCCTTCATTCCTGACTGTCTGTGCTCCCCGGCTAAGCGCACGTCCATCAGGACTCTGCCCCATCTTTCCACCCAGATGGTGCCCAATCCAGTGGGTGGTCTTCATCCCTCCTCTTCTGCTTTCACAGTCTCACCAGCTCCCTCCCCTTGACCCTGGCCCTGGACACCCCTGCCTGTTTTCCTGCCCCCACCCCTTGACCCAAGGTCTCAGGGGTGTGTCCTCAGCCTCTCCTCTTCTCATGGGAGCCTCCTCCCCGGGCCGTCTTGCTCTCACATGGTGGGGTGGGGGGGGCGGTCCTGCCTTCTCAGTCATCTCTGCTCCGTGACACCCGCACTCACCTCACTGGCTCCAGGCCTGCTTACCAGTGGCCCACCCGACATCTCGCCTGTCCTTAGGCCCCATGTATCCTGGGCTGAACGCGTAATGCTCCCTCTCCACCCACACCTGGACCCCCGCTGCCCCCACTGGGGGAGGCCCCTGCCTGCCCTCCTCTGAGGGTCCAGCATCATTTACCTCTCACTTGTATGTGACGGAAACTTAAGGGACCTGTGCCCCGGATGGCGCAAGATGCAGGGTGCCGCGGGCCCTACTGCAGATGGACTTTCCTTAAAGCCTCTGTGTCCACTGGGACACAGGAGGCCCAGAGGGGTCCCCAGACTCGCCCACCAGGTCACCACGAGCAAGGGGAAGACTGGAATTTGATGGGGTCCTGAGCCCAAACCTGTGCTCCTCCCCTGCTTCATGACTTCCCAGGCATCATATCCTTGGTTCAAGGGACCGCTTGGCTCCGTGCCTGCACCTGGAAGAGGCCAGAGCTGCCTGAGCCTTAGGGCCCAGCGCCTGGCAGCAAGGAGGCAGCAAGAGCCAGAGAACTCCAAGGAGTGCCAGCATCCCCCCGGGGAGCAGCAGTACCTCCTATGAGGCTGGCAGCGGGTGGTGGAGGTGACAGCACCTGTCCTGAGTCTGATAACATGGCTGCCATCTGCAGTCAGGATTTTTTTCTCCATCCGAGAAGACATCTCTAAGAAGAAAATAGCTCTGCAACCCCTGAGCAGCCTCCGGGCAGGCGTGTGTAGGTGCCAGGGGCCCAAAGCAGAGATAAGAGTGTGTGCTGACCTTTTCAGCTGGCTGGGTTCTCAGCTGGCACCCAATGTCGTGGGCATTTAGGGCAGACAGAGCCAAGAGCCAGGCTGGGCCCTGACACTGGGTAGGTCCTTACAGGGGAGGGGGTCTCGGCAGGTCGGGAGCCAGGGTGTCGCTCTATTGCAAGACCAGCAGGGTCCACTAAGATGCTGTGCCCACCTCTCCCTGCTCCCCCTTACTCTCCCCTACACCCCCAGTCCAAACACAAAGGCCTTCTGAGCCTCCTGACTTTGGGATCCCAGGCAAGTCTCTGCAGGGGACCCCTCCCACCTCCCACCCGCCCCCAGTGTCTTCCTCTGGGCCGCCTGCCTCTCCAAATCTCAAGGCTCTTTCAAGGCCAAGTTCAGTTAGTCAATTCTGTTTAATTCAAAAAGCATTTGGATGTTTATGGAAGGCCTCCTGGTTAGCCTGTTGGCAAGGCCACCGGCTATTAAGTGGTACAGCCAGGACTTGAACTTGAGTCTGTCTGAGCCCTAAGAGCAGGACGTCTTCCTTCCCACCACTGCTTCCCTACTCCTGTCTTCTGCTGAGAGCCTGCTTATCTGGAGTAGCGACAACCCCCTGCCCTCCTTAACTTATACCCACTTATGTCTAATGGATATAAACCTGTTAGAATTGTTTCGAGACCAAGAGTCCAGGGGCACTGAGCAAGGAAGGGCCTCTTCTGTGGATGAATTATACACTACTTAGTGCAAGGCCTCTGAGGCTTAGGTCTGGGGGCTCAGGGACTTCTTGTCTCTTTCTGGGTTCCTGGCTGCAGCTGATAGACAGTTGCCCTGAGAGGTGAGTGACCTCCTGATGCGTGCGGTTTGTTCCACACTTAAAAAGTACCGACGGTAGATAATTCAGTGTGATAGAACGCTAGTAATCGGGACTAGCGTTTGTGTCTTCTCTCCACCCCCTCTATTTTTCCCCCCTTTGCCAGTCCTCTGCCAGCAGCTGAACCCCGACGGCAGGCACAGAGAATTCTCCATGAGCCTCAGCCTCAAGAACAGCAAATCTGAGGGGCTCTGTGACAGGCAGTTTCTTCATCTGGTTGCAGGCATTCATCAGTGTGCAAATACCCCACCATCCAAACCTCAGGGACCTCACCAGCCAGGAGGAGGGACTCGCAAGCACGGGGCTGGCATCTCAGGATGGTAAGGGCTTCAAGAGAGGTCAGCTCTAGATGCTTCTTCCTGCCCCTGGGGGAAGAGAGGCCGGGAAGGCTTCCTGGAGGAGGCATGCCTGCGCTGGGTGTTGAGGGATGAATAAGAGTTCACTAGGCAGAAAAGCAAGGCATAGAAAAAGAACATGAGCACAGTCAGAGGTTAGGGTGGCAGCTGAAACAGTGTGAATCTGGAAACCGTTGATGGTTTTGCTGAGGGGACCTTCTTCAGCAGCTTCTCCTGAAGCATCAAACCCTAGAAAGACCAGGGTTGACCAAGGCAGGTGAAGGAAAGATTCCAGGATGTCCCTTTTGCCTTCTGTCTGGTTTTCTCAGCTGTGTCTGTGTTCCCTCTGGCTCCCCGAGAATCAGGACAGTGGAATGAGGGTGGGTTTTTGGACCAGTTTCCCTTCCCCTCACCCACCCAGGCCCTGCTTTCCCAGCTAATGTGAACCCTCAGCTGTTGCCCTCATATTTGCTGAATTCACAGCGCCTGGGCTCTGGGGCCCTGTTAGGGGGACTCTGAGCTTCCATCCTGGTTGGATACCCTGGAAGCCTGAGAGGGTTAAACCGCCGAGCCAGCTGGGGAGCGTCAGTCCCCTCTCCTGGCGGTAACGTCAGAGGCTGACGCCAGGGACGACAGAGCTGCCTGGAGGCTCTCTCTGGGGTGGACTCCAGCCGGGACCCCGTAGGTAGGCTGGCTGCGGATGTACGGGCCTCCGGACGCCCACGGGGACGGCCAGCATATGGATCCTGGTGGCCTGTGTGTCTGGCTTCTTCTCTGGGAATTCCTTCCGCGGTGGCCAAAACTTCAGTGGGGAAGGAGAGGGTGTGGGTGCTGGCGGAGGGGGCTTCTCCTGGCGGGGAGGGACTGGCTTTTCCTTAAACAGACACTCAGCATCCCCTCGGCGAGGGGCCCGTGTCTCTTAAGTGGCGGAGAGAAGCACGGAGGATGGCTGCCCTGTGGCCCTGGGGACCTGGAGGAGGAGGTGCTCCGTCCGACCCGGCCTGCCAGAGGAGCAACCCCTCAGTTGGCTGCAGTGCCTGTTTTCTCAACCTGTCTGTGATCGGGAGGCCTTCCGACGGGGCGGCCGGGTACCGCCTCAGGGACTAGTGCGTGGCCTCGCCGAGACCCGGGAGCCCCCCCTCCCGGGGAAATGGGGAAAGTGTGTGCGGGGCCCAGAGCACCCGGCCCGGCCATGCCGTCACCAGACTGTGACGGGGACAGCGTTTCCTGGGGGCGTCTGTGCCGGGGAGGCTCCCGCGGATGCAAAGGGGTGGACGCGCCCGGTGGTTCAGTGGCTCTTGGGCTTCGTGGATTGAGTTTCTTCCACCTGGTTCGTGGTGTGTTTTTCTGCGTTGACTGGAGGTTGGGAAGAAATGTCCAAATTAGGGATGGGCCCGTGGCTTAGCTGAGCAGCATAGAGAGTGAACTTCCACCGTGGAAGAAATGTCAGATCCCAAGACGGAAATCCCAGCTTTGGGGAGGGTGTTTGGTCTGGCCTGGGCTGTCAGACCCATGGAGGGGCTGGGAAACTAGTGTCCGGCGGGGCACCCGACCCCAGACCCAGCCTCACAGGTGTGGGGTGGGGCCCACCTGGACACCTGGCTGAGAGCCGGGCATGAGGATGAGCGGGGAAGCTTTGGGGGGCCAGGGAGGGCAGGCACACTCTGGGGGGGACACCTGGCCCCCTCCGCCTTCCTTCATTCTTCCTTCTTCATTAAGTGCATGGTAGGCTGGCTTGCGTCCCTTTTGTCCGCTCTGTCCCAACCAGCCCTTTACGAGGTGGCCCGAGTCTGTGCAATGACCCCCAGAGGCAGGTGCAATCCCATTTTACAGACGGGGCAGCCGAGGTTCTTCAGTGTCAGGTGACCTGCCCCGCCGGACAACGCTGGGACGCGGTCAAGCTGAGCCTCCCCTGCGCCGCGCCACCATCCGCGCAGTACCCAGTGGGGGTTTCCGGGCTTTGACTCCACGGGCCAGAGGGGAGGGTTGCCTCGGGGAAGTGGGCTGCTGGTCCATCGGTGTTCGCTGTGTCCCGTGCCTCCGACTCGGAGAGGAGGCTGCTGTGGCTCAGACCGGGCCTCGCCCAAGTTCTTCTTTATTTTTTTAAATTCTTTGGCCGTGCCTCGCGGCATGTGGGATCTTAATTGCCTGACCAGGGATCGAACGTGCGCCCCCTGCAGTGGAAGCGCGGAGTCTTAACTACTGGACCGCCAGGGAAGTCCCTAGTTCAAGTTCTTGCTCTGCTACTGACCAGCTGGACGGGACTTGGAGCACGTAGCTTCGCCTCCCTGGGCCTCAGGGCCCCACCTGCAAAGCACCCACCTGCTGGGGGCCCGGATTATCATAGGCTGTTATCAGCGAAGCAGTTGGAACAGTTTCTGGCCGGCGACACGCTCACAGAAGTGTGTGGGTGAGAACGGCCTTCCAGAGGGAGCACCCTGGTCCCTCATACATCAGGCCGTGGGCGCAGTGCTAACCCTGAACACAGTAGGTGCTCCGGGCAGCGCCGGGGACAGGCGTGGGCTGTGGCTCAGGGCACGTGGACAGAATGGATTTGGAAGCATGTTAGCAGGCAGCCTGGTGGGCCGAGGGCTCCAGAACCTCTGTGTCCCCGCCAGCTTCGGAGCCTTGCCCCCATCATGGGAACTCTTTGCACCCACTTGCCACAATTAATCTGAGAGACATGGTGGCCCCCGCCTTCCCTTAGTACATGGCTGAAGGTCATAAGGGCAGCACACAGGGCTGCTTCTGCAAATTACATGTTTGCCTTTTTTTTTTTTTTTGGCTGCGCCTCGCGGCTTGAGGGATCTCAGTTCCCTGATCAGGGATTGAACCTAGGCCCCGGCAGTGAAAGTGCCGTGTCCTAACCACTGGACCGCCAGGGAACTCCCTTACGTGTTTACCATTTTCCTGATTATTAAAGCAATCTGAAGATTTGATTAACGCAGAAAAGCACAGTGAACGTGATCACACTCTTCCTTGATTCTCCCTCCCATCATTCAAGTGTTAGCATATTTTTTCCCCAGTTCTTCTCATTTCTTTTTTCAGTGTTAGGTTCAGTGAAGGAAATTCTAAAAACAAGTCCTTGGGCTTTTGGAACTCAAAGCTTCAGAGGAAATGTAGAATGCAACCCAAAGGACGAACTTCCTGTCTGATTTTATTTTCAATAGACGCCAAATCCATCTGCTGCCCCTTACCCTGGCTCTTCTGCAGGGACCCCCAGATTTCCCTCCTTGCCCAGTGGGCATCTCCACAGAGTGGTCCCCGAGAGACAGCCCAAAAGGGTGTTGGGGGAGACACCTGGCAGGTGTGCCCAGCGTTTGCAGTGAGAGGCGGGCGAAGGATGGGCAGGCATCCCTCCTGGGGCGCCCGCTCCCCCCGCCCCTGCTGGTGGCCTGTGTTTCCAGGATGAGGCAGCGCTTGACATGCCGCGGGCTGCACCCGTCTTTGGTATTCCGTTTTGTCCCTGGACTTAATGAGTTCTGCAGGGACGCACCACTGTAGCTAAAGATCATTTACCTGAATTGCTTTTTAATTTCTGCCATGGGGAGCTGCCCCTGGCGCAGTATAATTACAGGATAATTTACAGCAATCCCAAATCTATAAATTTAACCATGCTGGGTTGGGGGAAGGGACCAGAGCTATGTGAGGGGTGGGGGCAGAGGACACCCCCCATTGTTAAATTAGCCTCCATTTCTGGGTGCAGGTTCCAGGTACTGGGTGAGCGTGGAAGAGGCAGAGAGGGATGCTTCTTGCCCAATAGATGCTGAAGTTTCCTTTAACACCAAGGACGAGTTCGTCTTGAGCTGGCCTGTGGGAGAGGACATGTGTGTGATTTCACATCTCTTCTGATCTGCCCGCGTGGAGCAGTTTTGCTGCAGGGCCTGGGGAGGTGGGTGGCCAGGGGCCGTATGTGAAACACATGGCATTGGAAGGCAGGGTTCAGAAGGCTCCCCTGATTCTTTTAGCACAAACCCTCCCCCCATCTCACCACCGCAGGCTCAGGAGAGGAGAGATGGTCCTCGGGGCGGGGCGCAGGGGACGCTGGGGGGTCACCCGGACACTCCTGGCTGGGGGCTGATGGAGTTGGTGGCGGCCCTGTGAGGGTGGAGGGGACAGTGCCGAGGCCGCAGGAGAAGTGAGGGGCTTTCCTCTCTGCGCCCACCTTGTGAGACCCACCTTCTGTGCCCACGGAAGGATGTACACGTGTGGTGGCCCTTAGTTTTCCGTGTCATCGGGTAATTTGCTCCTTTGCACTGAAACCACCCACAGAGCAAAATATCCATATTTTCTTTGCACAAAGGCAGTTTGTTAATTAACAGAATTCCGTGTTGAATTAACTTTATATAATAAGGAAAAAATAGGCTTTTCTCATTTATTGGTTATAGAAATCTAAATGTTCATATCTTGGGTGTTTTATACTGGGATAATGGTTTTTTTTAATAGCGGTGGGAGGCCACAGCCATAGCCAAAAAGCTGTGGAGCTTAGGTTCAGAGAGGTTAAGTCACCTACCCCGCATCACACAGCTGGTGGGAGGAGATAAGGCATCTGAATAACTCACCTACCCCCAGTTCACTGCCAGGCTGTCCAGTGGGAGCGATGGGAGGAGCAAGGAACAAACAAAAATTCATCTTTTCCTGGAACCTGAGGCAGGCGGTGGGGGCAGTGGGTAAGTGTCTGTCTTGATGGTTCTCAGCAGAGCTGGTTGTAGGGTGGTGCCCCCGGGGTGCCCTCCCCGCAAGGATGTGCAGCCCCTGTCTCACACCAGGCGTTGCCCCTCTCTCCGAGGAGGCTGGTGGTCCTCAGTCCTGGCTCTTATGCCCATGGGCGCTGGGCCTCAGAGGTGGCGGAACCGTGGCTGCAGAGGGACCCTCCAAATACTCCAGCCTGTGCCCCTCACTCTCTCTGGCTGGAAACCCTTTCCTGCCCCCTCGGTCTACACCAACACCTCTGCAGCTAGCCCTGAGGGGGTGTTCTAAGTGCTCTTTGAGGGTCTGAGCCCACCTGGGGGGCTTGGCTGTGAGCTAAGACGTCCCTACGGCATGATGTCCAAACCACAGGGAGTCATCAGGACTCGAATCCCCCTTGTCAGCGACACCACTGAGAGGGACGTCCCCACGGCGTTTCTCACGGTGGAGCCCACAGGCCTCTGGCCCCATAGTGTGACGTGAGGGTTGGGGGAGAATTAAAGACCCCGCTTAGAGTCGGAGAGAATTTACTGCTTTTGAAGGAGGCTGCTCATCCCTCAGGTTAGAAGCGTAGGCCCACGGGATACAGCCCCTGACCTGGCCCTGTCCGCCTCTCACCTGCAGTAGTAGGCTGCACCTGCAGCCACTCACCTGCAGTAGCGCCCTAAGGCACCCATCCCATCCTTTGCCTGCCGCCTCCTGGAAGCCCTCCCTGATTGCAGCCCTCCCCCACTTGCCCCTTCCCCGTGCGTCTCTTTGCCCTCAGAGCCCTGTTGTGTCCCCTCCTGCAGTGTTCTGGCCGGGAGATGTCTGGATAACCGGGCGGAGGACCACAGGGATGCCCCCTTCCCTTGTCTGCTCTGGTTCACAGCTGTCCCCTGCACGAGCCTGGGCAGCTCAGAGCTTTGCACTCCGGCTGTGGCCCAGCAGTGTCCTGGCGACAGCAGGATGGGGGGGCTGAGAAGCCCACGGGCCCTTGTGGCTGGGCACTACAAGAGGCGGCTGCCTTTGTTATGACAGAGCAGGGCCTTGGGCCGCGGCCAGGCTCTGTCCAGAGACAGCTGTGATGCTTACGGCCAGCCCGGCGGGCGGGTTGGGTGGGAGCCCGTGGCCAAGCTGGCTGCGGATGCAGAGACACCGCTGGGGATGCAGGGGACGTGGTCTCCATCAGGTCACGTCCACTCCCGCCTCCCGATTCAGGAGCTCCTGGGCCACCTTGTACCTCTGTTGTCTGCACGTGGAGTTTTCTTGCGCGGGCCTCTGAACTCAGTCAGCTCCCTCGGGGGCTGCTTGCCTGGGGACAGCGTGTCTGCATACCGAGGAGCCCCCTGAACCGGACTGGTGAGGGGACAGGTCCACCCGCGTGGGGTCTTCTTGAGGATGATTTGGGCTGGTGGAGATTTTTGTCCTGTGTCCAGACTCTAGTCTTGAGTCCCTGCAAAAGATGGGAATCCCCTCTATTCCTGTTTACACATTAGGCACCCGAGACCCAGAGAGAGCAGGTGCTCCGGGTCATGCAGGTGGGAGAGGCGGATTTGGACCCAAGCCCGTAGGATTTCAGAGCCTGTGGCCTCTCCAGGTCACCCCAGGGAACGATTTGAGAATCGGGCAGTTAATTCTCTCTGTAGTTATGTAATGCCCCAGTGATAACCTTTGGAGCCCATTTCAGATCAGCACCACACCCCCTCCCTGTGCCCCTCCCCATCCCCCTCCCCGTCCCCCTCCCTCAGACGCTGGCACATTCTTCCCCGTGACCTCCTTGGAGCTGTGTCTGCCCACACCTCAGCTTCCAGGACCAGTGGGGTCCCACCGTCTCGCTTTCTCATCCTGAGTCCATGAGGGACCACTGTGTCCCCAGTCTCCAGAACAGTGCCTGGCACTGTGCATATTCATAAATGTGTCAGGTGAATCAGTGATCAGATGAGTGCTTCAGGGACTCGTCCAGAGCCAGCCCAGAAATGCAAACCTCTGGCCCTGTTGTCCTGCCCCATCGGCATCCTCTTTCAGGCTGGTGGGCTGGCCCACATGCAAGTTTCTGCGGATCCTTCTCGCTCAGTGGTGAACCCAGCCTACCTGAGCCAGGGCTTCTGCGTGGAGAGGCTGATGGAGAATCGGGAGGATCACACTCTCTGGGATGGCCACTCTAAAAACCCAGAAAATATTACAAGTGTTGGCGAGGACATGGAGAAATTGGAACCTTAGTGCATTGCTGGTGGGAATGTAAAATGGTGCAGACACTGTGGAAAACAGTCTGACAGTTCCTCAAAAGATTAAACCTAGAATTATATGATCTGGCACTGCCACTCCTGGGTATATACCCAAAAGAAATGTAAGCTCTGTATACCCATGTCCATAGCAGCATTAACCACAATAGCCAAAAGGTGGAAGCAACCCAGGTGTCCGTAGACAGATGAATAGATCCACCAAGTGTGGTCTGTAACATGCAATAGAGTATTACTCAGCCTTGAAAAGAGAGGAAATCCTGACACAGTCTACTCTCTGGATGAGCCTTGAGGACATTATGGTGAGTGAAATCACCCAGTCACAAGGGGACAAATACTTCATGATTCCACTTATACGAGGTCCCCAGAGAAGTCACATTCACAGAGGCAGAAAGTAGAAGGGTGGGTGCCAGGGGCTGGGGGAGGGGGCACCGATGAGTTATTGTTTCATGGGGATAGAGTTGCAGCTTGGGACTGTGAAAAGAGTTCTAGAGATGGATGGTGGTGGTGGTGGCACAAAGTCAATGTACTTAATGCCACTGAACCCTTAAAAACAGTTAAAAGGAAACATTTTGTGCTATGTGTATTTTAGCACAATTTTCAAAATTAAATAATAATAAAGAAAAACAATGAGTGGGGAGCCAGGTCCAAAGACCCATGGACTTAAAAAAAAATTATTTTACTGAAGTCTAGTTGATTTACAATGTTGTGTTAATTTCTGCTGTACAGAAAAGTGACTCATTTATACCTATATGTACATTCTTTTTCATGTTCTTTTCCATGATGGTTTATCATAGGATATTGAATATAGTTCCCTGTGCTCTAGAGTAGGACCTTATTGTGTATCTGTTCTCTATATACTAGTTTACATCTGCTAATCCTAAACTCCCAGTCCTTCCCTCCCCCACGCCCTCCCTTGGCAACCACAAGTCTGTTCCCTGTGCAATTCTCATGGACTTTTAAAGCTGGGGCAAACATGGGGCCCTGATCCACCTACCAACCTTGTTTTACAGACAAGGACAGCCGGCTGGGACCCTGCCCCGGCTTTCCCGAGGAAGTGTTCTTTGGGACTCCAGGCCACTGTTCCAGGGGAGCAGCCCCTGTCTGAAACCCTTTGCCTTGAGACTTCCATGGCATTGGAGCTCTCAACCCCAGACAGACGACGTTAAGGGAAACGTGGAAAATATGTTGGTTTGAGAAATTTAAATCTGATTTTTTTTTTTCTTCTCTGTGAAAAGAATTAAAATCCAGCAGAAGCTTATTACAGGCAGGCTGAGGTTATTTTGGGAAGCAGCAATTAACGGTTTTATACTTTTCCTCTCCTTTTTGCCCTTGCTGCCCGCACAGGTCTGGGAAGCTATTAAACCCTCACCCAGCCTGCAGCCCAGAGGAATCTGTCCTGCCCTGTTTCTCCTCCACTTGCACGCCTGGGGAAAGAAAAGAAAGTTCCATTCCTATTAATTACAGCCTAATCCTCTCAGTAAGCACTTGGCGAATATGTTCGGAGCTGAGGTTTAAAGCCCTCTTCTGAACAGAAGAGTAAAATGAAAGGAAGCATGTGTTTGGTCGGACGCTGTAATTTGCCACGTCATCCACTTGTCTTGTTGCTAAAATGGATGCTCTGTCGAGGCCGCGGCTTCCAGCTGCCCCAGATCAGTGTCCACGGTCACACCCTCCCCGGGAGGCCACCTCGCCCTCCAGGCTGAGGCCGCTGGGCCCGGGAGAGGCAGGCAGCATACACACACACACACGCACTCACATGGTCTCACATGCGTGTGGATGTGGACAGCAGGGAGCTAGTTCAGTAAACTAGCTCTTTCTTTGTGGGCACATTGCGGGAGTCTCTGAGTGTATTTCTGACCGCGGTTTGTGTCTTTTTTTTTTTTGGCGGCAAGGCATGTGGGATCTTAGTTCCCTGACCAGGGATCGAACTTGCGCCCTCTGCTTTGGAAGCGCGGAGTCTTAACCACTGGACCACCAGGGAAGTCCCGTGGTCTGTGTTTTTATGAGGCCAATTGACTCAATGATGCTTCAGTGATTAAGCCCTCAGGCCCGGGAGTTGGACAGACTTGGGTTGAGCCTCAGCCCATCCGCTTCCTGGCTTTGTTCCGCAAGCAGAGCGAGCCCCCAGCCTCAGCTTCCCGTCTGTAAATGGGGATCACAAAGTGTTGACCTCATAGGATGCTTGCTAACTGTCTTCCACGAGGTCTTATCTGCGTCGGTCAATATCATCCTCATTCTCTACACTTGCGTGATGCCCGGGGTCCCATCGCTTCCCTGGGTGCCTCGTGGCTGGGGATGGGGACGAGGGCCTGGGGTGGAGGACGGCCTGCCCCTTCCAGGCTGGCTGCAGCAGGGGGCTGTGTGGGCTGGAGAGCCTGCATGCTGGCCAGGACCCTTTCCTGGGGGGCCTCCTTCCTGGGGGCTTTGGGGTGCCCAGAGGCAAGCGCGGGGCCCTTTGAGCCAGCCCTGTGCTGGGCACTCGGAAGGAACGGGTGTGGCGGGCGGTAGGCACGTGTGTCGGGGAAGGGCGACGTGAGCCTGTGTGTGTGCCCTTGTGCAACGTGCTTACAAGAGGTAGCTTTCGAGCGGAAGTGCTTTGGGTGAAAATTGTGGCAGGTTTGGAGGTCAGCGTTTGCTGTCGCCTGGGGGGAGTCCGGTTGTGGCGGTGGCCTTTCCGATCAGCCACCAGACCCTGGGCAGGTCACAAGCCATCTCCATCCTCAGTCCGAGTACCTGCCATCCAGGAGGACAAGGGTTGGGCTGGCTTCTAGGTGCAGCCACGTGGGCCGTGCAGTGCCACCCTCAGGGACCTGGTGTCCCTCCTGTGTCGCCCTGTCTGACTTAATGGCTTAGCTCCCTGTGCCCTTGGAGGGTCCCACCCTGGCCTCTGCCCCGCGCCATGTCCGAGGCCCTGGAAGGTCCCCAGCCCTGGGGTGATGTATGCGCAGAGCAGTGTCTGGGCTCCCCCAGGTGGCAGGTTGCTCAGCCTGTGTGTGTGTGTGTGTGTGCACGCGCGCACGTGAGTTTGGGCTGCAAAGACGCATGCAGACTACAGACACCTGCCAGGCTGCACCCCATCCGTGGGGGAGGGGCCGCATGGTGCTGGCGACACGTGTGCAGCCCAGCGTGGGCCTGGGGGCCCATTTCAACCCGGCAAGGCTGGCCGCGCTCAGGGCAGCCGGGGGACAGCGGGCTCGTCTCCTGGGGCTCCTGTGGGCCAGGCCAGGGCCGTGTACTGCGGAGGGAACACGAAGGTGGGGGGCGAGTTCTCTGTCCAGGGCCCTCCCGACCAGGCCAGCCTGTGGGGCTGCGTCCTCCTGCCTGTGTGTCCCCATCACACTCTCTCTGCGTCTCAGGTGGCTGTCCCCACCGCCTATCTCCCGTCCCCACTGTCCTTCTCTGACTGCGTTGCAGTGCCTGCCGCTAGGTCTGCTTGTCTGTCTGTGCCTGTCCTGCTGTCATTCTGTTTCTCTCATTTACTTCCTGTCCCTGTATCCCTCTCCATCCCCCGGTTTCACTGCCTCGCTCTCTGCCTGTCTTTTCTCCTGGGCAGTCTCTCTGTTTCTCTGTTATTCCTTTTCTTTCTGCCAGTCTCACTTCCTCTCTCACTCTGTTTGTCTCTGGCCCATTTAAAAAAAATTTTTTTTATGTATTTACTTATTTATTTGGCTGTGCCGGATCTTAGTTGCGGCACGCATATGGGATCTAGTTCCCTGACAGGGAGTGCCGAGTCTTAACCACTCGACTGCCAGGGAAGTCCCTGTCTCTGACCCTTCTCTCCCCACATCTGCCTCTCTCTGCACGCGGAGGTCCGTCCTGAGTGGCGGTGGGCCCCGTCCCGATGCCTGGCCTTCCGTCTGCTGGGCCTCTCGAGCACACTTGAAGTTCCTTGAGGTCATTCAGTCCAGGCCCCTGGTAACTGTCCTGCTTGGGCAGTCGGCTGGCGCTCCTCCAAGGAAGACCACGGTGCAGTGACCTCGCTGTGTTGGGGACGGGTGCCTGCCAGGATGCCAGCCTAGGCCAGGGCAGCCCCTGGCTTTTCCCGAGAGACAGGCTGCATGCATCACAGCCCGACAGGCTCACGCTCAGGATGGAAAGGCTTGGCTCGGAGTAATTTTATTCTGTACTTTTTTTTTCGGTTGGGGGTGGTATTGAGCAAAATAATAGTTTCCATTCGGAGAGCGTCTTCAGTGTTCCTGAACCCATGGAAAGAGCTTTATGTTATTGTCTCTAATTGTCACGATCCCTGAGGATTCGTGTCATTGTCCCCTGTGATAGTGGCAGAGAGAGGGATGAGAAGGGAGGTGGTACACGCGCTGGTGGCTGGGAGCTCAGATTTGAATCCCGCTTGGACACTTACGAAGTCCTGAGCCTGCCCAGGCTTCGGTGTCTTCATCTGTAAATGGGGGGTGAGTTGTGGTTCTTGCCTCCCAGGGCTGATATTGGAGGTCCCTGAGGCCATGCTTATAACGTGCCAGCCTGTAGTAAGGATTCTCTAAATGCTGCCAGCATCGGGGAGATTGGGAATATCGTTGCCCGAAGTGTGAGCCAGTGAAGGGACTGGTGGGGTGGCCCCTGCTGGGCTGAGTCCGCCGCGGTACCCGGGGGAGGGTCACAGCCCCTACAGGCGCCGCAGTGAGTTCTGGTTGGCTGGTTCTCCCAACCGACAGCGAAAAACCAGGCCATCCTGTGGCGTTTGCCTGGTGATGAGGGGATCACCGTGGATGGGGCCCCCGTGCGTGCCTGCCCGGTCCAGGGGCTCCAGGCCTCTCCTCCTCCACGGGGCTGACCCAGCCCGCGAGCCAGGGGAGCCAGCTCCAGGAAGCTGGGAGCGCAGACCTCCCTCGCCGCCTCCTCCAGGGCACTCGAGGTCGGACAGCGGCCGTCCACCGGAATCGTGGCTGTTCGGGGATGGTCTTTGTGTCTGCCCTTGACGGGAACCATGCGTCCACCTCTCAGGCCCCTCGGGCACCGCCCCTGCCTCCGGGGTGCGCCTGGCTGTGACTCTGTGCAGTGTGTTTGGGCAGCTGGAAAGTAAACGACTTGCTGTTCTGAAGGGCAGCTCTGCCCCCCACCCCCGGCTGTGTGACCTGGACAGGTCACTTCACTGCCTGAGCCTTGGGAGGGAGGACACCTGGGCTGAGTCAGGTGGCGGCTGGCCTGGGGGGAGGGGCCCTCCTTGGGGCAGCAGCCGGTTAGAAACTCCTGAAGCTCTGTGTCCTAACGTCTGGAAAGATCGGGACAGCTGGAAGAGATACCCTCCCCCCGAAGGCACGGTGATAGGACAGTGTGTGTTCAGGCGGCAGGTCACAGAGAGGCTTGGGACCGGGAACCTGGGTTTGCAGCCCTGTCTGCTGTTCCCTGGGCTCCGTGTGACCCATTTCCCACTCTGAAGGACCCAGAAGGTCAGGGCTGTCATGAGATTGGCTGGATGCGTAGGTCCCCTCCTGTGTGCTGCTCCCCTCGGAGCCCTTTGCTCCCTGTGGACAGGGGTGTGCAGGCGTCCGGCAGCCACTTTGTGCCGTGGAGGTCACCTCCCTCCAGGCCGCTGGTTGCCAGTGGGGAGCTGAGGACTGCCAAGGCCCCTGGGCTAGCAGGATCTTTCGCTCTCCCTTCCTCCTCACTGGCGGGCAGGAAATATGCAGGCCATTTAGGGACACTCAGCATTTGAATTTCAGATGCTCTTTCAATAGAATCCACAAACCAAGATTTAGAATTCAGTTGGAAACCAATTCTCAGGCCTTCCAAAGCCGTCTTAGTCCTTAAAACTAGCAAGTAGCACGTAAGGGGTCTGTCGTTGGCTTGTCTGGCCAGGCTGAGGTCAACAGTGTGTTGGCCTACTTCTCGGTCGGATTCAACGTGACTGTGAATGCCAGTGCACGGCTCTGGGGGTGCGCCCCTCTCAGACCATCACACTCCGGCTCCTCTGCAGAATGTACAATCATGTTCTAAAATGTAGATTTTAGTAAATATTATTCAGGTATGGTGAGGCCACCAGATAGGAAACAATTGTCACTAAAAAGATGGTGTTATTCACAAACCAGAAGAGGTGGGGGCCCACCACACCCCACAGGGCCATGTGGGGGAGCATCAGGGCCCAGGGGCAGTCGGGAGGCAGAGGGGGTGGGGAGCTTGGGCGGGAGCCTCTATGGTGGTGTTTGCGGGAAGGAGTTGGGTGAGTCAGGGTCAGCAGGCTTAGGATGGGCTAGTTTGAATCTTTCCAGTGGGCTCTGGTGTGTAGGGCAATCTCAGCTGTCGGGTACTTGGCTCTGGGGTGACTAGGGCAGAGAAGTATTGCCTCCTGGGATATAAGAGCCAGATCCAAGAGGTGGTCTGGAGTATGGGCTCTGGAATGGCTGGCTGGCTTGCATATGAAAGGCACACTGCCCTGCCACGTTTGCTATCATTAAGAATTGACCAGCCCTGGAAGGGGCAATCTCTCCCCAGTCAGTGAGGCCCCAGATGCCAGAGCATCAGGAACACAGAAAATAAGAAAATATAGTTAACAGAAATAATCAGGAGCCGTGAGATGGGGTCCGGGTCACTATAGACCCCTTTGCTCACAGACCATCTTCTGGCCTCCTTGGCATGTGGTTTCTGGCGGCTCTGCCCCTTGCCGTGTGGTCATTGCTACAGGTGTATGAGTCAGCAGTTTTCTGCGGGGGATCTTTTGCATTGTCCTGTCATTGTCCTGGTTTCCTGGACGGGCAGATCGCGTGTAAGGAAGGACCTTGCCGTAAAACCCTCACGTGGGCACTTCAGTGACCCTGTGTGCCAGGTTTTCTGATCTAATACGTGTGACTGATCTCATTTTAATTTGCACCCCCTCATTCATGTCCTGGGCATTGTGTTTTCTTCTCCCCAGGTTGGCCCATTCATCCGTCTCCTTTGCTTAGCTTTCTATTGGATGTCTGCTTTCTTCTTCTTTTTTTTTTTAAGAGATACTAATCACTTGTTGTTTAGATGTGTTATAAATAATTTCTTCCAGTCTTTGATTGGCCATTATGTTTGTTTATGGTATGGTTTATCGGGACAAAGTTGAACGTTTTAGCACAGTTGAGTGTATCATTCTTTTCCTGTGGTATGTGTTCATATCTTAAGAGGTCTTTTCCTACCTTGATGTCATAAAGGTGTTCTCTAATATTTTTTCTAAAAATTATAAAATTGTACATTTACATGTAGTTTTAAAAAACAAGCTGGAATAGTTTTGTCTTTGACATGACATAAAGTATCAAATTTTGTTTTCTTTATGTGGATAAGCAACTGTTCCAGTAGCAGTTACTGCATTTCCTAATTTGTAAATGCAAAAGCTATCCTATGTGTTGCCCTTGTTTACACGTGTGTCTGTTTCTGGCCTATCCTGTTGCGTTGGCCCATTCACTTCTCCATTTGCCATCCTATACTGTCTTAGTTACTGTAGCTTTATGTTAAGTGTAATATCTCATAGGATGAATCCCTTCATTTGTTCCTCTTTCAAATTGCCTTGGCTCTTCCTTGGCCTTTGTTCTACCATGAGAATTTTAGGATAAACTTTTTTTTAGATTTCCTGAAAAATCCCCATTGGGATTTTGATTGGGATTGAAATTATTTGATTGGTATTGAATTGAACTGATTTGATTAATTTGGGGAAAGTGGCCATTTTTGTCATATTGAATTTTCCCTACCTAGGATCATAATCTTTACTGTTTCTTTTATAAAAAAGTCTTTTAATTGAGTTTTAGTTGTGTCATAAAGCTCTTACATGTTTTTTGTTAAATTTTTTCCCGAGTACCCTACAGTTTCGTTGCTTTTGTAAATGGTAAACGTATATTTGAAAATGACAGTTTCTAATTGTTTATTGCTGGCGTCTAGGAATGTAGTTGCATTTTGTATATTAATCCTGTTTCCAGCAATCTTACTGACATCTTATTAAATGTATCCATATAGATTTTATAGGTATTTTATTTAGTCTTGGTATTCACAAATTATGGAAGTCTTTTCCTTCCTTTCCAATTTTTACATCTTTTATTTCTTTTTTACATCTTACTGTGCTGTCTAGAATATCACTGTCCAATAGAAATATGATGTGAGCCATTTGTTTCATTTAAAAGTTTCTGGTATCCACATTTTAAAAAGTAAAAAGAAATAGGTGGAATTAATTTTGATAATTTATTTAACCCAATATACCTAAATATTAGCATGTTGACATGCAATCAATATAAAAAATGATTGAGGTAGTTTATATTCTGTTTTATCCAAGTCTTTCAAAATCCAGTGTGTGCTTTATACTTAGAGTACATCTTAGCTTGGACGAACCACATTTCAAGTGGCGAGTGGCTATTGTCTTGGACCCCAAGGTCTAGAATCTTCACTGTTGAACAGAAATTTGGTGAGTGGGCATTTTTATCTTGTTCCCGACTTGAAAGAGAATGATTCTGAAGTATTACCATAAGAATAATATTTAATGGTTTTTGGTAGATTCCCTATATTAGGTTTAAAATTTCCTATTTTGTTAAGGCTCCATAATTGTGAAGGGATGTTGAACTATATCAATGCTTTTCTACAAATAATGAGACAATGATAAAATGTCTTCTTTATTCTCTTATTGGATTGACTTTTATATTGACACATTTCTATTATTGTAATAGCATTAATTCTAGGGATGAACCCACTTGAGTTTACTTTGTTGGATTTAACTGGTAATATTTTCATTAAGATGTTTGAATCCATGTTCATCAATGAGATCAGCCTATGAATTTACTTTTTTTCTGGTCTTATTTAGTTGAAGTATTCACCAGATTAGCCTTATAACATGCTAAGGAATATTATTCTCTCAAATATTCAAATATTTGTATATGTTAAGGATTTTTCTGAATTATTTGTATATGTTAAAGTATTTGTATATATTTGCATATATTCACATTTGTGTATGTCAAATATCGGCTAAGGATTGTCCTCAAATATTTGCATTATGTTAAGGATTGCTCATTCCTATGAGGTTTGGAAAAACCCAAACTGCAAAACTGCCTGGTTTTGTTGGTCTGTTAAGAGTTTTTTTTTTTTAAACTGCTGATTCAGTTTGTTTAATGGTTAGAGGTAATTCCCATTTTTAATTTCTTTTTGTTTGTCTTCCATAAAATCAATCAATCCCTCTCTCTTTAGGAATGTGTCAGTTTCTCCTGTTACCAAATTCATTGACAGTGTCTCTAGTTATGTCCCTCTTTTTATTCCTAATGATGTTGATTGCTGCTTCTCTGTGTTTTGATGAACAGAGGTGTGTTGGTTTTATTAATCTTTTCCAGTTGCTCGATTCCCTCTCGTTTCTTTGTTTTCTGTTTCATTGATTTCTTCTCCTGTCCTGTATCCTGTTCCTTCTTTAGGGTTGCATCAGTGTTATTTTCCTAATTCCTGGAGTTGGGCCCCTAGATGACTGACTTTCATTCTTCCTATTTTTCTGCTCTCCCTGACATCAGCATGTATCTAAGTGCTGCTTCAACTCCATTGCAAGAGTTCTGATATGTTGCAATTTTATTCTTTTCAAATACTTAATTTTTCTTCAGTTTCGGAAATTGTTTCATCCATCATCTCTTCACATTATGCCTTTCCCACTCTTCTCTCTACTCTTTCCTTCTTGGTATGTTCCATGTGGTATCTGTTGACTCCTGCTTGTGGGTGTGTAGGTGTGGTTTGTAATTTTGGATTGTACTCCAAGCCAAAGGAATGAATCTCTAATGGTGGGATTCCAGGCTTGGTAGATTGTGCAAAGAGATTTATCTGTCGGAAACCTCTGTGGCCTGAGTGAGGCTTTCTCCCTCCAGAGTGGTTTTCTGTCTAACTCTGCCACGTTCCTCAGGGGTGACACAGGAGTGGGATCAACTTTGTATACTTTTCAGAGCTTGGGGGTTCCTGCAGCATGGGGACTTCAGTTGGAACTATCGCCCAGTAAGAAGGGAGGCAGGTTGTTACTAACACTCAGGGGAGACTTTTAAAATCTGCTGCCCATTTCCCAGGTAGAAGTGCAGGCACCCAGGCAGTCTTGGGGTGTCCCTGTGCTGGTGGGCATTGAAGGGTGTCCATCCTCCCCAAAGCTGTAGCCCTGCCAGTGACTTGACTGCACAGGGGTCTCCCGTCCTCTCCCTGCGAGGGTTGCTAAAACAGGACCAGTGCGTTGCAGAGATGCCCTGGGAACCCCCAGCACCAGCTCACCTGTTCCCGCTTTGGTCTCCAGATTCCCTCTTGGTTTTCTTCACACCCCTTCCTTTTCTTCCAGCTCAAATGTGCATCTAAATAGATATTCATTATATTTATTGAGTTGGAGAGCTTACCTTGTCAAGTCTGTATGCTGTTTTTTTTCATAAGCAAAATGAAATGTAGGGAATGAGGTTGATGGGGAAAGAAACCCATGTTTTGGGAAAGAGCTGTAATTATTATCCACTCCAGGCAAAAGACCCATGAAGTGGTCGGTTTTCAGGAGAGGAAATCCTTGGCGTCTGCCTTATTCCCAAATCCACTGGCTAAGTCCAGGACTGACTAAGCCTTCTTGGACAGGGACCAAGGCTCCTACATGCCACACCAGGGCGCAGCATTTGGGGTTCGGACGGCGGGGGTGGGGAACCCATTTTGCCTCCTTGCAACCTCGTGCTGGGTCCTCCTTGCCGCTGCCCTGCTGAGTCATCTTTTCAGGTCACCTGACCGCTCTGTGAGCGCATCCTTATCTAGAAAAAAATATTTTGGTGACCGTGATTCCCCTGACACTGAATTCACGGGCTTAAGGTGACCTTCAGTGGAAGATGCTGATTGGGGGGGATTATTAATGATTATGACTTCCTGAATTTCCTCCCTGTCTTCATTCATTCATAGACTATTTACCGAGCCCCTGTGTGTTAGGTGCCGTTCTCGGCACGGCACTGTTGAAAACTGCATTACTTTTGGCATGCCAGGGGCTGGAAAGGCAGAGGAGAGCTGGACTTGCCTTCCAGGCTAACCAGAATGTGGTGGGGACAGGACTGTCCCCAGAGTCCCCCTGCAGAGCAGCAAGAGTGCAGACACGGGCCAGCTGGGGTCTCCAGGTCCTCAGCGGGGATGGCGTCCGTGATGAAGCCAGTTGGGAGGGAGTGTGAGTGTGAGTGTGTGTGTGAGTGTGAATGCGTGTGTGTTTGTGTTATTGCTGGGGTCTGGGAAAGATGAAAGCAGCCCCTTCCCCTCGCTCCAGTTCACCTTTTATCCGGGACAGTCGGAAGTCTTTGGCTTTTTGTTAAGTTTTTAATTATCTCATTATCAGAAATAGTGTATCTTTCACGATTCCAAATTAAGTTGTTACAAAAGGGTTTATGGTAAAAAAAAAAATGTTCTCTCCACCCTGTCTCCCCACCAGTGAAGTACTTCTGCTCCCTGGAGGCCACCGATGCCACCAGTTTCTCACACATCCTTTGTGAGATATTCTCGATGTACACATGTACAGAATACATATATTTGTGAATATTTATATACATGTGCCGATCTATAAATTTACGCACAGACATACATATATGTTTTTTAATGCAATTGTCAGCATCTAGCTATTTTGGCTTGACAATGTATCTTGGAAATTGGTCCATATCAGGCCTGAAGTGCTTCTTCATTTGTTTTTATGGCTGCTTGGTATTCCATTATATGGACAGACTATAATTTATTTAACAGGTCCCAGTCTGATGGATATTTAGATTTGCAATCTTCTGCTGTTTTCGAACAATACTGCAAGAAATCGTCTCGTGCTTCACACATTTCAGAGTATGTGTAGGGTAGAATGCAGCATTACTAACTTTCTGAAGTAATAACCAGAGCTCCAAGTCAAGGCCCCCGGCATGGGGGTGGACTGGCCTTGGCCTCCTGAGCTTCCTATGGGCTGAACCTGCAGTTATAGGAATTTTCCTAAGACCTTCATTCACAGACATGCCATGTATAGTTTTTGAAGGAGTGAATGACAATACTTACACCTCAGAGAAATTACAGTTAGTAGCAGTCACAGGAAATAGTTTTGTCACTTTTACAGATTGTCTGCGAATGAATTCCAAGAAGGGTATTCTAATTGTATTTCAAATGAAAGCATTGCAGGAGAGCTGCCTAATTAGACATCCTGTGGTCTGGGTAGAAATCTGGCCGAGGAGTCGTTCACTGCCGTTAAAGTCGGCTCGCTAAATTAAAGATGATATAGACGATGGCACTAAAATAATGTGAGCGTCAGATTTGGTGGAAACTTCATTTTTGACCTAACGTAAGACGTTTTTCCATCAGCTACTGTGTGCCCCGGGGCAGACCTATAAATAAAGGGCTGGCTCCTGCTCTTCTGGCCCAGGATGTGGTGACCATGAGTGATACCACTTGTGTTGGAGACCAGCCTCTTTGCCGGGATGCTCTCGTTCCGTCCTTCCGACAACCCTGTCGTCATCCCCACTTTACAGACAGACAGCTGCGGCTCAGGGGGTGATATTGCTTTCCTGAGGTCCCACGGCCAGGATTCATGGCCAGGACTCTGGCGGGGCTGTTGAGAGCTGAACCCTTCCCCTTGACTTCCCGGGACCCACCTGAGCTGCGAGGTGGCGGGTTTTGACCAGGATCTGTCTATACTTAGAGCTGTGCTGTCAATCAAAATAATTCCAAACAGGGCCTCGGAGGTGCTGTCGAAGGCCATTAAGTCCCCTGTGTCATCTAGAGGAACATTTCAGGAAGGAAAGCAAGCACCCTCCCCGCATTTGGGGTCCCTGCAGTGAAGTCGCAGGAGAGCTGTGATGCTGCGTGTGCCTTGTCGCTGGCCGAGGGCGTCAGAGGGGCTTTGGTGGGCGTAGGCTGGTCAGCCTGGCCCTGCCGCACCCCGCAGCGTGGTCCCGGGCTGGGCCTGTGTCGCTGTCTGTTACCGGGGGGCTGGGGTCCTCTCTGATGTCACAGCAGAGCCCCAAGTAACCCCTGGCAGGCTGTGCCTGCTATTCCCCCAGCTCTAGATCCACGATCAATACACTTGGACTGTCAAGGGCCAGACAGTAAATATCTCAGTGTTTGCAGGCCGTACCCACGGTCTCTCTCACGACTCCTCACCCCTGCTGTTGATGGAAAAGCAGCCTGGACAGTCTGCACCTGACGGAGCAGGACTGGGGTCCAGTCAGACAAGGGCGGGGGGTTGACTTGTCCCTCAGGCTGGAGTTTGCTAACCCCGCTCCAGTTGACACATGACATTAGGCTGAATCTACATCAAACGAGAGAATCCAGCCCCACTTGGATACAAACCCCACTTTCTATGTCTTTGTGGGTCTCCACTCTCTGTCCAGACACCTCACGACCAAGTGCAGGGGGAGAGCACTGGCCGGGGAGCCAGAAGACCCTTGAATCGGTCGTGTAACCTGGAGCAGCTCTGAGCCTCACTTTCCCCACCTGCCAAATGGGAAGGTTGTCTGTGATTCCTCAAAGATGCCTGCCAGCTCCAAAATTAATCTTCTCTTCCCTGGAAGTTGTAGTTTTAGTTCGTGTCTTTGGTCACCATGACAAATTGGATAAGGTAATTTTGTGTTGTAACCTGTCCCCCGAAAGGCCCTTAACCTCTGGGGTACCCCATCTTAGCAGACCCTAAAGCTTTAGTTGCCATTTGGGAGGGACCGTCCTTGGGGCTTCCTTGGCCCACGTCGTGTCGTGAAAGGATGCACCTGTAACTTTCTGGTGAGGCATGTGTTAGCCCCTCCCCTGCTGTCTGCCTGGAATTGCCCCCTGTGTAGCCAGGAGGGATGAGCAAGTGAGACAAACAGGGGAAAAAGATACTTGGAAGAGCAAGCAGTGCAAAACTTCATCCTCACTACTGCTTGTATTTTGGGTGTTCCGAGGGAAGATGTGCTGTACTAGGAGGGAACCTGCTCACTCGCGCCCAAGGAGCTGGGTCAGTCGGGCCCCATCCTGCACCCACCGCTCCGCCCGGCCCGGGGACGCCCAGGCTGGCCCCGACCTAAAGCTGATGCTCACGCACGAGCACATGGCAGTTGCCAGGTCGGCTGGGTTGGTGCCTCCGGTCTTGTCCTCAGACACTTCCCCCCAGCCTTGGTGGCCTGGGGGCTGGAGGACTGCTCCCTGGGAGAGCTGGAAAGGGAACCCACAGGCGTTGGGAGCTGCATTCACTTCTGGGGCTGACGTCTCTCGTTACACCACTAACGAACTCGGGCCTTCATTGGGAGCTTCAGTTTCCTGATCCAAATCATGGGATGGGGGGTACCTGGCTGGACACCTGGTTTCCGTGGTAAATATTCATTATTTACTAGGCTCCAAGCACTGTGCCAGAATTTATGTGTAATACGATAGATATTATTAGGAGGTTTTCCTAATTGCCAGGCACCAGGCTGAGTATTACCCAGATCAGCTCATTTGATCCTCACCACAACCTTCTCCATTTCATAGACCGGAAAACCGAGGCTTAGTGGTCTCTCAGGTCACAGCTGGGTCTGTGCCGGGCTGACTCCAGAGTGAGTGTCGTTGGGTGACTCTGCCTTTCCCCCCTGGTCAGCAGCGGGCATCACTGGCAGGGCCCCAAGCATAGACTAGACCTGGCCGTGTGCTGTCATTCGAGGGGTGAGTGCTGTTTAGGTTCTCCCCAGTCAGCGGGTCACTTTCTAGCTATCCGCTGTCTCCCTTCCACCTTCCTGAAAGCCCCTCGTCTGGGGGTCATCCTCTGGAGCTCTGGGAGAGCCACACTGTGGTCCGGGCTCTGGACCCTCCATGCTGTGGCCACTGGAGGAGAAAGATTGGGCTCTGGTGCACAAGGGCTCTCAGAAGGGGTTTCATAACACCCTCCACAGGCTTCAGCCCTGCCTGGCTGGGTCTGGAGGAGCCCTGGCGCCTGCGCTCTTAGGGAGGCTGCTCTCCGTTGGCTCCTGCACTTCTGGGCCCCTGGCCTCTGGGTGGCTTGGGGAGGCCAAGTGCATTCTGGGTGGCGGCACCATCCTCGTTCTGCGGGGGCCCTGAGGGGCCAGCACCTCTCCCAGGCCCTGCCAGCCCCTGCCACCCCAAGGCGCCTGTCCTGCCACTCGTTCCAGGCCCCTTGACCGTGCAAGGTCAGGAGGTGGGGACGGCAGCACCGTTGGACCCCCTCGAAGGGTCTGGCCCTAGCAGAGCCAAGGCCCAGGCTTGGATCCAGGCAGACACCGGCTTGGACCTCAGCACCCCTTTCCAAATAACTCCCTTGGGTGAGTTACCGCCTCTCTCTGAGACATGCTTTCCTCACCTAGAAATCGGTGTCGATAACTCCTTCTCAGAGTTGCTGTGAAGATGGAGGGGTCTGTGTCCTCAGAGGGTGACAGTGGACCACGTGTCCAGCCCAGGCCTCGCGTGGAGCCCACCCTCCGGAAGAAGTGTTTGATCCCAGCTCTGACGCATGGGCCTTGCTCCTTGGAACAGACCCAGGTTTCAGCTGTGTCTCTCCAGCTCCCAGTAGGGTCCTGACCCGTGACCGAGCCCAGCCTGGTTTGGTTGAGTCTCCAGGTTTGCGGCGGGTCATGGTTAGACTGCCTTGTCTGTCCGTGTTTCTGGGGGACTCTGGGCCTGAAACAGGAAGGGCAAGTGGGCCACCCTAGGACAGGCCGGCCCTGGAGTCAGGCAGGGTCGAGGTTAGCTCCTCTTAGGCCCGGTGGATGCGATGCTGAGGGCCCACGATGCTGTTAGGGGCCCATACAAAATGTTTTAATTGTTTTTTAAATGAGAAGAGAGTAAATGACTAGAAACGAGTACGGAAGCCTGTGTTATATTCATCTTTAAACCGTACATGTGTAAAATAGAATTTTACAAATGAAGGGGCCCCCAAAGGCAGTAGTGCTCAGGGCCACGAGGGTAGCCCCCCTCCCACCCCCCACCCCGGATCCCTGCCCGGGGCTCTGAGAATCAGGCGGAAGAGGAGCCGGCCAGAGGGAGACGGGGGCGCACAGCCACAGGCGTCCGGGCGGCGGGGTTCCCCCGAGGTTCCCGCCGTGCAAAGGCAGCGACGGCTGCGTGTCTGGGCCTGCGTGTCTGGGCCTGCCGAGCCCCAGAACTCTGACTGGGAGGCCGCACGTGAGCGGTGAAAATCGCTGCCCACCCTCCCGCAGCGAGCCGGGAGATTCTGGTCCTCGGATGCTCCTGCTGCGTGGGGGGCCGGGGTGAGGCTTCCTGTTTGGAGCCAGGGAGTTGATTTAATCCAGCCGAGGCCAGGACCCACTGCGGAGGCTCCGAATGCGGCTGGGTCCCTGCCAGCGCCCCTCCCCCCAGCACATGTGGTTCTAAAGCGCAGAAAGGGGGGAGACCCACGGGGCCCGCAGCAGATGTCACAGTCCCCCGCAACGCGCTTCTCGTTTATCTTTTATTAATGGCAGGCGCTTAGGCAGGGGAAGAGGGAGAAGGCATGAACAATACAGGCTGCGTGTTGATGGAGCTCGTCGGGCGGAGCTGCAGCCGGCACCGTGCACACCTGAGCCTGTCTTTGACGCTCCTGGGAGGAACTTGGGAGGAAAGCTTTTGGGAGGAAAACTTTTCTCGGGAGGAACTTGGGAGGAAAGCTTTTCTCGGCCCTGGATGGCACTTATGGAGCTGTCCCTGGGACAGTCCTGGGAAGGGGAGGCCCCGGCCCTGGCCTGCAGTTTGCACCAGCGAGGCCTGGGCCTCCTCCATGAACAATCCTATGATGTCTGGAGCTCTGCCGCCCTACCCCTCATCTCATCACCCAGGAAACTGGCGTCCGGAGCAGTGACGCTCACATAGTGTGTTCACAGCCGTGCGGTACCCGACCCCCTGACACTAGTCTGGGCTTGTCTCCAGACTTTCATTTTATTTTTTGGGTTGAGACAGGGTATTCGGGACAGAGACGAGAACTTAGGTCTGTTTTTCATTGTTCATTCTATTCTTGGCAACTTTTGCCGAGGGACCTGGCAGAAAAGGGAAGTTGGGGAGGGAAGAGTCGAAAGAAAAGGAAGTCTCCTTGGCTCCTTTGCCTTTCCTGCTAAAAATGGTGGCAGTTCTGTGTTTCCACTAAAAATAGCTAGTCCTCTGTCAAGGCCACACACATGGAGGATCTGGGGACTGCGGGAAATGAGACACGGGTCCTGGACGTCGCCCACCTGTGTGGAGAGGTCTGGAAGCTCAGAGATAGACACGTTCATGGGAGAGAGGGCAGGATCGGGGAGTGGGCCGTGGTGCTGGCTCTGAAGACCTGAGCTGCACACCTGCCTGTGTGTGACAAGGACAGTACTGTACTGTCGCCAGCTATTCCTCGAAGTTCCTTTAAGAGTAAATGGGTGGCAGATGAATAGATAAACAAACTATGTACAGACCTACAGCGGAATATTATTCGGCCTTAAAAAGGAAGGAAATTCTGACACATGCTACCCCATGGACGAACCTTGAAGACATTATACTAAGCAAAAGAAGCCAGTCATAAAAAGACAGATGTTGTATGATTCCACTTATATGAGTTACCCTAAATAGTCATTCACAGAGACAGAAAGTAGAGTGATGGTTGCCAAGGACCGGGAGGATGGGGGATGGGCAGTTAGTGTGTGATGGGGATGGAGTGTCAGTTCAGGAAGATGGTGGTGATGGTTGCACAAGAATGTGAATGTACTTAACCTCACCAACTGTGCACTTAAAAGTGCCTGAAGTGGCAAATTCTATATTATGACTATTTTACAAGATTTTTAAAGAAGATTCAATGGGAGGTGACACCTCTCTTCCTCGTGACCCCCCGATGGAGAATGACTGAGGTTGGGTTTTTATCTTTTATGCCAATTTTGACTTGATAATTGGCTTCTTCTGCAGAGAAACTAAACTGACTCTCTTGGGTCACGAGGGCAGACAATGTGGGTGGCGGGCCCCAGAGCCGAGCCTCATGCACCCTGGCATTTAGGGATCCCCCAGTGGAATAGTGAAAGCTTCCATTGGACAAGCCC
This sequence comes from Balaenoptera acutorostrata, assembly GCF_949987535.1. NCBI lineage: Eukaryota > Metazoa > Chordata > Mammalia > Artiodactyla > Balaenopteridae > Balaenoptera > Balaenoptera acutorostrata. The sequence continues at coordinate 97,507,279 of NC_080071.1, forward strand.
CACTCAGCGTTGTGGAAGTCTCTCATCTTTAAGAATGAATAGACGTCCAAGGTTTAACCAATATCTGGAGAAAGCCTGCTCCGTGAAAGAGCAAAGTCAACATAAACCATGGGCAGAGTATTGTTCCAGGAGAAACAGAATCAAGAAGAAATGAAAATGTAAGTGACAAATATAGCCTTCTCATTGGTGTTCTCAGAAAAACTGAGAAAGCATTGCGTCCATAAAACAAGAACAGGATGCTATGAAATAAGGATTCTTAGAGAGCAGAAAAACAGCTTATTAAAAATTGAAGTATAGTTGATTTACAATGTTGTGATAGTTTCTGTTGTACAGCACAGTGATTCAGTTATACATATATATATATATATATATATATTTTATATTCTCTTCCATTATGGTCTATCGCAGGATATTGAATATAGTTCCCTGTGCTATACAGTAGGACTTTGTTGTTTATCCATTCTATATATACTAGTTTGCATCTACTAACCACAAACTCCCACTCCATCCCTCCCCCAGAAAAAAACAGCTTTAGATGAACAATATGATGGTGGAAATAAAAAGTTCATCAAAGGAATGGACAGTGAGTCATGGAAATATCATGGGAAGGAGAATAAACAGGCAAAGGCAAAGAGAAATAAGAGGAGAGGTGGGAAAGCTAGACTCTTAAGGCAGGTGACTGAGCATATAACTAATGGAAGTTCCAGAAAGTGGAACAGAAAACGGATGAGAGAAAATTATAAAACAATTAATAGAAGAAAATTCCCCATATCAGAAGGGCAGACATCCTTACATTAAAATACTCTTCTGTGTGCATAGCACTTAAAAGAAAAAAAATCCCATTTTGACATGTCTTTGTGAAATTTCAGATAACCAAGAATAAAGAGACTTTCTAAAAATTTCTAGAGAATGGGAAAACAAAAGAACAAAAAGCCCAGGTGATCTACTCAGTTAGGAGGATGGTACCACCCTCTGGACCAGCAGCAGCCTGTGTGGAAAGACCGTGACTTTGCCCTGGCAGATAGGAGGAAAGTTATCAATCAAACTCTCAGCCTAACTGTCACTCAGGGATGAGGGACGTTTTCAGTCATGAAGGAAGGACTCAGAGCTTTTCCCTTCCACACCTCTTTCTTAGACCGTTCCTTAAAGATCCTCTGATAAGGGAGTAGGTGAAGGAAGGCAAGGGCTGGGACGCCAGCAGGGAGCCTCCCAGAGGGAGTGATGCAAGGTCCACGCTGTGGCCACCTCCTGCATCACTGCAGAAGGGACCGGGGATGGAGGATCCTGGGGAGCTAGGGAAAGGCATCGGTGGAGTCTTCACACTGGAGGGACTGCAGGTCGAGTCATCACTCCACTGGGAGGAAAGGGTGGCCTCGTCCAGAATTCTGTGCCTGGTGGGGGTCAGGTTTCCCACGACTCGAGTTGTCCTCCATAGAGATAACTGATCAGTCGGAAACACTGAGCTCGTGGGATAAAGAATCAAGACATGGTGTTTTAATATATTCCTTTTAAGAGTCAGGTAGCTGTCAGAAGAGGTAAAAGTAGAAAACATTTTAAAAGTTCAAAGTATAATAAATAGATGCCTCCAGACCACGGGGGGCGGGAGGGAGGAACGTCGCTATTCATTATAAACCTTTCTGTGCTATTTGATTTGTTTTTTCATTGTATGCAGAATTGCTTAGATTTTTTTTAAGTTTAAAAAAGAATCATGAAAATGAACATGAAGCAATGTTAATGAGCCATGGTTTGCAACAGGAACTTTTTGGGGTCAACTCAGGGAAGTCCGGACTGGGCTGTTTTTGGGGTCAACTCAGGGAAGTCCGGACTGGGCTGTGGACCCACCGGCTTGAGCCCGTTGATGAAGCCCGGCTGGGCTTGGATTGAAGTGATCTCTCAAGTGGGGACTTTTCAGTTCTGGTATTTTGCTCTGTTTGGGTTACTCTTTGGGGAAACAAATATGCAGACATACAGCCAGTGGGCCTGGGCAAGTTCAGAGCTGGTGGAATGGTAATGGCCTTGCACTTGGGGAGGCCTAGCAGACACTGTCAACTGTGGCTTGGGCACCCAGCTCCTCCGGAATGCAGGCCTGCCCAGGAAGCCTTTGTCGGGGGCTCTTTAGGTCCTGAGAGGACCCACAGGTGAGGCAGGCCCAGTCCCCACCCTTGGGTGTGAGTCAAGGTAGAGTGGGAGGCCCCACCATGAAGACCTTCCTGGAGGAGGGTGGCAAGTGCCCACCAGGCAGTGGGCAGGGGGCAAAACCACTGTGGTCCCTGCTTCCACAGAGCTCCTGTGCCCTTGGGGGTGGGGAGGGTACACAATACACAGGTAAACACACATGAGACCATTTCAACGAGAGCTGCTGGGAAGGAGATACAGAGAGCAGGGCAGGAGAGAGTAATCAGGGAAGGCCTCTTGGAGGAAGTGACATTTGAGAGCAGAGAGCCGTGGTGGAGCCTTAGGAAGACGGTTAGCAGAGAATCCGACTGGGGATGGGCAAGGAGGAAGAGGCCCACAGGGAGAGAGGTGGGGGTGTCCGGTGGGGGGGAGGCCGGTCGGGTGGGAGAACATCATCACATCTGGCAGAAATCTTACACATTCCCGCAGGGAATCCGACAGAGAAGGACAGATGGAGTCTGCTGTCCGTATTCCACCCAGGCTGATGTCAGGCAGGGACAGACATGTGAGAGCCATTTCCTGTGCAGGGAGCCTCCTCCTGGGCCCATTCGTGGGGCCAGCTCCGCACTGGGCCTGGCCGGGGCCACTTCAGGCCAGAGGAGGTGCTGAAATCCTACCCTGCCCCCTCCGGGCTGGAGTGTGCTGCCCTACTCCAGGCTTGGACGGCATGCCGTGTGGGCACCAATAAAGTCAACGCAGGACGGAGGAATGGCACTGGGAGCCAGGGCCAGCGTTCCAGAGGCAGGGCCGCCCGTAAACACAGACAGACGAGGCAGCTTTTCCGTGGTTGGCTTGAGGAAGGCTTCTCTGCCCACAGACACCTCTCCTGCCCGCCCCTCCCCGGCCCACTTGGGACTGAAGCCTGGAATTCCGCCATTAGAGGTTCATTCCTTTGGCTTGGAATACAAACGTCCCAGTGAGGAGGTGACCCCTGAGCCATCACTGGTACTGAGCACCTTGTATGCCTCGGCAGGGCCTCAGGGCCTTTGCCGTTCCACGGGACAGCTAGCCTGCACCCACTGTGCCCCAGGGAGCTGTGCACTGTGCTCGCTCTGGGTGTGCAAAAATGCGTCCATGTCTTGTGAGGGTGTCACGGGTGCTGAGAGAGAGGAGCAGCCAGGAGCAGGAGGAGCGCCCCTCCACTCGTTACGGCGTGTGTGCGTTCCGTTAAGCTCATGAGGGAAAGTCAGTTACGTCGCTGTGCTTGTCTGCATTTTACAAAAGGGGGAAATGGGGCTCGGGGAGGTGGTTACTTAAGCACGGCTGCACAACTGGAGCTCAGTCTGGGCTGGTGACTCCAGTGCTGAGCTCTCCCTACCGTCCATCCTCACTTCTTTTTTGCCACTTCAGGCCAAGAAGCTTGATGAATGCCCTCCTCCCCCTTTCTGCTCCCTTTGCTTCCTTGGAGCTCCCCTCGTGACACAACCCACGAGCGTTTGAGGGTGCAGGGATGCCTGCCTCAAGCATCTCAAGTAGATGCTGATGTGGGCTCTGGTGGCTGTGCCTGGAGTCTGAGCCGTGGTTGTTGCCCAGCTCATCACCCACGGCCGCGCTTTTCCAGCTCCTTCATGCTGGGCCCCAGGTCAGGATTTGGGCCACCCATGTATGGCGGGTTTGGGAAGGCTGTTCCTGAGCCATGAGGCGGGACGGCCCACAGAAAGTAAGCTGGGCTGGGGAGAGATTTGGACAGTTGGGGCTTCGCTCTAAAATGGACCTGCACCCTCCCTTGGGTCTCTACTGCCTGTAGGCTGTGCAGCGCCTGGCTGGCTTTGGCCTGGGACCAGCTACCGTGAAGGAACTGGCTGATGGCCCACCGGCCACCCCCACCACGCCAAGAATCCCCGGGGCCCTCTGAGCTCCCGGGTACCGAGTCCCAAGCCCCGCCTGCCCCCCACTCTCCCAGTATTCTGCAGACCAGTGTTTCCTGGCTGCTTCTGTTGGCTTTCTAGTGTATTCCTCATTCTCGGGGCATCTCAAGAAGCCTTGTGTGGCTGGAATGGGTTACAAATCCAGACAGGTAGGCCCCTCATGGGTGACTGGGGCCTTGCAGACCTGGCTTCTTCTCAGGCCCAGAGGGAATGGCTCTCTTTGGGTTGAAATGGACCCAGGGGCCCTTTGATTTATGTCAAGGGGGGAGCTGCCTGGGCAGGCAGAGGTGTGGGCTGGGGGCTTGCGGGAGATGGTAGGGGGTGGGGATGCTGAGAGGAAGAGCTCATTCCTCCATGCTTTTTGGCTGTGCTAGTCTGAAAACCAGGGGAATGTCTCATGATGTGTGTGCTCCAATCTGGGTGGGGCTGGGAATCTTGGTCTTTGAAGCCACTGTCCTTCCTCTGTGGGCATCTGCAAAAGATCGAGATCTAAGCTGAGTGCCTATGGAGGAGAGAAAAAAGAAGTGAGGTGGAGTTAAGAGTCAAAGACAGAAAGGAGGAAATGCTCTGATTAGAGAGCTTCATCCATCCACATCCCTGTTTAGCCACCCACCCACGCATCCATCCATCCACTCATCCATCCATCCATCCACCCATCCACTCATCCATCCATCCATCCACCCACCCACGCATCCATCCATCCACTCATCTATCCATCCATCCACCCATCCACTCATCCATCCATCAACCCATCCCTCCATCCATCCACCCATCCATCCATCCACCCATCCACTCATCCATCCATCCATGCATCCCTCCATCCATCCACTCATCCACCCATCCCTCCATCCATCCATCAGTCTATCCATTCATCCACCCACCCATCCATCCATCCATCTACCCATCCCTCCCTCCACCCACCCATCCCTCCCTCCATCCATCCATCCGTCTATCCATTCATCCACCCACCCATCCATCCATCCACCCACCCATCCCTCCATCCATCCACTCATCCATCCATCCATCCACCCCCATTCACCCATCCATCCATCCATCCATCCATCCACCCATCCCTCCCTCCATCCATCCATCCATCCATCCATCCATCCATCCACCCACCCACTCATCCATCCATCCACACATCCCTCCATCCACCCATCCACTCATCCATCCATCCACGCATCCCTCCATCCATCCACTCATCCACCCATCCCTCCATCCATCCATCCGTCTATCCATTCATCCACCCACCCATCCATCCATCCACCCACCCATCCCTCCATCCATCCACTCATCCATCCATCCATCCATCCATCCATCCAACCACCCATCCCTCCATCCCTCCCTCCATCCATCCGTCCGTCTATCCATTCATCCACCCACCCATCCCTCCATCCATCCATCCATCCATCCACCCACCCACCCACTCATCCATCCATCCACGCATCCCTCCATCCACCCATCCACTCATCCATCCATCCACGCATCCCTCCATCCATCCACTCATCCACCCATCCCTCCATCCATCCATCCGTCTATCCATTCATCCACCCACCCATCCATCCATCCACCCACCCACCCCTCCATCCATCCACTCATCCATCCATCCATCCATCCATCCATCCAACCACCCATCCCTCCATCCCTCCCTCCATCCATCCGTCCGTCTATCCATTCATCCACCCACCCATCCCTCCATCCATCCATCCATCCATCCACCCACCCACCCACTCATCCATCCATCCACGCATCCCTCCATCCATCCACCCACTCATCCATCCATCCACGCATCCCTCCATCCATCCACTCATCCATCCATCCATCCATCCATCCACCCACCCACCCACCCACCCACCTATCCAGCTCACTTTTATTGATCGCCTGCTCCGTTCTGCTCATTTCCCTCCAGGCCCCACCTCTCAGTGTAGCCTCCAGTGGATAGCCACCCCCTCACCGGTTTTTTTTTTAAATCTCTTTTTGCACTTACAACCTGACCATGACCCTTGGCCCTGGCAAGCCCTCCTTACTATTTTCTTATGATTCTCCTTGTTTCTGTTTGTGACCCCCTCAGAGACTGTAAGCCCCTTCACTCAGAGGCACGGTTGCTTCTAATTCTCTTGGCGCTCTCCCTGGAGCAGTCACTCAAAGCGTCTTTCGTGGGTTGATGGAAGGGTTACTGCAGACACTTTTAAAGTCCTTGAGATCGGGGTTGCCTGGCATTGGTGTAGAGTGGTTGAGGTGGGAAAGGAGTTCACACTTGCTGGTGCTCAGGGCAGGGGGTGGTACATACAGAGCACAGCATACTTTGGAGCCAGGGGAGAGTGGGATTGATTCCTGGGGCTGATGACCTCAGGTAAGTCACTTAACGTCCCTGAGGTTCATTGTCTTTGTTGTCGAGAAACAAGATGTAAACAGTCTGTGCAATGAAATGGATGTACTCCACGTGGTACCTGCGCGTGGCTGGTGGGTGATGCCTCCCCTCCCCCATGTCCAAAGAGCCGAAGACTGATCAAGGCCTCCTTTGACAGCCCCACCTCCACCTCGTCAAGTCGGGATGGGCAGAGCCAGACGAAGCTTTCTGAGGGCACTGGACTCCTGGGCCAGGGCCAAGCTGTGAGCGGCGGTGGGCGCCTCTGGTGGTTCTCTCGGCTTCCCTCTCCTGGCTCCACCCTCGGCTCCTCGCATCCTGCTGTTTTCCCTGTTGGGCCCAGTCCCCCAGGCGGGATGGGGAAAGGGACACGCTGTTGAGTGGCAGGACGGCTTGGGTTCCGCCTGGCGCCTTGTGTGGGCCCTCCAGCTGGGGCCTCCTGTGCAGCCCGGTGGCCAGCAGGCTGGTTCTCGGTGCCTGGGAAGCGGTGGAGGTGAGCTCCGGCTCAGAAGACGTCAGGAGGAGGGAGGGGGGCCTCAGCCTTGGGGAAGGCACGCATTGCTGGGGCCCACAGGCGGTTTACAAACTGAATTCCCTCCGCCCCCTCCCGACTCCACTTATTACCGATTAAATAAGTATCTCATTTAGAAAGCGTTTCTTAATGTAGAGCAGACCACACCCCAAGGCACGGGCTCTGCGGTGGATTGTCGCCTGTGTGTTCCAGGCTCGGGCAGGACTGGAGCACCCTGGCCCCGCCAGTGCCTCTGCACCAGGCTCAGTCCCGCTGGGCTCTGCCAAGGCACAGCAGGGTGGGGCGTCTCCTCCCCGCACCCCAGGATGACCTGGCAAGGTGCTCTCCATCCATCTCATAAAGGAGGTCGCCTGGCGCTGGGCAACCTGCAGTTACTTGCTATTTTCTGGGGCCCTGCCCCTGGGTCCCTCAAACATCTGGCAACGTCAGAGATGGGAGGGACCTTTTTCCTTTTTACAAGTGAGGCCATTCAGGTCCTGGGGGTGCTACCCTGAGGTCATAATTGAGTTGGTTGCAAAAGCAGAAGCCATGGCCTCCTGCCTGAGAGTCCAGGGTTTTCCCCACTTCATCCTTCCTTGGTCTTAGAATGTCACGGGCCTCTAAATGTGGCCCCTTCCCCTCCTGCAGGAAGAAACTGTTTCCTGAAACGTGAGCTGGGAGGCTGTGTGGGATGAATGAGTGAGTGACCAATGAAGACAGCTAAGCCTCACAGCAAACAACCCTATGGATGAGCCTCCTTTTTTGTTATTAAAAAGTTATGCCTACTTTCTAGAACATGTTTAAACAGTACTGAGGCCCATACAGAAATGCAGGCCTCGTCTGCTCCCAGAAGTCACTGCAGTGGCCAGGCAGGCACGCGCCCTCCCCTGGCTGCAGGGTGGAGAATGGATGGGGTTGGCGGCGGGGACCCAAGAGGTTTGGGGAGTTTATTGAGGTCCCCCAGGTGGATCGGTGGTACTGGACCAGGGCGGTGTCCACTCTCATTTCCTGACCTGCAGTCCACACACAGCCAGGGACTTCTGGCTCCTTCATACCACAAGATGCCCTAAGGCACAGCTTTGGTCCCAGTGCCACCGAGGAGCCGGGTGGCACTCCTCGTCCCACCTTGCCTCACCTGGGCTCCTGCATCTGCACAGTGGGGTCCCTCACCCTGTCCCTGCCTTCGTCCTGGCCCTCAGATTCACTCAAGCCTCTGGCCCAGGCCCCGGAGCCCCCTGTGCTCGGCCAGCTGTCAGTGTCATTTATAAAAGCTCTAAAGGCTCCCCTTGGACTTGGCCCAAAGTCGGGATTCTGGGAGTGGGACTCGGCAGTGGTCATCATGACCTGGAGTGGTGAGGGGCCCTTTGGAGAGGTGGCCGGCTTGAAGGATGAAGGGTGGAATTGTGCAGAGGGACCTGGGGCAGGCATTTCCGACAGCCGTCCTGGTGGGTCACAGATGGGGGGGCGGGAGGCCTGGAGGTGACCCGTTGGCCTTGGGAGAAGGTCCTGTGGAAGAGTCCCTTGTGTGCAGGCCGGGGCTCATCACAGAGCCTGGGCCCAGCTGCACTGTTAATAGGGAGTCATTGAGGGTCCTAGAGCAGTGGAGGTGCCAGACACCTGGGGGAGAAGAAGGAGTCGGGCTCCATAACTCGGTTCCCTGAGAGCTCGGATGAATCACCCCGCTTCTAATACCGTAGGGGCTAATATCCCTACCTCACAGGATTGTTGTCAAAACTGGAGCTGATTTCATTACTGCCCCCGATGCAGTGCCCACAGGCGGGAAGTGTGCAGTGCTGGTGGTGGTGATGTAACCCATGTGAGTGATTATCAAGGCTGGGGGCTGGACCACCAGGCCCTTAAAATCTTGGAGCCCCAAGACCCATGCCCCCAGGAATAAAGCTGTCGTTTATTGTTCGGTGGCGGGTGATGGATGATGGATTAAGGCTCTAAATCCCTCTGCTTTGCGTGCCATCCCAGGGTTGTCCGTGTTCAAGGCGCCTCTATCCCGCCAGGCTCCAAGGCTGCCTGTAAAACACTGCAGTGGGCATAGGCCGCCGTATGTAGTGAGTGCTAAAGTGAGTATAAACCACAAGAAGTACTGGCAGGCCGGCGGGAGAAGCCGGGGGTGCCCTCTGCCGTGTTTCCTTTGCCTGGGGCCTGGCTTCTCTGGGATTCAGCTCAAGGTGAAAAGAGCTGGGAGGTGGTCCTGGTGCCAGGCCGACGGCTGAGGCCAGCCACCCTGTAGCCATCTGGGCTCCTGTCAAGTCCTTTTGTTCACTTCCTTGCTTTTTAAGACCAAAAGGCAGTCTCATGGTTTAGTCTCTAAGCACGTCCAGGTCTTGGGCCCCTTCGGGGACGTGGATGCAGTGGACTACTGATACCACAGCGGGATTGATGGACTCTCCACGGCCCCAGTGCTACTCTCCTGCCTGCCTGACCTCGGGGGCACGGGGGCCTGCTGAGCTGAGCCCCTTTGTTAATACAGATGAAAAAGGCCTTAACCTGCGGGCCCTGCACAGCCCACCCTGGAAGGGTGCTTGGTTGCCCGCACGGTAAGCGCTAAGAGCCTCCCGAGCTGGCCTGTGCACCCTACAGACTCATTAGGGCTGGACCACAGAGGAATCGCAGAGCTAGGCAGGGATTGTGTCTGCAGGCTCCGCAGCTCGGCAGATGTCAGTGAGCTGATCGTTTGTCATTTTTTATTAATGAGCGAGTGCCTGATTCATTATACATCTGAGGGGTGAGCCAACCCAGATGGGGGGGAGGAACATGGAGACGCACAGCCACCACGGAAGGGGTGACGTGGCCCCGTGTGTGAGTCTCTTCTTCCTCTTTCCCCCCAAAGGAAACAAGTAAGAAAAGGCGCCTGTCTTGGGCAGGCCAGGCTCGGGTGGCCATCTGCGTGATGGCAAAGGGGAGGTGGCCGGATGGGATGGCCCCTTAGCCCAGGGACTGCGGCTCTTGGGGAGCTCTCCGTGGCCACTTTCCCCGTTCTCTCCCGTTCAAAGTCCCCCGCTTACCTGTGCCTTGGGGGGCAAGCAGGGGGAAGCCAGGCCCCCCAGGCCCAGGGCTCTAGATGGAGGAGAGGCTTAGAGAGCCCAGATGTCTGTGCGGGAGCCCTGCGAGACCTGGAATGCACTTCGGGTGAGCTCTGGCCCCAAAGGCATTTACTAGATGTTTGTGGGGTGAACACATGCCTGCATGGAGACGCCTCCGAACAGAAGGGCGCAGCTCACCCGCCGCCCCGCCAGCCCTCACTCTGCGCCAGGCTTCCTGCTGGGCGCTGGGGACGCGGCAGTCCTCGCTCTCCGGGAGCTCCTGGGAGTCTTGGGTTCTGTCTGTCCTGCCACCACACCGGCCGTGGGATCTCAGGCACTCTGGTCTCCTTATCTGTAAGATGTGCTGAGCAGTGTCTGCCCGGCTGCCTGTCCCGTGGGGTGGATCGGCCAGAGCTGCGAGAGCTGGAAGCCCTGGGCAGTGGCCGTGGGTCCACCAGGAGCACCTGGCGTCCAGGTGAGCTGGCCAAGCGCGCCGGGCCCGGCAGGCGCGGACTGAGCTTTGCGCTCTCGGATCCGTGAGGAGATACGTAGCATCTCACTCATCACTGCTTCACTGCCGTGCGTGCTGAGCAGGCGCCCCGCGATTCCGGGCCAACGAGGGGGTCTCCAACAACCCCGGGGAAGTGGGAGATGGGCCCCGCCCCCATCGGTTGCCCGTGGGTCTGAAGTGTGAGCGCTTCACAGGAGTGGCCACTTTCTAGCTGTTTGCACTGGTGTTTACAGTATCTGCTTCCTCGGGTTGCAAGATGATCAGAGCCCTGGAAACAGCCCTTGCTGTGGCTGGACCACCAGAGGACCTGGCGTAGACTACTCACAACTTGACCTTGTTAAAGTTGAGGAAGGCTTCTTGCCCCAGGTCGGCAAGCCAGTGAGAAGATGATGTGCCCATCGTGGGGTTGGGAGGGGCCTTGGGAGACCCCGGGAGCACGAGGGCTGCTTTAAGGTCCCCCGAGAAGGGCTGTCACACACACTTCTGCTGTCCGCTCCACCCCCAGCCCCCAGCTGCGGACTGCGTGAGCCGTCAGTGCCCACCCCTGCCCCAGCACCCCGAGAGGACCAGCCCCGGCTGTGGAATCCACCCCGGCCATTTCTGCTTTGATGGTGCACCGTCTGCTTTGCTTCAAGCCCTAGGATGCAACAGACATAACAGACAGATCTTTATTCTGTTGTAATCAAATGCTTAGTGGCTTTCAGTCGGCTTCATTATGGGGATTGTACTTTCTATTTTTAATTTTTTTTAATTAATTTTTATTGGAGTATAGTTGATTTACAACGTTGTGTTAGTTTCAGGTGTGCAGCAAAGTGATTCAGTTATACGTATACATATATCCACTCTTTTTTAGATTCTTTTCCCATATAGGTCGTTACAGAGTATTGAGTAGAGCTCCCTGTGGTATACAGTAGGTCCTTCTTAGTTATCTATTTTATGTATAGTAGTGTGTGTATGTCAATCCCAGTCTCCCAATTTATCCCTCCCCTCTGTTTGCCCTTTGGTAACCATAAGTCTTTTCTACATCTGTGACTCTATTTCTGTTTTGTAAATAGGTTCATTTGTACCATTTCTTTAGATTCCACATATAAGTGATACCGTATGACATTTGTCTTTCTCTGGGGATTGTACTTTTTTTTTTTTAATTTTATTTATTTATTTATTTTTTATTTTTGGCTGTGTTGGGTCTTCATTTCTGTCCGAGGGCTCTCTCTAGTTGCGGCGAGCAGGGGCCACTCTTCATTGCGGTGCGCGGGCCTCTCACTGTCGTGGCCTCTCTTGTTGCGGAGCACAGGCTCCAGACGCGCAGGCTCAGTAGTTGTGGCTCACGGGCCCAGTTGCTCCGCGGCACGTGGGATCTTCCCAGACCAGGGCTCGAACCCGTGTCCCCTGCATTGGCAGGCAGATTCTTAACCACTGCGCCACCAGGGAAGCCCTGTACTTTTTAAATAGAGGTTTCAGCTGCAGATATGCAGTATCCCAACACATTGTGGGTCACCTGGAAACCTACTCACATGACATTATTCAGTATGGGAAAAATGCATCTGGGGTCCAAATCATTGATTTGCAAAATGCTAAACTTGAGGAACACAGCTCATTTGTAAGTGGGAACAGCCTGGATTCAGAATAAAACCAAGGGTCTGATGTATCCTGTCCCACGCAGGCACAGACAAGCCACGAGAGGGCGAGGCCGGGGGAGCCCTGCCAGGAAGGCTCGTGCTCTGAGGAGGTGGGGTTGGGAGGGCCGAGGGCAGGAGGGAGGGTGTGCGCCGGGACTGCAGGCACATTAGGTCAGTGAAAAGGCCCATTCAGCAGCCAAACTGCCGGTTTGTGGGGAGATCAGAGAAGTAGGCGCTTTCCAAGGGTGGTAACTAGATATGGCCGTGATCTCCTGGGCTTTAGTGGAGCCAGGGTCCAGGGTGAGGAGAACCCGTTTCTGAGTGGGAGGCTCCGTGAGGGTGGAGTGGGGACAGGAGGCCAGTTGGGGGCCTGGGGGCTGCAGCGGTCCTCCCGCGGGGCCTGGGCACGCCACACGCCTGGGCAGGGCAGCTGCTTCCAGGGAACGTGGCCCCTGTAGGCGAGGGAGCACAGCGGCCACGGCTGTGGCTTTGTAGCCAGGCCATTTTCCTCCTGCTCTCTCTGGTATGGCTTCCTTGGGGCCAAGACAGCTCAAAATGATCCTCCGGGTCTGTGAGTCCTGTTCTGTGCTGACCCGGCTGTGTCTGTTTGTCTGGGAAAGAGAGGGAGGGGAGTGGTGGGCTTCTTGGAGGAGGGTCCCCTCTCTTACCCCTGAGCCGGGCATTAGACACAGTATGGCGTTTGGCCTCTCTGGGACTCTTTTAAGTCACAGAAGGACGTTTCTTTAAAGCCCCCTTAAGCTTGGTGGAAGAGAACCAGCTCAGAGTCATTGCTGCGTGTGGAAGGTCTGAACGAAGGGTAAGCAAACGCCTTGGGAATGGGTATCTGGGGATGGTTGGGGGTGCGGAGAGCAGCCCCTTTTGTGGGGTGTTATTCATGGTTGGGTCAGGAGCCGTCTCATTCTGGCCCGGGGGGAAGAGAGGACAGTCATGTCCTGTGGTCCTGCCCCCTCAGGCCGCCTTGTTTCCGTCTGTGAGTAGCCTTGGGGGTGGGGGTGGGGAGGTGGGGCAGGCTTCTAGAATGTTCAGAGGCGGACTGTAGGGCTTTGGGAGGCTCCGGAATGGCCACGTGCCCTAAGTCAGGAAGCATCTCGCTGGATGAGCTCAGAGCACGTAGCTTCTGGGCCAGTTCTCAGCTGTCCGGGGAGGACTGCCTGCCGGCCCTCACCACTGCTGCCGGATGCCGCGGGCTGTTCTCACCACGGCAGGGAAGTGGCCGTCCTGGGCGAGGGGCCCGTCAGGACAAGGACCGAGGCTCTGCCTTCAGCCCCCCTCCCGCCCCCCACTCGCGGACCTTGTGCTCCCTCGAGGCTGAGGCAAAGTTGGGGTCACTTCCCTTGTTTTCTTTTCGTGGGCTTTGTGGTGCCGTCTGAGGCCGTGCCACCCAAGAAGGGGTCTGCTTTTTCGTTTTGCTGACCCAGGAGGTTTGGGGATGAGCTTTCTGTGTAATCGACCGAGACAAACCTCTGACCCTTTGCATCTCCACCAGTCCCATCTGGTTTGGCCGTCTCCTGCGCACCCTGCTATCCCAGGAAGTAGCCTTGACTCAGCACAAGCCCTGCTGCTCGGAGTGGGGAAGAAGCGTGCAGGCCTGGGATCCGGAGGCCCTGGTGATGCCCGGCCTGCGAGGGGAGACCCATCTGGGTGTGGGGCCTCGCTGGGGGCTCTGTTCCTGGGGCCAGTGGCTGGCCATGTGCCCTGGGCAGGTCAGAAGAGGGGCGGGCCGCCTCCAGCCCGATGCCGTCTGCCCACGGGCCGTACTGTCTGGACCCTGCGTGAGGGATGCACTGGGTGTTTATGGTATGGGACTGACCTCTTGCTCCTTAGACTGAAGGCGATGCACACAGTTCCTTCCCGATCCCAGGGAGGACCGTGCAGGCCTGGGCTGCCTTCCTACCTTACACGTGGGTCCCACAGCCTCCACCTTCTCTGTAGGAACGTGTCTTGCTTTCGGGGCTCACGTATGCTCCTGAAGGCATATGGGGGAGGGCCCAGAGGGCTGGGGCAGGGCTGGAGTTGGGGACCTTCTAAAGAGGAGCGGGACCCAAGAGGGTTAGGGCGTGGGGAGGGGGTGGTTGGTTCCGGAGCCTCCCTCCTCCAGGTCAGTTTCTTCCCCCACCCCTTTCCAGTCCTGGGGTAAATCTCTAGCCTCTTGTACTTCCGTTAATCCCTTTACGAAAGGCAGGATCTCCCTTTGGGGGACAGGATGGCCGCTTTTCATGATGCCTCGAGATCAAATGGGGGAAAGGGTACAGCATGGCGTTGGGGGTGGAAAGGGCTGAGGACGACAATGATATTGACCCCTCCCCCCCAGGGGGCCCCCTCCCCCCTGTTAGCAGAAAATACAGAATCCTTCCACCGGCTCAGCACCTGGCAAAAGTGGGCAGGGTAGAGGCTTAGCAGGATCAGGGATCCTGGCAGACTCCCCTGGCAGGTCCACCAGCTGTGTGTGATGGGCACTGCTTGTCCCAAGGTCATTGCCACGTCCCCCCTCCCTGTGGAAGGGAAACGAGGGAGGAGGAGTGAATTTCCGCAGCCTGGAAAGGATTCCACACTCAAAAGACAAACTCCATTAGTGACATTTTAGCTGGTTGGGGTCGGTGTCATCCTCCCGTGACCTCTGTGTATGAAGGGCCACCCTGCCTGGGGTGGGGTCTCTGCTCCCTGGCTCTGTGGCTCGCAGTGCCCACAGGGAGCCAGGGAACCTTCCAGAGATGGCAGGGGGACAGTGGCCTGCGGTCCAGTCTTTCACCACCTCCCTGGGCACCTTGGGCAAGTCACCTTCTCTTCCCAGGCCTCCGTCTCCCTTCTTACCAGCATGCCCTCTGGTCCGGATGGACCCCTAGGGTCCCAGCCAGCTCCCTCTCCCTCTCTGGGGGCGGCAGGGTGGGGAGCCTGAGGCATCACAGCCCCCAGCTCCGGACCCTTGCCCCGGGACAGCCCAGCCCCTGGAGGACCAGCAGGCAGGCAGCTTCTCCCAGCGGGAAGGCGCCTGCAGCCCCCAGGCTGGGAAGGGTCCCTGCAGGGAGGAGTACACGCTGCCCACAGCGGCAGCCAGATCCCCGCAGGCCAGGCAGCCTTTACATCAGCCGCGCTGCTGAACGCTCCCGAGCGCGCCAGCCGCCCCGGTCATCAATGATTCACGCGCCCCGCCTCCCTCCCGGCGGCCGCCTGATGTCCCCTCCCGCGGCTCCGTCCCCCTTCCCTCCCGGCCGGCTAAGTTGAAGGAGAAAGGCAGCTCTCCGGCGTCGCTTCAAGTGGAAATGAGGAGACGGCCGCTCTTGTTTGCACAGGCCTGGCCTGCAGCTTTCCCCGGCCCCGCCCTCCCTGGGTCGCCGCCCTCCAAGTTTGAAGTCAGGAGAATGAGCTGGGCCGAGGCCGGGCGAGCTGGCTGGGGGCGGGGAGGGGGAGGGAATGAAAAGAGCTGGGAGGGGTGGGGGTTCGGGACTTTGCCCCCTGCCCCCCCCCCAGAGAAAGCAACGCGAAAGTGAAGTGACTCCTGCTTGGGGATGGGGAAGGGCTAGGTTGTCAGGGAGCCGGTGGAAGGGAAATTCACATCGTCAGTTGCCGGATTTCTTCCCAGCTCCTCCCTCCGACAACCAGCCCCTCAGACTCTCCCGGTGCCAGCGAGAACTGTGAACCGGGACTTTCTTTTGAGACCTGGCAAAGCTGAGCGTCTGGGAGCTCAGACTCCGCCCCTGCAGTTCCCCGGTGGTCTTAGCAGCAAGGAGGACTCGCAGAGAAGAATCTTTATTGTCTGCGGAGCAGCTCCGAGTTACTTGGAAAAACATGTGGGTGTTAAAGCTGCGCTTCCCTGGGAAGATGCTGTGTTCGCATGAGGAACGAATTTGGGAAAAGTTGAGCTGAGGAGAGGAGGAAACAAAATTGCATTCAAAGAGAATGTTCTCGAGGCTTGGCAAAATCTGCAAGACACTTTCTTTCATGGTCCCTTTTTAGCATTCTTTTGATTCTTCCTTCTTTTGGCTTCCTAAGAGTCTGTACTTGGCGTGGCCTTCAGGGCCCCAGGAAACAGGCCCCCAGGGGTCCTGAAACTGGGGGACTTGTTCCAGTCGGGGTGATGGTGCCCCTGAGGCCTTGTGACCTGTCGTTGTTTGGGCTGGTCCCTGGGACATTTGTGTTTTCCCTTTGCCAGGTGGAAACAAAGTTAGGCAGGGAAGTGAGGCCTTCCTGGTGGCTGCCTTTGGGGGAAATGGTGAAGCGACCCCGTATCAAATCAGAGTGTGATTGTGCGAAAGGAGAAGCGTCTGGAAACCCACAGGTAGTGGATAGTAGGGAAACAACCGCTGTCAGCTCGAAAGGTGCTTCTCAGTGTTACAGAGCAGGGGTCCCCAGCCCCCGGGCCATGGACCGGTACCGGTCCGTGGCCTGTTAGGAAGCGGGCCATACAGCAGGAGGTGAGCGGCGGGCGAGCCAGCAAAGCTTCGTCTGTATTTATAGCCGCGCCCCATTGCTAGTATTACTGCCAGAGCTCCACCTCCTGTCAGCATTATGGTGAGTTGTATAATTATTTCATTATACGTTACAATGTAATAATAATAGAAATAAAGTGCAGGGTAACTGTAATGAGCTTGAATCATCTCGACACCATCCCCCACCGCCACCCCCCACCCCGGTCCGGAAAAATTGTCTCCACGAAACCCGTCCCCGGTGCCAGAAAGGTTGGGGACCGCTGTTACAGAGGGAGACCCTTCCCGGTGGAGGGAGCAGCATGTGGTCACCCTCTGAGGGGGCAGGAGGAGAGAGGAAAAGTCACTGTCCCTGGAAGATGGTGAGGGGCCAGGGGAGGGTGGGGATGAGGTGGGAGAGGAGATGGGCCCCCTGATGTCACAGACCGTGAGGGTTGGGACCCCGATCCTCAGGGCAGCGGAAGGACATGCCCGGGTGTAGTATGGGGACATCCGCCTGGCTGCCACGGTGAGGCAGGGCTGGAGGAACAGGAGCAGGAGGCCTCGGAGGGGACCGAGACAGGGCCCGGGAGAGGTGAGGGTGGCTTAGCCTGGAGTGGGGTGGGGAGGGGTGCTTCCTCCTGCCGGCTGCTGGTGAGTCGGGGCAGCGTGCAGTCAGGGCGCCGGGCCCTGTGCATTTGAGTGCAAAGTGCCGTTCGGTAAAATGGACACAGCTCAGTCTTGCCCGTTTGTGGTTTTTAAACAAATCGTGATCCCTACTTTCCAAACAATTTAGGGGTTTTTTCCTAACCAGCCGCATCGCAAACTTTTGAAGCATGAAATGAATTTGGCTGGACCCCGCCAATAGGAGCCTTTCCCTAGATAATGGATTTTATGAAATGGCTGTAATCCTCCCAGGTAATGAGTGAAAGCTACACTCTCCAGTTGGACCCAGCATTCCTCTTCCTGATTTATGATATATTGGTAAAAATAGTAAACTGATAGCAGTCGCAAAATAGTCATCCATCACCAGGTGGTGTTGCTTCAAGTATAGGAAGGTTCCAGAAGGGGGATGCCAGTGAAGGAACAGTTTGGCAATCCCAAAGGCATAAAGCACTGGTGAAATCAAATCTCTGCATTTGTACTTTGAAGTCGGAGGAATGGAGTAAAGAAGGAAGGGAATGCAAGCAAGCCCATTCCCAAAGGTCAAGGGAGTCCCTTCCTGGGCTCCAAACTGCAGGGGGTCCACGGCCCTCTCTGCTTGGTTTAGTATTTCGTTTCTCTTTCTAGACATTTTTGGAAATGTTCCCAATTTCTAGTATGTGTAAGTATGTTGGGCTAATGTGTAGTATTGTGTTTTAAAGCCAAGTCTATCAAAGGTCTAAGTGGCATCTGTGTACTTTAACTAGGGTTGAAGTACAGAGCCTCCAAGTGTTAGTTGGTGCCTGAGAGACTAATGCTCTTCGGGGAAAAGCTAGCTTTAGTTTGCAGCATTGTTTTCTCGAAATTGCCTCTGTCTCAGTGAGTTATTTCATAGCTGTGGATTACTTGTGTCAGGGCAAGAGGAAAACGTGTCCTTCATTGGCTGAGTGAATGAATGAATGAATGGGGAAAACTGTGGGGATCCGTCTAGTGTCTAGGCAACCCCCCGCCCCGCCATTTTATAGCTGAGGAAACTGAGCCCTGGGAGAAGGGAGCAACTTGGTGTGGGTCTTTTGCTTGAACTGGCGAAAGCGATTGGCGTGGGATGGACCCCGGCCAGGGTGCGATTCTCAATGACATTGACCCGAACTGGAACTTCACAGGTGACACTGACCCACAGCTGTGTCAGCCTAGTCCCAGCCCCTCACTGGAGGGCAGGGTGTAAAGTCGGCAGTACGGGCCCCTGTGGTGAGGCTGCGTGGGTGTCTCTGCCCTTCCCGGTCCCACGTGCCGGATCCAGACCCTGCATCTGCCGGGGGGCCGCCAGCTCCCAGTCGGAGCCCAGTGCCGGGATCCCCAGAGCCTCGCTCCGGAGGGCTGCCGTCCTCCCACCTTGAGCCTCCCCTTCCTACAGAGCTGGCAGCCAGCAGGCATGCAGTAAATGCCACCCGTGCCCACCTTTCAGTTCAGTAAGCAGCTGTCGGGCGCCAACACTGAAACCCAAGGTTCAGTAAGAGATGGTTGGAAAGGCAGAGGCCACTCGGGATTTGGGACAAGGCTGTCAACCCCTGTCCTTGAGGCCAGGACTCCTGAACTGAAGAAGGCAAATCCCAGGACCTGGAGAAACTGATTGGAAGCACTAGTCTTGAATGGGTGAACTAGGAGAACGAGGCAGCCCTACCTGTCCTCCAGGCCACGGCCCCTGTGCAGCCGCAGGGGCCCTGACACTGACACCCCTGGGAGCCTTCCTTATCCCAAGGTCATGGCTTTCTTCTCAAAGACAGGACTGCGTCCCCCTGGATCCCCGTTCCTGCGCTGAGCTGGGCGTGGCCCTGTGAGCATTTGCATTGTGGATGCACGGGAGGGGCTGGCTCCTTGGAAACGGAGGTGAGACCTTCCCTGGGGGTGGGCGGAGGTGAGACCATCCCTCCGGGGGTCCTGGCAGGGCTGGAGATCCTGGCCCAGGCCTTGCCCACGCCCCCTCCTGCCATCGCCGCTGTGTCCTGACACCCGGCCAGCCACACCTGCCCAGGACAGAAACTTTTCTCTCCCTCTGTGCACCTGGGCTGTCCGAAGGTGAGCACTAACACCTGTGCTCTTACAGGTGTGGGTTTGCGAAGGACGGCTTTTGTTCTACGAACCTCTAAATCTATTTAATACCTCTTCCCTGGTTGTCCATCATTATGACACATGATTTTCCAAAGGATTTACTATTAGTTAGCAGCACAGGGCTTTCTCCCTGGGGTCGCAGCTACTTGCAGTGAGAAAATGCATGTTCAATGTAGCAATTTGTCTTTTATATATATATATATATATATATATATATATATATATATATATATATATATATATATATATATTTATGATAAGAGTAAATGAGTTATTGTTGGAGACTTCAATATTATTGCAAATTAGGTGCTGCACACGGCGCCGGGCCCATTTATTATGTTTTTCAACTCCCACGGCAAGCACACCCGTTCAGAAATCAGTAGAGAGTTCGGGCCCTTCCCGAGGGGGAGCCCAGGGGGACAAGCAGGGTCTGGGCATGACGTGGCACTGTGCCAGGGGTGAAAGAGATGGGGAGCCGCCTGCGGGGGCAGGGAGGGAGCACGGAGGTCGTCCTCGTGCCAGGTGGTCAGCAGTGGGCAGCTGATGACCCGGTCAGCAGACTGGAGCTTCCTCCATGTTGGCGGCAACATGACCCCAGGCTGTGACACCTGCCCTGTGACCTGCTCCAGGTCCACGTGGGGTGGTAGTCAAGGAGCTGAGGTGGAAGGTCTGGGCCCAGGGGGGACCCCTCAGCCGTGACCTCACTTCCGGGCTGGTGGTCCCCGCCGCGGAGGCTGCATCTGGGTTCTGACTTGGGATGAGCTTCTCAAGGATGGGGTGGTGGCTTGACCCCTGCTGACCCTGTCCAATAGCCACCTGCCCGGTCTAGAGGTGGACACGGGGGCTTCAGGATGCTTGGAAGAGAGCTGGGCCCTTGTCCACCGGAGTTGAAGTCCACAGGGCAGCGTGAGAGGGCCACGTGCCGTCAGAGCCAAGGAGGGGTGGGCAGAGGCCCTGGTACGCAGCCGCTCCTTGAGGCTGGAGGCCCGGGGGAAGGCCGCCAAGCCAGTGGTCAGGGACACAGGCTTCTGGAGACCGACCAGCCCAGATCGGAGTCCTGGCTGTGTGTCACCTCGTGTTTGCATGACCACGGACGAGATGCTCAATCTTGCTCCGACCTGCAGTTTCTCTGCTGGAAAACGAGGCTGGTAACCCATAGGTATCATTGGGATTCAATAAACTCACGTCCATGGACCCCTCAGAGTGGTACCAGCCCAGAGGAAGGCTCAAGATGTCACTTGTTCAATTTACTCTTCCCTGGGCTTTTCTGAAAATGGGACGCTAAACCTTAAACATTAATTATTCACTTGATCTGGTTACAGTAGTAACATGTGAACAGCAGACCAGAGGGATCTATCCACACTACCACCCAGACAGAGCCCGTGGTGAAATCTTGGACCACGCGCTTGCCATCTACTCCTGTGTCCACATATTATACACACACGTCTGTCTTCTTTTTTACACAACGGGATCTTCTTGTATTGGCTGCTTTGGAACCTTTTCAGGGGCCAGGGCATTCTGCTCACTTCATGACCCCTTGTCATTAAAATTCTACAGCTGCTGTCCTCAAACTTTTTGGTCTCCGGACTCCTTTACACTCTTAAAAATTGTGGAGAACTCCAAAGAGGGTTTTTGGAGGGGGTTGTATCTATTGATATTTACCATTTTCGAAATTCCAACTGAGACATTCGAAAGATATTTTCAGCTCATCTTAAAATAATAGTCACAAAGCCACTCCATGTTCATGAAAACAAGCCATTTTCGTGAAAATATTTTCCAAAGCAACAAAAAAATTAGAAGAATGGCATTTTTTCCAATTTCACATACCTCTTAACTGTCTGGCTTAATAGAAGGTAGCTTTCTCTTATGTTTTCTGCTTTTGATCTGTTCCATGGTAGCCTCTGGAAACTGGCACTGTCCACTTGTGAGAGAGCAAGAGTGAAAAATGTAACATCTTAGTAAAATATAAAAGTAGTTTGACTTTGTGGAACCGCTGAGAGAGCCTTGGGGTCCTCAGGGGTCTTTAGACTACGCTTTTTAATGCTTACAGAGTGTTTTGACCTTCACGCTTGAGGCTGGGCCGTGAGCATCCCGAGAGCGGTCAGAGGCTCCCTGGACCCCTCCTCTGAGCATTTGGCTGCATCTTTGTCCCCATTGCCTCAAAATGGGACTGACGTAAAACCTTTCTTGTTTGCAGAGTGTGTAACCACTGAGAGCATGTCACGCCTCCTCGGTCACCTTTGGTATAGATGCCCGGGGTTCTCAGCCGGCCCACAACCTCGCGCGGGTCGACTTCTATGTCCAGAGGCTGGTCCAGGAAGGAGCTGCTGCCCCCAACATCTGGCCACAGGGGAAAGCCCTCAGCTCCTGCCCGTCCTCACCCCAGAGGGCGCCCGGCCTCAGGCTGCCGTCCCAGCTGGCACCCCGAGGGCCAGAGTGACGGCGTCGAACCGCACAGGGCCTCTCTTCCAGAACCGCCCCTCAGGCCAACAGAGCCTAGTCTGTGAGGGCTCAGTGGGTCTGTGCGAGGGCCCCTGTTTGCCTTGGCATTGGTCTGATTTCTCGACTGGCTGGCCAGCCCTTTTCAGAAATTGGCTGGCGTGTTCTGAAACTTTATTTTTCAAACAGAAAAATTCCTGGACCTGGAGCAGGGGGAAAAGAAAAAAAAAAAGTTAGGATAATAATCAAAATAACCAGTAGCCAAAGTAGGATAGTGAGGGTTTGGAAATACTGAAAGTCATCAGAGAACGGAGTAGCTCACCCATCAGGAGAGAGGCTCGTGGTGGGTGGGTGGGAGACGCGGCCCCCCATTTATGCGGAGCAAGGCTATGCCGACATCTCCCTGCGTCAGCGTTTGGGAGAAGACGGGTGTGCCTGGAGGTGGCCGCACTCCTGTCTGTAAGCAGGGTCCACGTCGAACATCTGCGGGTGGCATCCATCATCCATGACCTGTAGCATTTGTACTGGTTGTTTATGGTCTCTTGGCATGCGTTGTTTTCTCGGGGCTGAAATGTAGCACGCTAATGAGGTATCTCTCTGCTCAGGAGGACGCGGGTGGCTCGAAAGACGCCTAGGCAGCATGCTGCCGAGTTTGTCAACAGCTGCACCCCGTGGCAGCTGCTGTACCCGCAAAGAAGAAAAGGGAGTGGGGGGGGGCAGGGGAAGCTGGGAGGAGCTGCAGCCGGGGCACAGTGGGGGCTGGATGCCCGGGAACCTCAGCTCAGCCAAGGGTCTGCCTGGAGGTGACTTTTTGGGACATTTGGTTCTGGGACTGTCGGCCCTGGGACCAGCCATCACTCGGAGGCACGTGGCTCGGGGGTGCCAGGCAGACCTGGGTTTGGGTCCCAGCTTTCTGCCCTTTCAGCCTGAAACAGGCCCATTTCTTCATCCGTCAGGTGGGGAGAGGACACCCCCGTTTCGGGAGTTGGGAGACTTCGCCGTGGCCTGGGGCTGTGCTGGGCCCGTGGAGGCGGGGCCACTGACTTTGTACTCGCAGGGCCTCCTGATCAGGGACCTGGGCGTGGGCAAGTGCCACCACCGTCAGCACCCAGCGTCTGAGCAGAGTGGAGGCTGAGTCAGCATCTCCAGCTGGCTACAGGCCCGACAGGCACAGGGCCGGCTCAGGGGCCCGGAGAGGTGGACCAACTCTGGGGGAAGCCCGAGGAAGGACCTCAGGCTGGGTGTCTTAGCCAGGGGACTCGTGCCCCGGGTGCCAGAGTGGCCGAGATGCTTCTCACTTGGAGGGAGGGCACACAGAAGGAAAGTGGCCCAGGCGGGGAAGGGGAGGGGCTTGGGAGGAATTCGAAAACAATTTGCAAGCCAGACACAGAGAGACAAATACCATATGATACCGCTTTTATGTGAAATCTGAAAGAAAAAAGAAAAGAAAAAGACAACACAAATGAACTATTTCCAAAACAGAAACAGACTCACAGACACAGAAAACAAACTCATGGTTACCAAAGGGGAAGCGGGTGGGGGGATAAATTAGGAGGCTGGGATTGACATATGCACACCACTGTGCATAATATAGATAGCCAAAAGGACCTACTGTATGGCTCAGGGAACTCTACTCAATGTTCCGTAAAAACCTATAAGAGAAGAGAATCTGAAAAAGAATATATATATTATATATAATATATATATAAACTGAATCACTGTGCTGTGCACCTGAAACTTACACAGTATTGTAAATCAACTATACTTCAATAAAAAAATTATTTTAAAAGCGAGACAATGTATCCCTGGACTAGAAGAGCCTTGACAGACGCACCATGTCCTGGGTGAACCCCTCCCTGCTTATAGCAACAACAGCAATACTACTACTAGCCGCTCCTGTTTATGCACCACTAGCCATGGCCCAAGCCCTTTGCAGACACCGTCTTTTTTCTTGTCCTCACACCCAACCTGTGTTATTACCTATAAATTCTGTGCAGTCACAATCCACATCCCAGGAGGATTCTAATGGAATTCTGCAAGCTGATTGTAAAATCCACATGGAAGAGGAAATCACCCCAGAGAACCAGGACTGTTCTGTCCAGAAAGACAAAAAAGTAGAATTGGGAGTTTAGGCGGTTTTTAACAAGGATGGTGGCTGTTCAAATCAGCAGAGAAGAATGGTTTGTTCTGTTGGTAGAATTAAGACAATGGGTTAGAGAGAGAAAAAAATTAAATCCGTACCCCTACTCTTTACAAAAATACATTAAAATGGATTCAAGATCTGAATTTTTTTTAAAAAAAATCCAACTTATGTAAGTGAACTTCTCCATTCACCCCAGCGCGTTGGCTGCCATGGGAAGCCTTACACAAGACACAGATGTGAAAGCCGTAAAGGAAAAGATGGATACATCTGACTATATCAAAAATGCATACCTTTTCCCTGACCTTTTTATTATGAGAATTTTCAAACATTCAACAGCGCTGAAAGAACTTTACATGAAAATCCCAGCCCCAGTTCTGCTGTGAACGTGTTCCTCTCCTGGACCTGTATCTGTCTGTCCATCTGTGCCCCTTTCCTACCTCTGCTGCATGTGGTGGTTGAGGCATCTCAAAGTAGATTTCCGCCATCAGTGAAATTGTAAACTTTTGTATGAAAAAGATGCCATAAACAAAGTTAAGAGACGTGGCAGCCTGGGAGAAAACACACCACACACAATTGAAGGGCAGGAACCTTCATGAAACAGAGAAAAAGATGGTCCCACTTTTCTAAAATATGGATAAAACATAGGAATAGTTAATTACTAGAAGAGGAATTGTCAATGTAATTTGAATAAAAGGAAAACCCCTGAACCTTCTTAGCATTTAGGGAATAGATCTCAAATTGGCAAAGACTTAGAAGTCGGCTAATTTTGAAGGAAGGGCAAGATGCGTGGAAACAGCGCTCTCTCGGTTGCTGGTACAGTGTCAGCTGGGCATGGGGCTGGGGGCGTGTGGCAGTGGCTAATGACAGTTTCCCTTCTCAGGGTCTACCCTGGAGGAACAGCTGCCCACGGACCCCATGAGGCCTGCACAGAAAGGTCCCTGTAGCCTTGTTTATAGTAACCAAAGATTGCAAACCACCTAAGCAATACAGAAATGGTTAAACAAACGACAGCGTTTCCATTTTGAGGAATCATACACAGCAGTTAAAAGTGAGTGAGATCTCTTCCTTCCGACATGGGCTGATCTCTAAGAAGCATTGCTAATTGAACCATAAACAGAATACATCTCTTACTTGTTCAGTGAAAAGGAGAGAAACTTGGAAAGATAACAGCCGACCTTTACTGGGTCCTTATGGTTTCAGGCTCTTTCTGTCATCTCTATTCCTCAATATGTCTATGTAGTACTATTCTTCCCATTTTACAGATGAAGACAGTGAGGTGAGGCTTGCCAGGATCACATCTGAACTCGCTTGCCTGCAAAGCTGTTGCTCTTTCTACAACACCTTTGCTTTGTCCAGACCTGAAAATATGGTACCTGCACAGAGCAATGGCTCAGGAAATTGAATTCCCTCCCCACCCCCAGTTTTCAGACCTTGCTGTTCATTCAAATACTGCAATATCTAAAAGCATATACAGCTGCGGATCAGGCACAGCATTTAGGTGCAAGCTGGAGAAGGTAGGGGGCATGTCATGGGCAGGACACTTTGCAGAGCGACTAGTGTCCAGGGACGGTTCCTCCTCCTTCAGGGCTGGCTGGAACTTACCTAGGAGACCTTACCGGCTGAGCAAGCATCTCTGCTGGAGAAAGCAAACTCCTCAGGGTGGTGTCATGGAAGGCCACTCCCCCTAGTGTCCCACTGGGCCTGCCCTGACCTGAGGGGCTCACAGAACACCAAGCTGGGTTCAAAGCCTTGACCCAACAACCAGCCTCCCCCTAAAGCTCATCAGAACCCTCCCGCTGCAAAGATGCGTGAGATCGAATCTCCTCCGAGGAGCATGTTAAAGTCCCTTCACCGGGTTTGAAACATTCACCAGAGAACGAAGACGAGTGAGGGATGACAGATGGGAGGGGGCTTGTCTCCTGAGGGTTTGTAGTTGCAGAGGGATGGCGTGATGGAGGGATGCAGGGGCGGCCCAGCTGGCAGAGGTGGTGCCTTCTCAGGAGTGGCCTTGCTCCGCTCTGTAGGCTGGGTCTGGCCAGCCGGCAGGGAAGAGCAAGGCTCTGCTGGCCCCAGCTGAGGCAGGCTCTGGAAGGTACCCGGGGACAGTCGGGGGCAGGTCAGCGTCAGGGCAAGCAGCCAGGTTCCAGCAGAGCGGAGACTCACTCAGCAGAGGCTGATGCTTCAGGGCCCTGTTTGCACGGCCCCCTCCATGGCCTTATGATGAAGCATAGACTCATTATTTGGTATCTTTCTTAAAGAGCCTCCTCCACCCCAACTATATAAGCTTCAGACCCCCTGGAGCCTGGACCTGTCACTCACACGGCAGGCAGCAGTGGGTTGAAGGGCAGGAGGTCTGAGAAGCCTCGCAGGAGTGGGTCTGGGGCCTGGGAGGGGCTGGACCTTGGCCCTGGGTCTGCAGGTGATGCGTCTGCCCCAGGCTTGATCCCAGCCCCCCCGGGGTGACCATGGGGGCCGCTTCCCCCGCAGACCCAGAGTGGGAGGCCCTTGCTGCCCACTTGTCCATCATACCGTGCTAGTCTGAGCTTCCTGAGACTGGCCTCCAGACCTGGGGGATGTCCGTGTCCTTTATTGGTTTCTCCGGGGCCTTGAACATAGACACCTGAGAAAGCCTTTAAGTAAACTCCTTTGATGAAGTTTAAAAATGACCACACATCCTTCAAAAGAGTTATGAGGATATAACGTACATACAGCAAACAGCACCCATCTCTTTTTTTCTTTTCTTTTTTTTAAATTGAAGTATAGTTGATTTGCAATGTCATGTTAGCTTCAGATATACAGCGGAGTGATTCCGTTATACATACATATATATCTATTTTTTTCAGATTCTTTTCCCTTATAGGTTATTATAAAATATTGAGTGTTGTTCCCTGTGCTATACAGTAGGTCCTTGTTGTTTATCTATTTTATATATAGTAGTGTGTATATGTTAATCCCAAACTCCTGATTTATCCCTCCCCCTGCCCCCCTTTCCCCTTTGGCAACCATCAGTTTGTTTTCTATGTCTGTGAGTCTGTTTCTGTTTTGTAAATAAATTCATTAGTATCATTTTTTTTTTAGATTCCACATATCAGCAATATCATATGATATTTATCTTTCTCTGTTGGGCTTACTTCACTTCGTATGATCCCCTCTATGTCCATTTATGTTGCTGCAAGTGACATTATTTCATTCTATTTTTAGGGCAAAGAGCACACATTTTAAGTGTACAGTGTGGTGAAATTTTGTCATTTGAACACATCTATGTAACCAGCATCCAGATCACAAAACAGACCAAGGCCAGCATCCGGGAGCCCCTGTACCACTCCTAGTCTCTACCTGCCGGGGCGACCCTGCTCTTGTCTCTGCTAGCATCTCTTGGCTCTGCTTGTTTTCGTTCTTTACATAAATGGAATTATGCACTGCGTGTACTTTTGTGTCTGGCGTATGCTTTATGTTTGGGGGATTTGTTCATGTTGTTACTTGTCGTTGTGGTTTGTTCATTCTCATTGTTGAATAGTATTGATTCCTTTTTGGTGAATACAGTGACATACACTGATCTGTTCCAGTCTTGATGGACATTTGGGTTCTTTCCAATTGGGGGCTGTTCTGTGCTGCGTGTGAACATCCTTGTATGGTCTCGGTGGGCATACGTGTGCATTTCTGCTGGGGACCTACCTAGGAGTAAAACTGGGATCTTAGGTATGCATGTGGTCAGTTTTAATAATTACTGCCGATCGTCCGAAATCGTTGTACCAGCTGCCTCAGTTTTGATTCTGGGATTTGCTATTACAAGGTTGTTTTTTTTTAAATTATCTGTATTAACATCTAGGAAAAACCATTCGGATAGAGATGGATCCATTACAGTGTTTGCTGAGCCTGTGAGCCCCTGATGGGGAATTAAAGAATTGTGAACTTCAGAAAATAGGCCTGGATGAATATTCACTTACACACTGACCCAACCACTCACATATTTGTTCTTCCCCCAGCCACAAATATTCACTGTGGCCTCCTCCCTCCTAAGAAAGAAAAAAAGAAAGACAGAATCCTTTGTACAGTCAAATGTGTTCGTTATTTCTTGTGGCCAATAAAGGCTCTGACCAAGGAAGCCCATCTCTTTATACAATGAGGTCCATGCTGAGCTGCCTAAGCAGAATCATGGGTGCAGTAAAGTCACCTGTAAAGTGTTGAAAGACTTGGCTGAATAAAGGGGAAAGTTTAAATAAATTGATGCCCGTCTATGGAACGAGACGGCATGAATCCGCTAAAATGATATTTATGCAGAATCTTAATGATAATATAAAAAACTAAAAGCAGAATATAGCATTATGTACACTGTATGAAACATTTTTAAAACTCATATTCTGTAGCAGAAAGAGAAAAAGCAAACTTGGTTTAATTTTTCTAGTTTAAAAAAACCTTTCTTCTACTTGACACCCTCCGAGCTCCCGGATTCTGTATCCTTTCTGCCCTGTCGGCACCGCCCCCGTGTCCGGGTGCCCCCACGGAGGGGCTGTGTGTGTGCGCATGCGCGCCGGGCACTGCACCAGGGGCCCCGCCTGGGGCTGCCTCTTGGGTTTCAGCGGTGCGTGTGGTTCGTCGCCCAGCCAGGGCAGGGACTTCACTTTCTGTGGCTTCTGTGTGGCCCCCGTGCCCGGCCCTGTGCCTTTCCACGGCCGGCTTTGGCTTAGGCGAGAGGGCTTTGGGCAGGCATTGCCCAGCCTGGAGGAGTTTGCAGAACAATGGGGGAAACAGATCTGGTATTAGGGAATCTCTTAGTGGAAAAGACCAGGTGTCAGGAAGGCCTGGAGGGTCAGTGCAGCCGTGTCTGGAGGTGGGGGTGTGCCTGGCTTCGGAGCTTGACGCTGGTCGGTGAATGGCAGGAGGTGGTCAGGTGTTCCAGGTGGAGGTGGAGAGAGAGGCCTGTCCGGAGGCTGCCACAGGGTCTCTCCAGGTGGGGTCGATCCAGGGTGAGCCCGGATCCCAGCGTTGTGTGGGGAGAGCTGGCCTAGGAAGGCTGTGTAGACGATGGATAGCACCCCACGTTCACCAGTCTGCCCCGGCTGCAGCCCTGCCACAAGCTGGGCTCCTGGGCGGTTCTCAGGCTGGACTCACTTAATGGCCAGGCTGTAACCCTGCAGTAACTGTTACTACTTAGCGACCACTTAGGAATTACTTGGTTACTCATAATTACTACTTAGGAGTTTGTGGACCAAAACCCGTCCGTCGATTGCAATGCAGTGTGTTAAACCCTATTTGCAGGCTCCCGCTCTAATGAGGAGCTTTGAACCCACCAGAGCCACCCTGCCACGTGACGGGGACCCTTCAGCCAGCGGAGCAAACCAGTAATTTTCTTCAGCATTTAGCTGAACTTCCACAGTTGGCTGTATTTCAGCAGTGAGGATTTTAAATGCCGGTTAAAATGCCCATATGGAGAAGTGAGTGTGCATTTCAAATGTGTCAATTTCGTATGCGAATTGTGCGGGAGTCCAAGGCTGGGAATAAATTGGAGTGTCCAGGGATGCCAGCCAGCCGCCCGTGACCTGCCTGCGCGCACGGTCTTGAGCAGGCGGGGTGTGCCTGACTTTCTACCCTTCATCCCGTTGGGGGCTCTTACGGGGAAGGAAAGGGTTTCTTTAAGGGCCCTGAGCATGAGGGATGGGAAAGCAGACGGTGTTTCTCTCTGCAGACAGGCAGCACTGAGGGGCTGCCAGCTTAGGGTCCACTGTCCACACGCTTGGTTTCCTCCCAGTGTTTTACATGAATGTCTAGCACCTGGCCATGGGGGTTCTACTTGTTGGGAATTTTAATTAGAGAATTGGACAGACTTAATTACTTTCCATTCAGATTTAAAGCAAGGGGACGGATTCATTTTTCCTCATCTTTCCCAGCCTGGGCAGGGCCACCTTATCCAGGTCCGGTCTCTGCGGTTTTACCCTGTCGTCTCAAATCTCCCCTTCCTGCCCTGGGCCCCCAGCTCCGCCCTCAGGAGGGGAAACCAGGTCACTCTGTGGTTATTAACAAACAAACACAAGCCTTGTTTGGCCCCACTAAAAGGCAAAGCTTGTGGGTTTGTGTCCATGCCCTAGGACACCCCAGACAGCAGGGATCCTCCAGAAAACGCAGGCGGGAATTGCGTTAGGACAATTGAGGCGTCTGCATATGAGAGAGATTATCAATGGCTAGATTATGTCTTTCTCGTGCGGAATTTGATTTGTACTGGTTTTGAAAAAAAAAATTGGTATATTTTTTTAAAATCTAGGGCGCTGAATCATTGTTTTTCGACATCATTCTTGTATGCAAGACCCAGCTCGGCTTCCACCTAGGTAGAAATATAGATGTTTCTACCCCAAGGAGAAAATTTTGAAATGCGTCATTCTGTTTAGCCATCCTTAAAGGGCAGCATCTCTTGGTGGAAAAAGCTACTCGTGTTAACATAGTAACACGGCCTCTCGGAGCCTCAGTTTCTGCATCTGTAAAATGGGGGGGGGGTGAGGCATTAACCATATAGGCTGTTTAATCCAGTTATCTGTGCGAGTCTGTCTGTGTATAGAGGTCCCATTAGTGTTACTACTTTTTCACTGGAGACCTTGCATGTGATGCTTTCAGGAAAAACAGCTCAATTCGGAGCTCTGGGCCCTACTTCCCAATGCCCGGTCAGTTACCCATGCCACACCCAGAAGTGCCGAGGCTGGTACAGTGTCCAGCAGGAGGAAGGCTCACCCCTCCTCCCACCCCCAGGGCACCCCTAGACATGGGAGGGCAGGTAGGAAGAGAAAGGGAGGGCAGAAGGAGCTGGCAGCACAACCGTGCTGAGTGTTGCGGGAGAGCAGGGCCCCTGATGACCCAGCATCTAAAGAGAGCTTGCAATGGGCCGGGTCCTTGGAGATGGAAGGTAACGATGGACTGGTAAGACCCGACGTTGTTGGTCGATTCCAGAGGACACTGCTGTTCAAGTACAGGGTGCGGGAGATACTTCCCTGTTGCTTGGAAATCAAACAGCTCAACCGACTTCAGGGGTCTTACTTGACTGTGAGTCTACGGCGGTCTCTGGATGGACAGTTTGGCCTGGGGCAGGGGCGGGGGGGCACTCACTTCTGGAGGAAGGGGTGTGTGATGGCCCCAGAGCCCCTTGCAGGAGTTTCACCTTCAGAAGAAACCCAGGGCATGGCGAAGGGTGGGTGAGATCAGGCATCACGGGGCAGGAGCTCCCCGTGGGTCACCAGGATGCCTCACCCACCAGGAAGGGGCGAGGGTGGCAAAAGCGGAAGCAGGAGAGTGGTGTTCAGGGTGGGGGCACCCAGCTAGCGGGCAAGGTGGGGCCCAGGCTCCACTCTGGTCTCCTTGTGAAATGCAGGCGGTCCCTGAAATTCCCTTGAAGTTTAACACGTTAAACACAGCTGGAGGGTTGGAGACAGAGCTGGGCAGAGGGCAGGGGCTGCAGTCACAGGGCAGAGCTGTCGGGCCCCTGAGGCAAGGCCCGGCCCAGCCGTCTTTGTGGGTGAAGGGTCCGTGTACCCCCCGCCTTGTCTGTCATCTCCCTCGGCTGTCTGTCCCTAGTCAGACAGTGGGACATCACTGCCTTCCAAGATGTTCCATCGTGGGTCCCACAGACGTTCTGGGCGTTACTCTCGACCCTCCTTCTAGCCTCCAGGACTGACACATCTGGTCTGGCCTCACGCCTGGGCTCACATTTGCTCTTATCTGGGCCTTTATTTTTTCTTTTTCTAAGTCAGGTTTATTAAGGTATGATTTACATAACAGTAGCATTCACCCTTTGGAGGTGTACAGTTCCATAAATCTTAACAAAGGCGTATAGTCATGTAATCCCCAGCACAATCAAGATATACAACAGTTCTCTCCCCCCAAAATGTTTCATCCTGTCCCTTTGCAGTCTCTCCCCTGCCTCATCCACAGCCCCTGGCAACCTCTGTTATGTTTTCTGTCCCTGTAATTTTGCTTTTCCCAGAACATCATGTAAATGGCATCATATAAAGTATGTTTAGCTGGGATTTTGGAGAGAGAAAGAACAGGGTCCCTTCAGTCCCTGGAAGGAGGTCAGCCTTCTATCTGCACCTGTTCTAATGAGAACGTGCAGACTCTAGTCAGGCCTACGAGGAGATCACCTGGAAGGCCGGCCTCGCTGCAAAGGGAGTTGTGATGTTGGCAGAGATTTGTTGAGCATTGGCTACGTTCCCTCCTTAAATCCCCGCAAGAGTCATAGGATCGGTATTGTTATGATTGGGTATCTAGGAGACAGAGGCTCAGAGAGGTTCAGTAATTCACTAAAGTTGCACAGCTGAGATGTGAGCCCAGTTCTGTCATCTTCACTATTTTGTGCGGTTCTTGAGCCGAGCCTTAGACAGATGTTACTTACTAGTGACAGGTAAGGCTCTGGCACCTGATGGGTGGTGGCGGGTAGCGAGGCGCCTGGACCCATGTCTCCAGTCCCTGTCTAGGGCCGGGGGACTTCCTTCCAGGTGAAATAATTTGTGCCTCGGACCCTCCCTAGGAGACGCATGTGTTGAGGCGTGACTTGGACAGGAGAATTTGCACCCTGCTGCAAGCCTCCCTGTCTTCTGTGTTGTACGTTTGCAAGGCTGTCACCTGAGGTTCTGCAGGGGGGAGGGGGTGCTCCAGGGACCATGGGCAGCTCCCAGCAGGCAGCCCCTTGCCAGGCTCGTAGCCACACAGATCAGGTGGGGTCACACTCACCCCCTGCCCGGGCCCGGCCAGGCCGCACCAGACAGGGGAGAGTGTGCCCACCTTGGAGAAGGCAGGGGCCAGGGCTGTGGGGGAGTGAGGTCGCCCACACAGATGGCAGCGTGGACAGACACGGTACCAGAGGCTGCCCCGCTGCACATGCTGGCCAAGGGGAGGGCTCAGGGAAAGGACAGTATCGCCGTCCGGGGACCAAGTGCCACTAAACCTTATGGGTAATGGGTTTTCCATCCCCTGGGTAATAGGAGACACCAAACAATGAGGACATTACTTAGTGAGTCCCTCACCTCCGTGGCCCCATTCAGCAGACTCGGAGGAAGGACATTGCCCAGCATTGAGCCGTGTGTGGATTTAATGGGGTTTCCAGCTAAACCTTCCATCAAATTTACGGCTGTGCCTGTCTCCTGACCTTCCCGCTCTCCCACATTCTTTTCGGAAATGAAGCTGTGTGCAGGCTGGGTGGTGTCACTTTCCCGGCGTCGGAGATATACAGCTGTGGGCCCGGGTTGAGATGGTGGATTTAATCAGGCTGGGTCCCGCAGTGCACCTGCCCCTAAGCCAGGTGACATTAGAAGAGCCGCCAGGGTCCAGCTGACCTGCACAGAGCCAGCGAGTTCTTATCCTGCCAGCCACACACCCAGGCCCAAACCTGGCCCACCTCCCTGCTGGAGCGAGGCCTGACATCTGCTCACCCGACCGGGCCAGGAGGAGGGGTCACTGCACCAGATTCTCCCAAGAACCCTCAGCCTCCCTGTTGCTGCCATCAGCACGGGGCTCCCGGACTCACTTCTCCTTCTTCCAGCCCCTGTGCTGCTCCTCAGCGCCCTCTCTGCCCATTTCTTCCCCTAAATGCCCCCTCCTACCTCTCTGCCCATCCAAATCCGACTGCCCTTCAACTGCCTGCTCAAACATCACCACCTCCAGGAAGCCTTCCCTGATTGCCCTTTCCCCAGCAGGAAAGCTCCCCTTTCTGGGAACTGCGGGGGCACCATAGGCACTGCCTCTGTGGGGCATGCTGCCTGTTAGAATCTGCAGCCCCGAGTGGACTGTGGGCCTTGAGGGCAGGCCTGTCTCTCTGTGTCCAGCTGCCGCTGGGCCTGGTCCACAGAAGGCACCCATTATTGTGGACACTGTCCCTGTCATTGCCATAAGGCCTTACGATCAGACCCCTGCCCCAGAGAGTGAGGATGAGGATGTGGTCGGGCTTTGTGGATGCCCCACTGCGAACGGGGCAGGCTTCAGGCTCGCAGATGGCCCCTCCTCACTGCCAGGGCGCCAGCCTCTGTGTGTCTAGACTCTGAAATAACTGGCCCCACGGGAGATACCCCTGCACCTGCCTGGAAACACCGACCAGGCCTTTCTGACTGGCCTGGCCGCCCTCCCTCCCGTCCCTGGACGGGGCAGGCAGCTTCTCCTGCTCCTCTCTGCTCTCTTCGGGGGCAGCGTGTGTTTTCCCGGCCCTTCCCTTCTGACCCCGTGTTTGTCTGACTGGCTGCCTAAGAGGCCTGTGGCGGAGGCCATAGCAACAGGCAGCGTCCAGCGCCCACTTGGACAAACACAGCACGCAAGGCGGCTGCTGGCACAGGGTGGCTTCTAGCAGGTGGGCAGAGTGACTCAGGCTTGAGGCCACGGCGGGGGATTCAAAATCAGATCATCTCCGCTCCCTGGAAGCCAAGGGAGCTTTGAGTTGGAAGTACCAAACTCTCCTCGGACATGTGAGGGACGGGCGCGCAGACGTGGGCCGTGGTCGTTACAGTCAAGTAACCTCTGTTAGTACAAAGGACTGTGGGCTAAAACTGGACTTTTCTCCCTCTATAGCTCTAAGAGAAGGAAAAAGGGAAAGCACACCTGTTTACTGAGCACCTATGAGGTGCCAGATCTTTCTGCGCCCGTCAGCCTGTGCTCCTCAGGCCAACCTCATGGAGGGGGAATTCCTGGTCCCATTTTACCGAAGAGTTTAGGAAGGGGAGGGCTACGGTCTGACCTGTACTGGGGAAAGGTCACACTAGCCTTCCTGATGGGCACGAAACAGCAGGGGCAGAGTGGTGAGGCCAGGAGACTGCTTAGGGGAGCTACGACTTAGACAAGCAATAATGAGGGCTGGGGCAGGGCTGGGGTAGGTGACAGATGTGCTGGCCCCGAGCCACGTCCAGTGTGTGGACTTGGGCAGGGAGGAATCCAGGACAACACCAGCTGAACGGATGGAGGGGCCTTCACCAAGATGGGGGGGCCCTGCGAGAGAGGTGTGTGGGGAGGAGATGCCGAGCTCTTTCTCTGTTGGACGTGTCACCTCCACGATGCCCAGGGCTCGTGCGAGGGATGGGCAGAGTGATCCCATACTCAGAAGAGAGGTGTGTGTGGGCCCAAGATGCAGCTCCAGAAACACATGGTGAGAGACAGGCATCCAACACACCCATGTGTTTTCTCTGTAGGTGCCAGGGACCCTCCAGGACAAGGTCCGGCTTCTCAAACGAACCTCGAAGCTGGTCCCAAAGGATCCCTGTGGTCATTGAAAGCAGGTGCCTAGAAGCCCTGTCTGAACACTCCTCCATCGCAAGTGGTGGGCAGTGCCAGCCACAGGGACCCCAGTGCGAGGGAGCATCTGTAAATGCAGCCCAGGGGCAACCTGGGAATATCCCCGCATAGTGAATCTGGATTGATGCTCAGCCAATTAGATCAATTCCAGCCGGAGCACCGAGCCTATGATTATAACCCTCTTAACAGCATCCTTTTCCTTGCTGCGCTGGGTGCTGGCATTCCGAGTGGCTTGTGTGATCAGCGGTGGGGAGAGCTGCGCGTGGCCACTCGCTGGCGCTGGCGAAGCCCAGGTCGGCCCCGTTTGAGGTTGGCCTTGAGTCAACTCACACCATGTGCTGGGGAGCCTCTCAGAGGACACGGGTGCGCACAGATCACGATGAGGCTAATCAGAAGTTTGGGTATTTAGTGGGCTGTGTACACAGCAATCATTGTTGGCAAGGGCCCTTCTCCCACAGAGGCCATTATTCCGGAGCCGGGTGCTGTTTGCCTGGTTTTGTCTGGACCACGATTTGCATCCACTTGATGGATTGTCAGGGTCGGGGGGTCTCCTCCTGGGGAAACAGTGGAGTGGCTGCTGAGTAAACCCTTGAGCGGAAGGGGAGCGCTAATACCAGCGTTTGCCCAGGTCCTCAAGAAGGCTGGGCTCCTGGCGCGGCGCTCCATCAATACGACAGGCGGCTCTGAAGCTTTGGACGTGCGTTCACAAGCCCCTTTCATTGCTCACTCAGACAGGGACCCGGGAAGTCCACTCCTAGACGGCGGCGGTCAGACGCAGCGAGCAGGACCTGGCCTGCGGGCTCTTGGTGTGTGGACAGCTCTGGGGGCCGCGGCTCAGTTCAAGTCTGCAGGGTGGTCTGGAGTGGCCTTCCTCCAGTCCAGCCCCGTAGGCCCCCCTAAGCTCCTGCCTTGTCACCTGCCTTCGTCTGTCTGGCGGGCTGCTGTCAAGAGCCTCCAGAGGGGGTGGGGCAGGGGTGGGAGCCGAGGGCTTTGTTCACTGTGGGGAAGGCCCCCCCGACCCCCCTCCGCCGGGATAAACGCTTTCAGTTCCAGCGCTGTGCTGTCTTTTTTGGCGAGGCAAGAGGTGTTTGGGGTTTCATTTTGGGTGTTTTTCTGGGACATCTGTGACGCCTGGTGGTGATTCGTTTTTCTCTCCATGGGACATCGTGGCCGAGCAATTTGAGCGAGACCCAAAGTTTTATCACTTATTTTTCATTGCCTTTTCTCCTCTTCAGACACAAAAGACTTCGACCCTAAGATTCAGGGCAGGGCGGGCAGCAGGCACAGACCACAAGGCCATGCTCCCCTAGGCAGCCTGCTGTTCAATATAGATGCACCTGCATTTGGGTTTGGTTTGGGTGTGGAGGGTGGTAAGAGTTTTTAAATGGTAGTTTACATTCAGAACCATCAGGGATTTTCTTTCATCACAGTCAGAACTATGATACAAGTTGATTATCATCAATGATGCCCGTTTTCCTGGAACGGGCTTCTATTCAGAGTTGCCACTTGTTAGGGGTCCAGCTCAGGGCTACAAGTCACCGCTGGAGTCTGGGCTCCACTGCAGGGCTCAAGGTGACCCAGATGAGCCAGTAGTGGAGAGTGACCTCAGTTCTGGATCCTTCTTTCCAGAGACCCCAACCATTCCTAGGCCTGTCAGTTAGCAGTGACTTCATGGTCCTCATTCTCTCCATTTACTGGTAAAATGGAGGCAGTTGAGCTGCCAGCCCAGCTCCAGGTGGGGACCAAGTCTCCTTGTCCCTGCGATGGGGAGGGTACAGTGAAGAGGGGCCAGGCTAGGTGGCTGTGAGGTCCAGGTGCGGTCATTAGGTCGGGTCCCCAGGGGAACAGAAGAACGCATCTTATACCTGGTCCTCAGGGGGCCACAGAGAAAAAGTCTCTTCTCGTTCAGCCCTTTTCTGGTCCTGCCTATCACAAAAGGCTGTTGAGTAAAGATCTCAAGGTATGTGGGGGCTAGTTTAGCTTGTTACGATGTTCCAAGGGAGTTTAAATGGCTCTTTCTTTGCATCTCATCTGTCCTACCACCTCGTTAGCCACCTGAACTAGTCCTTAGAAGATGGTCGGCAGGTAGAGGTGGAGAAAGAATACTGCCCACCTCAGAGGGTGCAGGTTTCCTCACGCGAGGAGGGAATGAGAAATCAGAACACCACGTGAATGTAAAATCTAAAATGACAAGAATTTTTGAGAAGAACAACAGTCTTCAGGATCCAGGGCCAGGCACAAGATTTGGACACCAAAAGCATGACTTGCAAAAGGACAAAAAACAAACAATAAATTGGACCTCACCAAAAATTTAAAAGTTTGCTCTTCAAAAGATCCCGTGAAGAGGATGAAAGCTACAGACGGGGAGAAAATATTTGCAAACCACGTCTCTGACAAAGGACTAGTATCTAGAACATATAAAGTGCTCGCAAAACTCGACAGTAACAAAAGAAACAATCCAATTAGAAACTGGGCAAAAGACATTTCACCAAAGTGGATGTGTATAGATGGCAAATAAGTACGAGGTACTCAAGCTAAGAGTGCAGTGAGATTTCACTGCCCATCTATCAGAACAGTTAAGATAAAAAGTTAGTGACAACCCCAAATGCTGGTGAGGTTTTAGAGCAACTGGATACATTGCTGAAGGGAAGGTAAAGTGGTGCAGCCACTCAAGAGGAGGGTCTGGCAGTTTCCTACCAGATTAACCATGTACATACCATATGATCCAGCCATTGCGCGCTTGGGCATTTATCCCAGAGAAGTGAAATTTTAGGTTCATGCAAACACCTGTGTCTGAATGTTTTTAGCAGCTTTATTTGTAATAACACCAACAACCCGGGTGCCCTTCGGTGGGTGAATCAAGTGTGGTCCATCCGTACCATGGAATACTACTCAGCAATCAAAAGGAACACTTTCTTGATATTCACACTAACTTTGCTGAATCTCTGGGAAAGGATGCTGAGTGAAAGAGCCCATCCTCAAAGGTTACAAACTGTACAATTCCATTTAGGCAAAATTTTTGAAATGACAAAATGTTAGTGATGGAGAACAGATGAGCGGTTGTCAGGGTGAAGGACAGATGTGAGGGCGGGAGGGAGGTGGGCATGGCTGTAAAAGGACACATGAAGGATCCTTGTGGTATTGGGGCCGTTCACCGAGGTGGTGGATACACCAGCCTGTGTGCGTGCGTGCACACACACACGCATGAGTACCAGTAAAACTGGGAGAATCAGAAGATGGAAGGATGGTATCATTTTCAACA
The DNA here is from genome assembly GCF_949987535.1 of Balaenoptera acutorostrata. Classification (NCBI taxonomy): domain Eukaryota; kingdom Metazoa; phylum Chordata; class Mammalia; order Artiodactyla; family Balaenopteridae; genus Balaenoptera; species Balaenoptera acutorostrata. The sequence continues at coordinate 97,545,641 of NC_080071.1, forward strand.
TTAGACTCCTGGAATGGGGCCCCCTCTTCCCCCGCACCCCCATGGATGACCAGCACCAGACCCCACCGAGGCCCCGTCCCCTTCCGACCCTGCAGGACTGTCTTCCTCCTGGCCTCTTGCTTGACTATGCAAATTCTAGTCACCTCCTTGGACTACTTAACCCAACACTCTACATGGGCTTTTATTAAAGTATTGTCCTGTTGTGTGTGTCTTCCCCAGCCCACCCCACTGAGGGTTGAGGGGAGGGAAGGGAAGATTTGATCTCTTGGCTCTAGTCCCAATGACCTCAACTTGGCTTTGACCTCTTGAACGTTCTCCTGGGTCACAAGGGGGAAGTTTGTTTCAGGAGAGGTTTCAGCAGGTGGAGGGTGGGCTGGAGCCCCGCCCCCCGCCCAGGTCTGGGAGGGCTGAGGTCTGGGTCGTGGACCCACATGGTCCATTCAGTGTTGGTTTTGTGACCCAGGGAGCTAGGAAGGCCTTGTGGGATGTTGGGCAGTGCACAGGCCTCTATTTGCACGTTGGGGAAGTGGGTGCATGAGGCCTGCTGTGTGCATCTCAGCCAGCAAGGGGCCGGCACGGGGAGGGTTCTAGTGCTGGTCTAGAACTAGACCACTAGTGCTAGCAGCAGCTTCCTACCGCCTCCTGACCTGGGTCCTGGCACTGGAGAGCTTTCTCCTGCTGCTGGCCTGGTGGCAGGCCAGGGCTCCAGGAAGTTAACCCCTGAAGCCCACAGCTGTGCCTCACGAGTGGCTGTGGCAGAATTGGTGTATCAGTGCCCAGCTCCCTCCCCCTCGGTCCCGTCTACACTGCTCCCAGAGCGTCCCTGCCATGTTAAGCCTGGCTTCCTGGGGGGTAGGGAGTGTGCTGATGCCCTGGTTAACCTCCTTGCCTTGCTTGTCCCTGGCGTCGTACAGGTGGCCTGTCACCTCCAAAATAAACCCCGTGGACTCACGTCCTTGCCTCTGCGTCGACTTCTGGGGCACCCAAACCAGAGGGGGTTGATGCTGCTTCTCCAGCAGGCACTGTGGACTTGAAGCCAGGTGGGGTAGCCCACCACTGACAGTGGGGCGGACCTATCCGCCATGCCTCAGTCTCCTCCTCGTGTGCAAACGGGGACCCTGACCCCTGCCTAGCCCAGCTTCTGCCACCCGCTCACATAGTTGTTGTTATTATTATTATTATTATTTTGGCTGCGTAGCATGTGGGATCTTAGTTCCCTGACCAGGGATTGAACCTGCGCCCCTGAAGTGGCAGCGTGGAGTCTTAACCACTGGACCACCAGGGAGGTCCAGTGACTAGTTTTTTAACTAAAGTGTCTTAGAGGGACCGGCTCAGATATGTCAGTAGCCCAGCCTGTCCCCAAGTAGTTTGGGAGGAAGTCTGAGTTGCCACAGCTTCTAGAAGCTTCTTTTTCATGTTTCTATTTTAATTTTTGCTGGTGGATGGAAGTAGGGGGGAAAGGTGGGCTCAAGGCAAATTCAGCTCCCCAAGAAAGGGAGAGTAGTTTTCAAAACGCGGTGGGCCTGCCCCTCGGCTTCCCTGCCCCGCTCGGGGTATGTGTGTGGCTCGGGACAATTAGGGTTCTTGCTGGGTGCCCATAGCCCCCCGCCGCCGCTTCGGCCGCCGGCCGCGGAGCCTGTCTTGAAGGATATTCTGAGAACCGGCTCCTTTCTGGGAGCGTTTATAAGAGATTTCTCATGGCTCAGTTCCCCTATAGAAAAGTGGGGATTGTAAGTCTTGCATAGCTCAAGAAAGAAAGTGAACGGAGTGAGTCAGAGCCAGGCAAGAATAAGTTAACAGTATTCATGGCAGCGTCTTGGGAGGAATTACCCAAAAAAGAAAGAAGAAAAACTGAACACAAAACCAACCGAAAAGCAAAAAAAGAAAACTTGCAGCAGACTAAGAAAAGATGGACAGGACACATCCAAACTCCTGGACCCAAGCCGTCCAACAAGGGGGCAGACGTTTTTGTGGGTCTCTGGATGCGTTCGGCCTCCTTAGCCCAGGCCTTTGTGGGCCCCGTCTGGGGGAATATTTAGCAAAGCTGTTTCTTTTGCATAAACCCAAGTAATGACTGAGCCTAAGGGGAGAGGAATTGTGTGGGGCTGACAGCAGAGTGATTTAACGAGGGGCCACCTGACCCCCTGAACCTCCCGGCATCCCCTGCAGAATAAATTCCCGTCCTTGCTCGGCCTGCTGCATGTTAATCACCGCAGAAGGCTGAGGCCCAAGGGAGGCCCATTGTGGGGACAGAAGTCTTGAAAGGGATGGCCGGGGTCCTCCTGGGGCTATGCAACAGCTCGAGCTGAGTTGGGGGCGTCACTCAAGTTTCCTTTCTCTTGACCGCTGAAAACTCGACTTGCCAGCAAGGGTGTGAGTCTTACTTTTGAGCTTCATTTGCCTTCCTGGTTCTTCCCAAGCATTTGCTTGCTTCCCACATCTGTGCACTTTCTTTTTTTATTTATTAAAAAAAATTTTTTTTTAATTGAAGTATAGCTGATTTACAATGTTGTGTTAATTTCTGCTGTACAGTGAAATGACTCAGTTATACACATATATACATTCTTTTTTTACATTCTTTTCCATGATGGTTTATCCCAGGAGATTGGATATAGTTCCCTGTGGTCTACAGTAGGACCTTTTTGTTTATCCGTTCTAAATGCTTTCTTTTCTTTTTTTTTTTTAATTTATTTTCAAATTTATTTATTTTTGGCTGTGTTGGGTCTTCGTTGCTGCGCGCAGGCTTTCTCTAGTTGCAGAGAGCGGGGGCTACTCTTTGTTGTGGAGCACGAGCTCTATGAGTGCAGGCTTCAGTAGTTGTGGCACGCTGGCTCAGCAGTTGTGGCTCGGGGGCTCTAGAGCGCAGGCTCAGTAGTTGTGGAACACGACCTTAGTTGCTCCACGGCAAGATCCTGGTCTGGATCTTCCCAGACCAGGGCTCGAACCCGTGTCCCCTGCATTAGCAGGCAGATTCTTAACCACTGCCCCACCAGGGGAGTCCCTCTAAATGCTTTCTGATTGCAACTCATTTTCCTTATTTTTTAAATGCAACCTTGGTGGCTGATATCCGGCCTTTTAGGAAGGAGAGCTTCTTGGTGCCCACGTGATGGCTGGGTTGACCAGGGCTAGGTTTTAACTGTGCCCTGGAGGCCTTTACTAGCTCTTAGAAGTGCCCGCTCTGTTCCCTCTCCTGCATTCTGTTCCCTTCCCTCTCTTTCTAGAGCACCAGTGCTGCTGGGTCAACCCTTACTGCCAGGGGGTAGGTGCTAGGGGCACCGATTTCCGTGGTCCTAACCTATGGATTGGGTAGGGATTGGAGGGCGAGTAATTTCAGCATCATCAAGAGACCACAAATGAGAGAAGATGGCTAGGGGGCATCAACTGGTTTCAAGCCCACACAGAGAAATCCACTCTCCCTCATTTTGCCGCTTTCCTCCAGAATAAGCCCAGTTCTGCTTTCTCGGCTTCGGTGGGCCCCTCCCTAAGGGCGTGGCTGACAGTGAGGGAGGGGACTCCCCGGCAGGGGCTCTGGCCCCAAGTCTGTGGACCTCTCACAACCCCCACCCCAGGCTGTCCTGGGTCTCTGTCTGCTGCGATGCCCACGGTTCTCTCCTCTTGGGAAACTGGGAGGAAAAGGACAACAGTAACGATGAAAAAAAACCCTGAAAGTGCAAACTTGGCTGTAAATATGGAGCAGAAAAGTTTTGCTTGGACTCGGCACTGAATGGATGTGTGGAAGGAATGGTCCAGTGCTGGGAGGGGGAGAGGGGAAGTTAAGCGTTTTCTTTTGAGAACCAGGATGAAAATCTAATCAAGAAGAAATATGCGTTTCTGACTAAGTGTCTGCGAGAGAGGATGGGCCTCAAGGAAGCGGAGGTCTGGGAGGCCAGGCACACACCCCTTGCTTTCCTCTTTGTAAAATAAAGGATTGGATCCCCCTGTGACTGCTGAGGTTTTCCAACAGTGACGTGTCGATATATACAAAAGGCTCTGATGTCAGTACTCCTTGTGCTTCTCCTCGTGGGACAGATGGGGCTCTGCCCTCCCGTGATCTGGATGAGGAAACCGAGGCCAGGAGAGAGCACACGAGTGATGGCAGGAGGCTGAACCGTGGGCAGGTTCTAGGGATGTGGTTCAACCTAAGAACCTAGCTAAGAGTTACAATGTCTGCTTTTTTCCCGTCTCCACCCCTCCCTCCCTGTGGGAGTGTGGACAGGTGGGTTCCAGATCCACCTGGTCCTGTACCTCTCAGCATCAGCTGTGGCTCAGATTCCTCCCTCCCTTCCTCCCATCCTCCTCCCAGCCCTCCGTCTCTGTCCCCCACTGAGGAGCACCTAGAGGCAGCTGCCACCCCGCCGCAGACCTGGTCCCAGACCTCATGGAGCTGAGGCTCAGTGGGAGAGTCTCTGGGGAGTCACGGGGCTGTTTGGGGTCCAGAGGGGCCCTGTCTTCCCTACCCGAGCTGGTGTGGGGCGGGCAGGGCTCGGGCAGAGTCTTGAGAGAGGAGCGTCTGCCAGGCTGACCAAGCTGGGGCAGGGCGTGTATTTACAGAGGCAAGGGAGGTGGCCTTCCTTTTTGAAGGATGAGACTTTCAAGGCGGGCTCTAAGATGCCATGGTTACAGCGTCGCAGTTTCCCGGACAAAATTGCACTCCAAACCGATGGCATTTCGTCCCCTTCCGTCCTAGGTGGCCTGGGATCAGGAGAGAGGGAGCCTCCACCTGGGGGCTGTCCTGTGAGCAGAGGCCCCAGAAACAGGAGACCAGGACTCTCCTCTGTCAGGATACCCCAAGCGAGGGCGCTCCCCCCCCAAGCACCTCTCCCACGATGCTCCACCGCGCACCTCTGAACCACAGATGCATCCAGATTTGCTGATCTCGTCTGCCTCAGCCTCAGGGGAGGAAGCTCCCTGAGTTTATTTCCTGTGAGCGGAAATAGGGCTCCATCCTTTGGCTCCTCAATCTTTCTCCCTGCCCGGAATATTTTGGAAAAACAAACAAACAACAACAACAAAGGAAATGGGCTGTCAGGCTTTGCCATTAACATCTGTGATCTCAGGAAGGCAGGTGACGGCTGGAAACTTCAGTTTCCCTGTCAGTACAGTGAGTGGGTTTGACTGATAATCTCTTAGGTTGAACTGATAATATCTTTGGTCCTATACATGTATACTTTGATTTTTTCTTCAGGGTCCTCAAATTTTATGAGGCTTTTCTCACTCAGTTTCATGAAATCGTCTGGTAATTCCACCCAGCGGAGTGGCATTTTGTTTTCAACGGCAATGTCATGTCCAGTTAGACTGGTCCTCGTGCCGATCCTTGGGATTTCTACCTCTCCAGCCTCCGCTGTTCAGAAAAGTAAATGCAGTCTTATTTTCCCAATGAGGATCCCTTTACCTGTCGCGTTTTCTTACTGTTAATGCACGATGCACTTCCCATACACACCCACTCCTTCCAAATTAGAGTAAAATGGAACGGCATGATGCACTGCTAGAGTAGATTTTAAAAAAAAAGATTATGATAAAGAAAATCATTCCATTCCTGTGAGTTTGGGATTATATTTTCCCTAGACATTTGCTGTGTTTACAGAGGAAAAGAAATGTCTCTGTAAATGTAGGTTGTATTTACAGTGAAAAATAAATATCGAAATAAATGTCAAGCTTTTAAAACTGGAGCACTGGCAGAAGTCCATGCAAATGCATGGACCCGAGGGCTTCCCTGACTCGGGGTATGCGTTCCCAGATTTGCTCTTAGCTCTGGGGGGTTTGTCTTTCCCCAGCGCCGAGCCCGGCTTTAGGGAGGGGAAATGAACAGTGAAGGAGCATCCACTACGGGCTTGATATTTTACACAGAGAGCCTCATTTTCTCACCACCCTGGTACTACTACTAGTCTTTAGATGAGGCAGCTGAGGCTCAGAGAGGGAAAGCAACTTGTCCCGAATCACACAGCCAGCAGTCGGTGTAGCCGGCTGTCTCCCCAGCCCAGACGGAAGGGCGAGCGGCTGGACCAGTGCATGCTCGTGCCCTTCTAACCCAGATCCAGGGCAGCGGCCAGCTTGCGGCACCTCCAGAGATGGGGCCGAATGGAAGGGTGTCTGGCGAGCAGGGCGAGAGTCTCTCTCCGCTCCCTCTGGCCTGGGATGCCCAGCTGTGTACATGTTTGTATCTTTTCACTGAACGCCGGGGCCTTAACTGGAATCTCTTCCAGCCGGCAGGCCGCCTACACACCCCCCATGACAGCTCTTGCCTGCGGCTCACCGTGAGTGAAACTGCAGCTGGGCCTCATTCGTGCCTTTGAGTTTTACAAGAGGGCATCTCGGTGGGAGATGGGTTTTGCAGATCCCTGCAATATAGAAGCAAACACCCTGGGATAGGAGGGAAAACACATTTCTCACTTTAGGGGTTTGCTTCTGAGGGCTTCCTTTTTTGGAAATGTGTCCTCTCTCACACTATTTCTCAGGCTGCAGCTGTGGAAGGCAGGCACCGGAGGGTGGATTGGTAACCCCCCCCCCACCTTCCCCGCCCTGAGCATGCTCCTGGCTGGACCAGCGTGGGACCATCACCCCCCACCCCCGGGTCCTGGAAGGCCTCTTTGGCTGTGTGGCTGCAACTGGCAGTAAACTGAGAGCGATTGTGTGGCCATAGCAGACAGGGGAGGCTGAGCGCTTGCAGCCCGGGGACCCGCTTTCCGCCCAGGGCCGGCTTGGACCTGGACATAACGGGGCCTCGGTTTCCCATGTGCTCGACAGGAATGCCGGGGCCCACGTTGCCTCTCTCTTGTGGCGGCTGTGAGGGTTAAGTGAGGTCCTGGATGAAAATATGCCTTAGAAATGAGCCTGCCCGGGGAGCATAAACGCAGGCTGTTTTCCTTACTGGTGTCCAGCCCAGGTGTGGGCCCGCAGTGAAAAGTCAGCGCTTCTGGGAGGGCCAGGGACCCTTTGTGGGGTTTTGTGCCCCGACTGTGTGTCTGGCTTGTTGAACGCCAGCTGCTGAGCTCCAGCTCCTGATTTCCTGGATCTGGGGTGATGCCCGAGCATGTGCATTTCTCGCCTGCTCCCAGGGGCCACCCTGAGAACTGTGGGCCAAGCGTGCTTCGCTTTGGGTTCCAAGTAGGGCCGGGCAGATGCGTCTGGGGAGCTGGACGAAGGCGGCTTCTTTGCTGCCCCCGCTGCCACTCGAACCCCGTCCCCCGTGTCCTGCTGCTGCTGCTGCTGACTTTTCCTTTCCTGTCTTTTCTCGTTCCTTCTTTAACGGACTGTGACCCTTCAACCGGTGCTCTCAGGCTTCAGCGTGCAGACGAATCACCCCCAGGATCCCGCTGAATTTAGCTTCTGAATCCGTAGGTCAGCATGGAGCCCAGGAGGCTTCACTATCAACACACACCAGCTGATACCAAGGCTGCCAGTTGGACCACACCTTGAGTAGCAGGGCCCAAGACAGGCGATTTCCAAGTATCAACGTCACTTCTAATTGGCAAACCCAATTGTCATGGTCTCCGTGAACGCAAAGGAACTCACCCACTAGCTTGGTGACCCCGCGCACAGGATCTGAGTGAGCGCTGCCTTGGTCTCCTCTCTGTGCAGTCGGGAGGATAAACCCAGTCCCAGGAGGGTTGTGTGGATGAACATTGCTACGGCCTTGGAGGCTTTGGATGAAAATTAATTGCTGTCCGTCTTTTGACTCAGCCCTGGTAAAACAGCCAAGGGATATGGGTGGCTATCGTTGTATCAAAAAAGTGGGAGGTGTGTTGGCTGGTTTGCCCAGGATGGTGAAGGAGGCCCCGGGGGAGATCCCCGCACACCTGCTGACCCCCAAGTTCAAGTTCAGCATCGTGCCTTGAGAGTGATAAGTAAAGACCCCTCAGAGCATCTATCTGATCACACAAATCCCTTTGGACTTCTCAAGAATTTGAAATCACTTTTACTTTTCTTTTTTAGGTCAAAAAAAACCCAGAGGCTTTTTGCCTGACAAGTATCCATTTTAGCTTTGGGGGTTTGCACCAGTGAGTTCCTCTTCACACATCCACACACTTACCCTCACCCCCACTCGAATCTGTAAACAGTTTTTAAATGTGTATTTTCTTTCAAAATAAAGCCACTAAAGCTTTACCAAGATGAGCCGCTGACATGAAATCCACATTTGGCAAACCTCTGTCATCTGTGTTTTACTGAGTGTAGACTATTATAAATTAAGTGAAGTCACTATGGGTTTTTTTTTCCCCCAAATGGTTATGGAAGTTGAGCTGCTCCCAAGTAAAAGATAAATTATGGCTGGATGTAAAGAGGCATCATTTAAAAAGTGTCAGGATACAATTGGGTTCTTAAAAACCACGTAGAGCTGCTAAATTCACATGAAAATTGAGTGGTGAGGGATTGCCCGGGGTGACAGCGTCCTTGGCATTGATTTATCCCATCTGTTTGGCCAACCCGTTACTTCAGGGCTCAGGTGGAGACGCGGCATCCTCCAGGAGGGTCTTCATGGCCCCAGCCCCCAGCTAGGACCTCTGCTGAGCACCGGAGAGCAAGGGTCTGCCCAGACCCCCAGCAGGAGGGTAATGTGTGCGGAACCTTACTTCACCGATATTTTGTATTGGAGTCTAGTTGATTGACAAGGTTGTGTTAATTTCTGCTGTACAACAGAGTGACTCAGTTATACATATATGTACATTCTTTTTCATATCCTTTTCCATTATGGCTTATCACAGGATATTGACTACAGTTCCTCGTGCTCTACAGTAGGACCTTGTCGTTTAGCCATCCTATATATAATAGTTTGCCTCTGTTCATCCCAAACCCCCAATGCTTCCCTCCCCCACCCCTCCCCCTTGGCAACCAAGTCTGTTCTCTGTGTCTGTGAATCTGTTTCTGTTTCACAGATAGATTCATTTGTGTCATATTTTAGATTCCACATATAAGTGATATCATGTGGTATTCATCTTTCTTTTTCTGACTGACTTCACTCGGTATGATGATCTCTAGGTCCATTAATGTTGCTGCAAATGGCGTTATTTCGTTCTCTTTTATGGCTGAGTAATATTCCATTGTATATATGTACCACATCTTTATCCATTCATCTGTTGGTGGACATTTAGGTTGTGTCCATGTCTTGGCTACTGTGAATAGTGCTGCTATGAACATGGGGGCGTGTGTGCATTTATCTTTCTGAATTATACTTTCGTCTGGGTTTATGCCTAGGAGTGGGATTGCTGGATCATGTGGTAACTCTATTTTTAGTTTTTTGAGGAACTTCCATACTGTTCTCCACAGTTGGCTGCACCAGTTTACATTCCCACCAACAGCGAAGGAGGGGAACCCCACTTCAGAAAGGGGACCTCAACCACGAGTATGCCACTTATTATTTATGATCAAATCCTTGTGGTGTCATCTTGAAGGTTGATTTGAGGCTGAATTGAACCACTTCTGCCTCAGTAAACTTTTAGGCTGCCCACAATCATTTGGTATTGTAAGTTCTACCGTGATCAAAATCTCTGTGCCCGCACTTTTCACCACTTAGGTTTTTACCCTGGAGTAGAAGAAAGAGGTGGGGTTGCCGAGTTGAAGGGTATGATTCTTGAGATGTATTTCTAAATTATTTCTAGCAGTCATTTCCAACACAGTGCCTCGAAATGCCCTCTCTAGCATTGGGTATTCTCATTAAGAAAAAAATCTTGCTAATTTTTTTAGGTAGGAAATAGTATTATTTAATTTTCAGGACATCAAGATGTTTTTGTCTTTTTTTTTCAAAAACAAAAGAAGAAAGTCCTTGCTTAAGGAAGCTTTGAAGGTTGTAGAGACCCAGCCTGGTGGAGTCTTGCTGGAACCCGCTCCCGCCAGCTCGAGGGAGCCAGTTCTGCACGTTTCCCAGCTCCCGGTTGTGTGATCACTCCTTGGTAGCTTGAATTCAGCCACCGTGAGAGCCTTTACACTGCAGAAATTGGCAAATGATGCAGACCAGGCCTCCTCCCTCCCCTCACTCCAAGAACTGGTTGCTAACATTATCAGCACTGCAGCCATTTAACATGTGGTTAGAGAGGGCTTGCTGAGAAAACACAGGATAGTAAGAAAAGCCTGCTGTCTAGTTAGAGAAGGAGGAGTCTGGTTAATAGCAATGGACACTCTGCAATCAAGGGCTGGATCTTTGCAGCCCTCCTGGTCCCTACGTGGGAGAGAACGCGTTCCCTTCAGGCTTGAGTATTCAAGGAAGGAAGATTTAGAGCTTAAGCCAGATCTCCGAGAGCCCGCAAAACACGGACGAAGGAGGAGTGAAGAGTGAGAGGTGTGGTGTGTTTGAGGGGCTGTCAGGAGGCCCTCATTTCTTGTCACGGGTGAAGGCTCACGTTAAAATCCCAGCTGGTGCCGTGAACCTGCGCTATGACATCAGCCAGGGCCCCTCGAGGGTCCGTGCTGCCCAACCCCCGACGTCCCTCTCGGGGCTGGACCGTGGTGGCGGGATGCTGTGTGTTTCCCGGTCGTGGCATCTGGTTCCTATTGCGTCAGAGGTTGGGGTTCACCGTCCGTAGTCTGCAGCCCTCATGATTTCAAAGGCAAGGCTTAATTGGTCCCCAGTGCTGGGCTTTTTTCCATATCCCAAGGAGAAATGAGTTCTGTTGTCATGATGGATGGAGGAGGACAGGTGGAGCTTGCGAGTATATTTGGAAGTTGCAGAAGCGGTTCATTTTGAGACTCTGTGTGTAAGACACGGTTCAAGCTGGGGTCCGGGAAAGGAAGTGAGACCCAAGAAACGGAAGGCAAAGGAGGGATTTCTTGAGGCCAGCTCTCCGTGGCAGAATTGGGGCCAGACAGCCAGGGGGAAGTATTCAGGTTTGGGCTTGGTTTGGTTTCAACAGGCAATTCAGGGTCACTTTAAACTGGCCCCTGGCCTCTTGGTGCTGGGTGCTGTGTGCTGGCGGCCCTCCCCGTCAGAGGCCTCAGTGATGGAGCTGGGATCCAGCTCTTGGGTCTGGCCATTCCCAGAATCTTCTGCCCTCAAACCTTTGACTTTGGCCCGGGAAGACAGGCTGGCTGAGGATAAGAGTCCCCCAGCCCTGGTTGGGTTTAGGTGCCTTTCCTTTCTTCACGTCTGCACGTTGTCTTCACGGGCAGGGGACGCAGAGTCCGTCCACACTGGAGAAGCACAGAAGCCCGTTCCTTACACGCCCCAGAGCTGGCAGTAATGCAGGGGGAGGGGAGACATCCACGGCCCGTGATGCTCCTGCTTTCTGCCCACTTCTTTCCTGTCTGCCCTAAATTTGCTCTTCCCAAAGGGTCCAGAGGGGTTATGACAGAAGAACCCACGGGAGAGGGCAGGAAGGAGACGGGCGTGACCGAGGAGGTGTCGGTGGGCCAGGGAAGCAGGGGCTCGCTGAGTGGGGGCGTCTGTAGGGGTGGTGGGAAGGGAGGGTGGGGAGCATTGGAGGGCGAGGTGCACGGCAGCCTCGACTGTGACGCAGGGGCGGGGAGGGGGCCGTCCTCTGCCCACCTCAGTCCCGGGGGTGGGTTCATCCGTGGGGAGAGCCGTGGGCAAGGGCACAGCCCTGTGAGTGGTGCCAGGAGTGGCCATGAGGATGGGTGGCGGCCCTGCCTGCCTTGAGATCCGATGCTTCTGGAAAGTGAGGCTTTCAGGAACACCAAGCACCGCCCCTTCCTGCAGGACACTGAGACGGTTGAACGAGCTTCCTGTAGGTAGAAGCCATTCGTTCGTTCGTTCTTCCTCACCCCCTGAACACTGACCTTGCCTTCCACCCAGATGCTTATTTCAAACGTGACCCCTTCACACTGGAAGTGCAAGGGGCCTGGGCTCTGAGGGCAGGTCCCTTCCTGGCTCTCCTTGGGACCTCGTGACCTCTGGGTTTTGCTTCTTGAACCATCCAGTACAGAACCACACGCCCGCCCAGCACCTCCTGGGTGCAGGACGGGGTGTCGTGTGAATGTGCACAGCTGTTGTCAAGGCCCACGGCCCCTTGGCATCCCCCGGGGAGCTTTCAAAAATGCTGATGTCCGGGAGCCCACCCCAGAGGCTCTGTTGGCCAGAGCTGGGCTGGGTATTGGCATTTATAATTCCCTGGTGTTTCGAATATGCTTCTAGACCCTGCGATCCCCTGAGGCTGAGGAACAGGGGGCAGAGGGGTGATGGCCTCCCTACCGTCGGCCCCTCTGCCTGGGCCCTGGCCCGGCGGGGAGGGTGGGGTCTGCGGCCGGCCGGGAGGGGGCCCGGGGAGGATGGAAAGTGCCCGCAGTGCAGGCTCTCTCTCAGCCATTAAAGTTTATCGTCGCCGCAGACAGTGATTGAAAAAGGCTTTTTGCAGGACTGAAATGTGAGCAATGAAACTTGCCGGCTGATACAGACACAGGGCACTTATAAAAATATCCTCCGTGTCAAAAGGTTTCAGTAAATGTGGCTGGAAGTATTAGCGGTCGTTTCTGCCAGCCTCAGGCTCCCCCAGGGCCCTCACGAGGGGCTATAAAAGGGGGCTCAGTTCCTGCAAAGGAGGAGGGAGGGAAAGAAGGAGAAGGGGAGGGGAAGCTCAGCCCTGCCTGCTGCTGGCAGGGAACGCGCCGGCCCCTTGGTACCCCCGCGGTTTAATCGGGTAGGTGCTCTCTGCTCTCCCTTGTGTATCCTCCAGTTGCCAACTTCGACGGTGACAGGGCCGCTCCCCCAGGGGCAAGTGTGCCGACAGCCAGCTAGGGCGTGAAGTTCCATTTGTGTGAGCTCACTGACCTCCCCCAGTGACCCTACAAGAGAAGGAAGTTACATAGGCTGAGCCTCCGAGAGGTTAAGCAACTTGCCCAAGGTCACACAGCTAGTAAGTGGCAGAGCTGGGATTAGGAAACCAAAACCCTCCTCTTTTCTGGACACCCAGAGCCAGGGATGAGTTCTCACTCTGTTTGGAAGCTGGGTCACTGCCAGAGGCCCAGGCTGATCTGGCCAGGCCTCTGCCCACCGCCCCAGGGCTGCTCCAGGGCCTGGGCTTGTGGCGCAAATCAGGCTGAGGAAAGATTGCCTGTCTGCATCTGGGGGGCTCTTCAGCGGGAACACAGGTTTTCAAGGCGGGCTCAGGAGCGACCCATCATGATGCTGAACACACTCTGTGGTGTAGGGGCTTGGCTCAGGTGTGGCTGTCACCTGGGGTCACCAGGGACTGCTGAGGAGTGGGCTGCATCCACCCCCACCCCAGTCTGAGTGTCTATCCAGGTGTCAGTGCCCCCCGCCCGCCCCTCGCTGGGCTCCAGTTAACTCCTGAGCCCACTGCTGGCTTGGACGGAGGTGTGCGGTCCAGAGAAGGGCCGGGACTTCTCTCTGAGAAGGCAGCTGTGCTAACCGTGGGCAGGGCCCCTCACCGCCCAGCCTCCCAAATCGGCATCCACTGGGAGCCAGGTCAGGCCCTGGGCTCGGGCAGCACAGAGGGAGTGGGAGAGCCTGGGCGCATGGGTCCAGTAGGAGGTCAGGGGTTTGGGCATGACGGGGGCTCCTGAGCCCTGACTCAGGGGAGGCGAGGGTCCTGTCTGCATATGGGTTTCCCTTCTCCTGGCCCGCACCCACGCGTGGGTGATGAGGCCCGCTGGACCCTGGGGTCAGCCCTCCTCCCGGACAGGATGCCAGGCAGGCTGGGTCCAGATCAGAGCACCCAGGACCCAGGCCAGCAGCTCACAGGCTTGGCTTCAGCGTCAGAAAGCCCGAGGGGCCAGGTGAGCAAGAGACAGCTCGGACTAGAGCCTAGCTTCCTGGCTCCGGCTCTGTGCCACCCGCCCCCACCGCCTGTCTTTACACACTTGCCTTGTACGACTTTCTCACTGAGGGTTCCAGCCACCACCCAGATCACAGCCTCTTCCAAGAGCTGTCCACCAGCTCAGGCCTCATTTCTACAACTAGTCCCTGGACGTGCCCTCCCTGCCGTCCCCATGGTCCACGGGCATCTCAAACTCAGCAGGTCGGAAACCACCCGTTTTCTGGCTCTCAAAGCAGCCTTTCTCTCCCGTGTCTCCTTGCATAGTTGGGGACACCACCACCCACCTCAGCCCCAGGATGCTCGACTGGACCTGTCTCACTCTTCACTCACCCCCGCACCCTGCAGCCCCAATCCTGCCGGCCCTGCAACCTGCACTGGCTGTGACCTGTCCCCCGCTGCCATCCCTCCAAGGTTAGGTCTGCTGCTCAGTCCGTCTCCTGGCCTCCGGCATCTTCCTGTACACAGCCCACCCTCTGCGCCCTTGGATGTCAAAAGCAGATCTGACCCCGTGGCTCCCATGCACAAAACCTCCTGCTGTCTCTCCATCACCAGCAGGCTAATGTCAGTGTCCTTTTTAAAAAAGTTTATTTTATTGAAGTACAGTTGATTTACAATGTTATCTTAGTTTCAAGCGTACAGCATAGTGAATCAGTTTTATATATATATATATATATATTCTTTTTTAAAAATTCTTTTCCATTATGGTTTATCACAGGATATTGAATATAGTTCCCTGTGCTCTACAGTAGGACCTTGTTGTTTATCCATTCTCTGTATGAGTTTGCATCTGCTAACCCCAAACTCTCAGTCCATTCCCCCCACCCCCTCTCCCCCTTGGCAACCACAAGTCTGTTCTTCTATGTCTGTGAGTCAGTTTCTGTTTCGTAGGTAAGTGTCAGAGTTTAGATTCCATATATGTGATATCATATGGTATTTGTCTCTTTCTGACTTACTTCACTTGCTATGGTAATTTCTAGGTCCATCCATGTTGCTACAAATGGCCAAATTTCATCTTTTTTATGGCTGAGTAATAATCCATTGTATATATGTACCACATTTTCATTATCCATTCATCTGTCGATGGACATTTAGGTTGTTTCCATGTCTTGGCTATTGTGAATAGTGCTGCATAGGGGTGTATGTATCTTTTTGAATTACGGTTTTCTCCGGATATATGCCCAGGAGTGGGATTGCAGGATCATATGGCAACTCTATTTTGAGTTTTTTGAGGAACCTCCATACTGTTCTCCATAGTGACTGCACCAATTTATAATGTCCAGTGTCCTTAACATCCTGTAAGGCATGCCATGCCCAGCCCCCCACCACTACTCCCCTGCTGTTGTTGCTGTGACAACACTAAGCACTCCTGCTGTTTCTCATCTCTGTGCCTTCCTGGTCCCCTCCTCTCTCACCTGTCACCTGTTGCCTTGAGTGTCTCCCACTGGCTGGCAGGCCCTTGAGATCAGGGCTGGTACATTTTCCTTCCCGCGTCTCCAGAACAGAGCCTGGGCCCAGGAGCTGAAGACGTGTCACATGGTGGAGAAGACAGAACGGGGAGCGGCACTCCCCCAAGGACTCTGAGTGGACGTGGCCTCCCTTGGGAAGACCACGGGGAGTGCCTTTTCTGCGGCCAGGGACTTGAGCTTCTCCAGTTGTCCAGCCGCACTGTCGTAAGGAAGCAGTCACGACAGACGGGCAGAGTGCGAGGGTGGCTAGAATCGCAGACAGGGGTTGAAATTCTTTCTTGCCTGTGACTCGCTGTGTGATCTTAGACAAGCTACGTACTCTTCAAGCCTCAGTTTCCTCATCTGTAGAACGGGGGCAGTCATAGTGCCCCTCCCCCACATAGGGTTGATGTAAGGGAAAATAAACATGAATGTCAAGTGCACAGAATTATGCCTGGAGTCGCACTCAAAACCACTTTTGTAATTGTACGTCATTCAACTGATACTCTTGAGTTTCTACCACTGGACTTCTGGGCGTGGAAAAACAATACTATCACTGCAGTGGGCAATACAGACATGGGGAGCGTGGCGGCCAGACGGCCGGTGTGGGTGGCCCGTCGCGGCAGTTCCGTGGGACCCCACATGATCACCTGCCCCCCGGCGCTGCGGGGTGAGCCGGGACCATCCGTAGTGGGCTGTCGTCCAGTGGTGATGAGGGAAGCCCTCAAGTCCTGGTCTGGTGGTCTGTCCGCTCAGCTTCGGCCTGAGTGGTTGGCCGAGGGAGCAGGGGCGCCCGGCTCCGTGCATCTGCTCTGCAGCCGTGGTTTGGGGCAAACCAATGTTATGGGAACAGCTCCTGGCTCGGGCTGGTGTTGGTCTGGCCTGGAGGTAGATCTAGGGTGGGGGGTTTTGGTCTGAGAATCTAATTTTGCCCGGAAAGGAAGGGGAATCAGCGCCGGGTAGCTCACTGCAGTGCTCAGCTTACGGCTGGTGGCGCACACTGTCTGCAGGGGGACGGGGGTTCAGCTTAGTGCCAGGGTGCCCTCCTCCTCTGACCTGAAAGGACAGCTCTAACCGGTGGGGACAATCGGCTTGTGCTAACAATCTGACCCCCGGCAGAGTGGCTGCGAGGGTCCCCCGGCCTCAGTGCCCTGTGTCTCCACGAACCCCAGGATGTCATTCCTTATTGGAAATGAACGCATCCTCCACCTTTTGGCCAACTAGGTGATGAGGGTCCTGCAGGGAGATCACCTGGAGGTGCCTCCCAGACTCAGGAAGCCCCCCTGGTGCTCCCAGCCCAGCTGGGCCCCCTGGCCTCTGCCCGAACGTGGCCCTATTGTCCCCCCACCCCACTTTAAGCTCCGCTTGCCCTGCTAGCTGCCCGGCCGGCCCCACCCTGTCAGTTGTATCCCCACTGCGTGTGGCTCTTCCAGAGCGCCCTCTGGAGAGAGTGTGAAATACTCAGGGGCCCTGGAGAAGGGCTGTGGATTTCACGGCTCCAAGCCTGTGAAGCTGATGCTCAGAAGGGTGAAAACACACACATCCGTTCGCAGCAGGACGGCTGCTGGGCTGTGCACCTCACTTACCCCCACTTTGCACACGGGCGTCCTGGCTCGTCCCAGGCCACCTGCTGGTCCTCATCCCGGGGGGCAGCAGCACCCGATGGAACAGCTCACGGCTGTAGCCATAGCGACAGCTTCTCCACAGCGCGCAAGTACCGGCCTGGCCTTGTGGGGGGGGCTGTCCACCTCATTTACCTCTGGGTGCCTCCAGGGCCACTGATGACACCTGCAGTCTCCCCGGGCTGTGGTTTCTTCCTTCCAGCCGTCCTGTCCCATCCTCGACCCTGCGGGGCATCTGGTCCAGCCCTGCCGTGGGACCTTTGCCTATCCGAGCCATTTGTAATGCTAACAGGCAGTTGGGGTCTCCCAGTGGCGCCCCAGGCCTGCGGCAGGGTTGACGGCAGGGCCCGCCTTCACCCTGTCCCGTGGCAGGTGTGCAGGGGTGTCCCCTCCCAATCCCGGGCTGCGTTTTAATTTATGCAGACGGGGGAGGGGTGTTGGCAGGAGCCACCGACATCCATCAGCCCATCTCCCAGCACCAGTCAGCTGTCAGCGGGGCCCTAAGGATAATACACTTTCTGTTACTTCATCTTGACAAACTCCTGAGTTAAGCAGGGCTCTCAGGGGGGCCACCAGTAATCAGCACAAAACCAGGGGGGTG
Organism: Balaenoptera acutorostrata; assembly: GCF_949987535.1. Lineage (NCBI taxonomy): Eukaryota > Metazoa > Chordata > Mammalia > Artiodactyla > Balaenopteridae > Balaenoptera > Balaenoptera acutorostrata. The sequence continues at coordinate 97,563,030 of NC_080071.1, forward strand.
CCTTTTCTGAACTGTCGTCACCCTTGGGGCCCCGGGCTGGGCCCTTTGCCGTCCTCGACGCCCTGTTTACACACGCGGCACGCTGACAGCGCGCACCCCGCAGGGTGCTGTGAGGCACCGAGCCGCGGCGGGGGAGGGGCCCATTTGTAACGCCGGTCAGCACATTTCCAAGCCCGGCAGAATGATCCATGGGGGTGGTTAGCAGGCCCCAGGAACACAGCAGGGGAAAACAGATAACCCCCTCTCGTGGGTCCCTCCCGGACTCGCCCCCAAGACTTTGCTGGATCCTTGGGTAGCACTTAGAAGCTGCTTCCATTTTGGGTCGGGGGGGTTCAGTCCACTTTTGGAAAGGCGGCTGACAAAGTGCAAAAGCCAAGCTCAGCCCCGTGTCTCCTGGAGTTTGTCAGCTCCGCGACCCTGCCTTCCCAGGTCACCTGTGCCCCTCTCCTCCATCACACACCTGTGGCTCTGGTCGCAGTGAAGCCCCGCCTCAGGCTGCCTGGACCAGGAGCCGGGCACCTGGGACAGGGCCCTGGGCCTCCTCCTTGGCTCACGTTGTATCTTCATGGTCCTAGAAGAGCTCTCACTGCCCTGCCCCGGCCGTAAGGACGTGGCTGGAATTTCCCTGGGTGGCTGTGACACTGACTAGCTGTGTGGCTGACCCCGGCCTGGCTCAGTTCCCTCACCTGTAAAATGGAGATGATGACGACGCTGCATTCCTTATCAAATGCTACAAGGATTAAATCACACCCAGGAAGCCTCCAGCACGTAGGAAGCCGGGTGCATCTGCTGTTAGAACAACTTGTGATTTCAGTCTCTGAGGAGGGCCCCAGCGGATGGGCTGACGCCTTGTCCTGCTTTTCCTGTGACTACTGTTCTAATACTACCATGTCCGCTACGACGGCCCTAATGTCCCCTGCCTGGTGCTGCCGTCCTGTCCGCTCTGTGTGCCAGTCCTCCTGTGTCTCACACTGCTTCGTCTGCTACCCAGCTGTGCAGCAGGACTCTCTCTCCTGTTAATTTATGCAGAACATGGGCAGCTGTGGGCCCCCTTCTTATCCTCAAGTCTCTTTTCCAGGAGTGAGAAGATTCCCTCATTCGTTCACCCCTCATTTATTCACGCTCTCCCTCCGTGCCAGGAACCAGTCTCCGGCTTGGAGGAAATGGTCCAGAGGGCATATCTTCTGCCTGATTTGGGGAGGGGGCAGGAGAACAGGAAACATCACAGGCACACGTGATCTTGATAGGGACCAAGGTTATTAAGACTCGGTAATCAACAGAAATTGACTAGAGGCCAGACAAGAGATCCAGGCAAGGCTTTATTGGGGCCCCTGCTACAGCAGGGAGGAGAGAAAACAAGTAGCAAGCTGCCTTGCTCTTCCCCAAGGTGGGGCGGACTGGTTCCTCTATGGGGTGAGGGTAGAGGTGTGTACAGGGTTCCGGCTGGAAAGGTGGCCGAGGTGCTCTGCCCACCCCCTTGGCGGTGCTGAGTGCAGGGGGCATGCGCAGGACCCTGTTTTTACTCCCGACACCTTGTTTTTGCTCCCAGCCCTTCAGAAGCGGCAGTTGCGTTTTTGGTCTTTTTGTATCTTGTTGTCCATAATTTGCCCTGACTGCGCATGCACACAGTTATTTTCAGTCCCTTATAGTTTCTTTGTATCTGTTGCTCCAGGAGACGTCTGTCCAGGTGCCAGCACTGCAGCAAAGGGTCCCAGGTCCCAGGTCCCAGCCTGTCTCAGACTGGATTTGTTTTGGGCAGCATGAGTTGGTGTGATAAGTAGGAGACGGGCTTGGTGGGGAGGAGCAGAGTGAGCGTGGGTAGTGGGCTGGGAGCTCTCTGGGGTCTGCAAGGGTCCGGCTGATCCTGGGGGCAGACTTGGGGGCGGGATCAGAAGAGTACGGGGGCCAGGCTGGGCTCTGGACTCCATCCTGCCTGTGACAGCAGGACCTGGGGGCCACCTCCCAAGCAATGGGATCCCTCCTCGGGATCCCCTTGGCTGGGGTGAAGCTGGACCCACAGAGCAGGGCCGTTGCCCACAGCACTTTGAATAGGACGAAGAGGCCAGACTGCTCTGGGGTGTGTCTCTATCCGCCAAGCATGTTGTGTGTGGGAGTTTGCCCCTAGATGTTAAACCCTGTTTGTTTTAAAGGAAGTACACTCCGTCTGCTTTTAATTCACACACTTAGTTCATCAAAATATTGTTTTGCAAGAGGTTTTTTTGGTGTCCCGGAAGCCTTTGGAGTTTTTCCCTGCCTCTGCTCTAGGAAGAGTTTCATTCTAGGAAACAGGATTCTGGGCCCTGCTCAGGGCCAGTGGGTCGGGTCATGAGGCCGTGTTTTCTGTTTGTTTCTCCACCAGCAAAATCAGAGGAATGGGCTTTTCCTGGGGGTTCCATGGATGGGTGTACAGTCCTGCGGGGTGGACGTCCAGTGTCCCCTGGACGCAGCAGTGGGAGGTTGTGGGCCGGTGCTGGGGGAGGGGCAGCGGGAATGGCATATGCTGGGACCGTCATTCAGGCAGTTGGGTCCAAATTCACCAGTGCTCCCCAGGGAGCCGGGCTTCTGGAAGTGTTACAGGGCTCAGCCAGTGTTTGTTCACAGCCCTGCCCGCACCGCTTCCTGTGTGTGCTTTGCTTTCTGGGGACCCTCTTAATTGTCATAGGGTCTCAGGAGTTCAGTTGCCCACAGCCTTGTTTGGGAATGCCTGCCCCAGCCAATGGGAAAGGCACTGTGCAGCAATCCAGGGCAGAATTCAGGGAGGTGCTGCAGACTTGCTCTGCTCGGCCCTGACGGTCGGTCAAGGGTGTGGAAGGAGTTTGGGATGAACATAGACACACGACTGTATATAAAATAGATAACCAACGAGGACCTACTGTATAGCACAGGGAACTCTACTCAGTATCTTGTAATAACCTATAGTGGAAGAAAATGTAAAAAAAGAATATATATATATATATACACACACACACACACACGTGTAATTGAATCACTTTGCTGTACACCTGAAACTAATGCAACATTGTACCTCAACTATATTTCAATAAAAAATTTAAAAAGTAGATAAGCAATGCGGATATATTGTATACCATAGAGAAATTATAGCCATTATCTTGTAATAACATTTAAAGGAGTATCATCTGGAAAAACACTGAATCCCTATGCTGTACACCTGAAGCTAATAAAATATTGTAAATCTTCTATACTTCAATAAAAAGAATTAATAACTAAGTAAAATCAATAGATTTAAAAAAACGATAAGCAAGCAAAAAAGGGTGTGGAAGGAATGAGCCCGGGAGCCCTTGTGACTTAAACGGATGCAAGCAAAGGAGAATCGAAGGGAAGAAGATTACCTGCTTGTCAGTCGGCTGATTTAAGGACCAAACAGAAGTCTGCAGGGGCTCAGATTCAGGAGCGAGGAAGGACTGAGGTTCGGGGGCGCGCTCATCACCATAATGTATCGATGAGACTTTGCTTCAGGCAGACTGGAATTCAAAAGCAAAGTCCAGTAATGATACCTGGTTAGGCCTGCGTCATTCAGTAGGGTGACCACGAGCTATGTTGGCTGTCCTGCACTTCATATGGAGCCGATTTGTATTGAGATGCGCTGTCAATGAAATACACGACTGACTTGGAAGGCTTAGTACAGATAAAAGGAAATAAAACATCAGGTTAATGATTTGCATGTTGAAAGGATAATATTTCTGATATACTGGGTCAAGGATATCGTATTATGAAAATTATTACCGGTTTCTTTCTACTTTTTTTTAATGAGGCTACTAGAACATTTAAAGTAACATAGGTGGCCCGCATCACACGTCTGTGAGCCCAGGGCTGTCCCTGACGGGAGGACAGCAGAGGAGACTCGTTTTAGGTAGAGGAGATTTGAAGGGAAAGAACCCTGTTGAGTCATGTATAATCGTCAGGACCATTCTGACAACGGTCTCCAAGGAGTGGTCCTTAGGGGTCTGCTTCAGTGAGGGAATGAAAAGCGTTTGGGTTTTTTGTTATTGTTGTTTTTTGTTTTTATTTATTTTATTTTTGGCTGCCTGGGGTCTCAGTTGCGGCACGTGGGATCTTTCGTTGCGGCACACGGGCTTTTCCCTAGTTGTGGCTCGCGGGCTCCAGGGCACGTGGGCTCTGTAGTTGTGGCGCATGGGCTTAGTTGCCCCACGGCATGTGGGATCTTAGTTCCCTGACCAGGGATCGAACTCGCGTCCCCTGCATTGGAAGGTGGATTCTTAACCACTGGACTGCCAGGGAAGTCCCGAAAAGCATTTGTAACGAGCCGTCCGTGGCAGGAAAGTGAGTGCCGCCCACAGAGCTTGGAGGTGCTTGGAGGCTGTTCTCGCAGCAGATTCCACTGCCTGGTTTGGCATCTCGCTGGCTGGCTTTGGTGGGCTCTGCCTCAGAACACTCCCTGGAGTCGGGGGGTCTTGGCCAGACTGGGGAAGTATCACCAGTGCCTGGTGGGGACAAGATGCTGTGGCCTGCTTGAGATCCACAGCAGAGTGACCCCAGGCTCTCTTGGTGCTCTCGGGAGGGTGGGAGCCAAGGCCAAAGCACAGACTGGGGGGATCTTTTGCTGGAGCTCTGTAGGAAAGAGCAGATGCTGGGAGGGAAACAGAGTGGCAGGTGACACCCCGGGGACCCATGGGGAACAGGCAGAGGAGTGGCATAGGCGTCCTCCTGAAAGGGCTCAATGCCCTTGTGACAAATGGGCTTTTCAGACAATGACAGGACAGCATCGAAGCTGCCAGCTGACGGGGCTGCTGGTGCAAGCCGGCAGGTGAGTCAAGGACACGTCTCAGCAGGTGAGCCCGTGCAGCGTGGGGTCCACACTGGGAAGCTTGCATCTGTCCCGGGCCGCCCGGCCTCTGGAGCAGGTGGAAGGGGCACGGGGACAGGTCACTCTTCTCTAGGCCCCGGGCTGGACTCGTGCTTTCTGCAAGGCTCCTTAGAGGGCTGCAGGGGACACCTTTGGAGCCATAGTCCCCTGGGTCTCAAATCTATTGTAGATTTTGGGGTTCTGCATACTGTCTTCTTTGGGACAGGTTCTGTGGCCAAGACAGTTTTCAAATTTAATCAGGCTTGACCTTCTCCAATGTTTCTTTTGGTCTTAAGAGTCTGTAATGTGGGGACCCACTCTGCGCCTGGCCTGCACAGGCTCTGACATGTTAGCTGGTCTCTGCTTCATGCCCGCCTCTGACCTTGGTCCTGTCACCACCACCATTTTACAGATGAGGAGACCAAGGCACCGGAAGGTTACGTGCATCAGCGGTGGGGCCGCTGGGCCGGGGCGTCAGCTGCAGCCTCACTGCTGTTCACCACAACCCCGAGGCCTCTGGCGCAGGTCCTGTTGGCCTCCTGTGGCCTGTTTCCCTCATCTTACCACCGCCCTCTGCGGGTGTCTCGGTCAGCACAGGCTGTGTAACAAGAACACCAGAGATTGGTGGGGGGCTTAAACACCTGACATTTATTGCTCACAGTTCTGGAGGCTGGGAAGTCCGAGGTCAAGGCACCAGCAGATTCAGTGTCTGGTGACATCCCACTACCTGACTTATAAATGCCCACGTCCCACTGTGTCCTCACACAGTGGAAGGGGACACGGGTGTCCCTTTTATAAGAGCACTAATCCCATCATGAGGGCTCCACCCCCATGACCTCATCACCTCCCAAAGGCCCCGCCTCCAAATACCATCATATCAGGCATTAGGATTTCAACATAAGAATTTAGGGTTGATGAAAACATTCAGTCTGTAGTGGAGAGAGACAGGTCCCAGGACTGCCAGGGCTCCCTTGTGGTGCGGGCCACGTGGCATTTGTGTCTGGCCTCTCCCCGGGGAGCCTGGTCCAGCCGTGGACCATGCATGCCTCTCTGCCTGCCCACCCCGCCCTCCAGACCAGCCTCAGGGCCCTCCCACCGTGGAGTGGCTCGTGCTGGCCCAGCCCAGCTATTTTGTCCTATTTTGTCAAGCAGCACCTTGGAAAGGCCAGCCTGTGGCTGTGGTGCGGGCCCAGCCGCCACCCTGGTCCTGCCAAGCCCTGTGTGGGCCTGGGCCTCCGCCCACCGGACACCCACCAGCTTGTAGTGTTGGAATTTCCTGTCTGACATTAATTTCCCCCCACTATTTTTCCCCCCAAAGTGAGACAAAAACTCTTTAATTGCATGCTCTGGAGTGCCAGTCAGGATATTATTATTCTTATTAAGTGCTTCCCGTGGGGCAGTGCCCAGGCATGGGGAGGGCTCTGGATGCAGCCTGTCCCGGGGCTTATTACTGGGGATAATAGTGCCATTTGCATAAGGCCTGGCCACTGGGAAGGAAGCTGTCCCTGGACTTGTCTGCACTGTCCTGCCTCCCAGCTCTGATGCTTCAGCCATTACTTGGTTCCCACGGGGAGAGGCCTTGGCCATCTAAGTCCACACGTCTGAAGGGCTGGCCTTTGAAACTGTCCAAGTTTGAAAGTGGACTGAGAACCCCCAGTGAAGGGAGGTGTGCACGGGGGCCGTCCACATGGTTTCTTCAGCCCTGCGTGCACCTTCGTTCTTATACTTGGAAAAGCACAGTCCCTGGGTTGCATTCCTCGTGAGCCTCCGGCCATATGCAGAAGCCCTGGTAAATGGGGCAGCGCGGTGGTCCCCGGGGTCCAGATGTCACGCCCAGGGCCGTCTCTCTCATCAACCATGTCGAGTTTCTACAGCTGCAAACGCTCTCCAGCCAGGACGATGCATAGTAGGCAGAAACATGAGAAGTAATCCCTTACTTAACTGGTGCCAGTGGGAATTGTGGGGCTACAGCGCTAAAACGGATAATCTAGGCCGATCGTTTTCCAAGGGTGGTCCCTGGCAAGCTTGGCCAGAATCGCCTGGGCACCTTTTATAAATGAAGATGCTCAGGCCTGCCCCAGGCCCACGGAGGGCGCAACTCTGGGGGTGGGGCCCAGCCATGGTGTTTTAACAAAGCCTGCAGGTGATTCTCAGGTCTGAAAAGCACTGATGTCAGCGCCTAGCAGGTGCATCATAGGTGTGCCTCTTGTTATGTGTATCGCATCCTTGAATCCCTGAGAGGGTCCCAGAGAGAGGCATCCCTCATCCTGAATATACGGCAGAGGCCACGGGTTTGGGCCAGCATCCACACTGCACACAGCTCCGTGCCAGGGCACTAGTGAGTGCTCTGGACTCTGTCCACACTGCCTCCCAGCCTGAAGGACCCAGCATCCTCTCCAGCTCTCCCAGTCCTGGCCCCTTGAGGGCCCAGCTGCAAAGCCACCTCCTCCAGGGAGCCTTCCCGGACGCTCTGGGTCCCACGGAAATGGCCCTTCCCTGACTCTGAGGCTGTTCTGACAGCTGTGCCCGTGGACCCCGCTGAAGCCCACAGGGCCAGGCTCTCCAGCTTTGCAGACGGCCTCCACCGAGGTGCCCGGTGCACTACCTATGGGCAGGAATGCTGTTCCTCGCTCTCTGGAGCTTCCAGGGCCCTCGAGCAGGGTCCCCCTATTTGGACAGAGTAGGGGAAGCCGTTGCGCCATGGGAGTGACTTTCGCCCTCCCGGCTGTGATGGGCCAGAGTTGAGAGCTCCACGCTGGGTGGTGGGCAGCTCCACTCTGGATACCCGAGAAAGCTGAGGAGCTGGACTCGTGCGGCCTGCAGCCTGTGCAAGTCAAAGCCATTCTAGAGGGGTCACGTGTCCGACCTTCATCGTGTCCCTGGGTCAGACCTGCGTGCTGAGGGAGGGAGCATTCAGTCTCTTCTTTGGAGCTGGTGCCGTCATCTCTGGAATCTTCTGGGAAGGCGTGAGCGCCGCCTCCCCCAAGGCGTGGTCCTGGGATCTCCACAGGGATGGGAGGGCGTGTGGGATTCCAGAGGAGCCCAGCTTCAACGGCTGAAACGTCGACCTTAGCTGTGCACAGGCCACGAGCTAGTGTCCAGTAACCACTCGAGGGCTGGTGGACCTTCCGGGTTCACTGGGGCACAAAGTAAAGGTGCGGATCGCCATCCCTTCCCTACACCATCAGTGCTTTTTCTTTGCCAAGCATCTTCACCTTCTCGTTCCCTGAAGAGTTAAGGAGTTTAACTGACCAAGCTGGGCATTCAGGGTGGAATGGAGACCTTCTCTCTGTTGGGAGAGCCCTCCCCAGAGGTGCACTTGTCCAGACCGCCGATTCCCCCCTCGCTTCCGGGAGGGGAGAGCGGGGTTTGATGCCAGGCAACTGGATCATCGGAACCGCCGCCCGCCAGCACAGGGGAGCCATCCCCCGCCTGGGACCGCTCGGCCTCGCGCTTCTTTGGCCACTGCCTTTCCCAGGAGCGGAGTGGCTGCTACAGCACGGGAAGATGTGGCTGAAGGCACATGAGGAAGGGATGGATGCGATTCTCCAAAGCTGCCTTTTAAACAAAATGCACAGTGCTGTTCATTGGAGCCGTCTGGCCACCTGCGAATTCCCTCCGGTGTTTGTTTCATCTAGGGCAGCACGGCACAGGTTCTAGGGGATGAACGGCGGGGACCCCTGGAGTCTGCAGCAGCCGGCCTGAGCTTCCTGCCAGTGAGCCGTGTGGGAATGGGGTGGCTTCAGCAGGGATAAAATCGTAGAAGAATGTTCCCGCAGTGCCCCGAAGCCCATGTAACGCCACATGGCTGCAACGCCACAGTTCCCGTCGCGGGCACGTTCAGCAGTGGGCAGCGCATCTGAGATCCAGCTGGATGCATCTCGGGGTCTCTTACCCCAAGAATCAGAGAAAAGGTCCCGCCATGACGCTTGTTCACCTCTCCTGAGATTCACAGTGATGGGGAAGGGGGCTCCCACTTGCCGAGCTCCTGCTCTGTGCAGACACTGTCACAGGCTGCTCAAGAGTTGGGTGTGTGTCGTCCCATTTTACAGATGAAGACTGAGGCTCGGAGCCCTTGTCCCTTGCTAGCAAATGACAAAACTGGGGCTCACACCCAGGTCTGTCTGGATTTATGGCTCACGTGCTTTCTGCTCCTATCCCAAGCTCCTTAGGCCGTGGAGATAGGTCATCCCCTTAGGACTGTCCTCTGACTGATGGGCAACTCAGGGGTAAGGCGGATTTCAGTCAGCTGTCAAGTTCACTATGCTTGACTTCAAGCTTTCTCCTTCTCCTCCACACTAGCCCCTTCTCCAAAGATACAGATGTTTCTTGCTGCCTGGGTCCTTCGGTTAGGGGGAAGTGACCTGGTAAGTCATCTGTGAATTTTTCACATTAGTGTGTATTTGTGACTTTCCCAAGGTCCATTTGCTTTTAAGAAAAAGAGTGAAACAATTGCACTGGTTATTTCTTAAGATGCAAGGAATTATAGAGGACAAGAACATGATCAATTAGTCATGAAAGGGGAGTCCCAAGCAGAAATGGGGGGCCAAGAAGCCCTTTCCTGGTCCCCAGAGCCATGCCTCCATCTCAGCTTCTCAGAGGCCACCGGCACCCAGCAGATTGTCCCTGACGCAGCCCCAGCCTCCTGCACAGCCACGCCAGGACATGGTCGGCTGCCCGAGAAGGACGGGGATCGGTGCCCTGGCCTGGCCCCTGGCCTCCTGCCCAGGGCCCCACGGGCTGCGCTCAGATGGGTTTGTGCCTCATTGTAACTCAGCCCTGTATCAGGCCAGGACCAGGCCTCCTTCTAGAGACTCCCGCCGGAACCTCCCTTGGTCAGTGCCAGGGCTGGACAACTCTTCTCGCAGACACCCATCTCTTCCCTGGTCCCAGGCCTGGAGCCCGTGTGCTCTGAGCTCATTCCCTGCTATGGTCTTTTTTTGGGGGCTGCGTTGGGTCTTAGTTGTGGCACGCGGGATCTTTGTTGTGGCATGAGGGCTCCTCATTGCAGCATGCGGACTTCTTTCTAGTTGCGGCATGCAGGCTCAGTAGTTGTGGCTCGCGGGCTCTGTAGTTGCAGCACGAGGGCTCCAGAGCACATGGGCCCTGTAGTTGTGGTGCATGGGCTTTCTAGCTGTGGCCCGAGTGCTCGGTAGTTGCAGCGCTCGGGCTTAGATGCCCTGTGGCATGTGGGATCTTAGTTCCCTGACTAGGAATCGAACCCCCGTCCCCTGCATTGGAAGGCGGATTCTTAACCGCTGGACCTCCAGGGAAGTCCCCTTGCTGTAGTCTTGATGGGAATGGCCCATGCTGATCTCTAGGGACTGGACAGCCCAGAGGGCTGGGGCGCCCCCGACACGTCCCAGGAGATGGCTGCTTCCCCCGGGCTGGCCCCTCTGGCTACGTCTCCAGCCCAGTCCTCAGGGCAGCGTCTCCACATTGCAGCGACACGTGACTTCATCCAAGGAGAATTCCTCCAGCTGCTGCCCTGGCTGCCTGGTCGTGTTTCGATGACCCGGTTTTCCTGATTCTTTGTCGGAACCCTCTGCTGACACTCCCACCCCCACCCCATCCCGTCCGGCCGTAAGTCGCCCGAGTCGTCATTAACGGGGCATCCACTAGAGCCAGGCTTCCAGGGGAAGGTCCCCCTTGTCCCCTTTCAGTGTCCTGCTTACTCACACAGCGAGATCCTTATACCAAGGACACTCCCCACACAAACGTGCCCTCACCCCTGGGACCACCAGCCAAGGAGCATTTAGCATGTAAACCTTAGTGCAGAAAAATCCTGGGGTTTAAAAAAAAAAAGCCATCACGCCACCATCGTCAGCTTCTTAAACTGTTGGTCTTTCTGTGTAGGATCAAAACCAAATGTGCATTTTTTTCAGAGGGGGCAGGGAGATCCATAGAAAATTCCCATCTTAGAGTTTCTTCTTCAGAAACTTAAAAAGAGAGCCATTTCTTTGAAATGGCATATGGTGTGTGTGTGTGTGTGTGTGTGTGTTCCCCCCATCATGCTGGAAGGACATGATTTAGTTTGGATTTTTTTTTAACTTAAAAAAAGAGCCCACAATGAAAACAGTGTGTGGACGGTCGCATTCAATATGTTTCTGGAAGGCCGCCTTGTTCTTTACGTTCATCTTCATTAAGTTCCTTGGGTGCTGCTGACAGCCTCTGGATGGCGTGCTGTCTCGTGGAAGGTCCAAAGTGGGACCTCCTCCTCCTCGGCCTGCCCGACCGGCTCTGGGCAGAGCATTCCCTGCTGAATGTTTCCATCAGGGCCGTGGGGGCCGGCAGGGGTCCATGCTGGTCTGAGAGGGTCCTGAGTCCTCAGATTAGCCAGCGTCAACCTTCATCCCTCAGTTTACCTGTGGTGCAAAGCTGGTCCCAGAGACGGTTGGTGGATGTACAGGTGGGCTTAGGTGATGGGGCCAGGGGCTGAGCGGATTCAGCAGGGCCACTAGCTCAGTGAGTTGTACAGAGAGGACCATAAAGAGGAAACAGTGCCCAGTGCGTGCCCCCTGCCCCGCCCCCCACCCCCCACCCCGTGACCTGCTCAGGATCCATCCTAAAGCCTCACTGAGTCACCAGCTGGGACAAGCATGGCTCTCCCCCGGGGGGAGCGGGTGACCTTTCACAAACAGCTGGATCTGGTAGGAAGGAGCATGGAGCTCATCTAATCCCCGTTGTACGGAAGGGTAGCGTGAGACCCAGACAGGGCACATAATGTTCTCAAAGTCCCAGGGCCGCCTAGTGGCAGGGCTATTCTGGGATTCCTGGCTACCGCCTGCCCGGCCTCCCTCAGCCTGACTCTATTCATGCGGCCTTTTGAAAAGTTTCATCAGAGCACGTGACTCCCTACCCAGGACCCCCCGGGGGCCTCCCAAATCTCCCAGAAAATAATCCCCAAGTCTTTCCCAAAGTCTGTCTGCCCGGGCTTATAGGACCTCCTAGCTCCATTCCTCTGTTCCAGCCCAGGTGGCCTTGTGCTGAAATCACCAAGCTCTTTCCCCCCACCAGGCTCTGGGCCTTTGCGCTGGCCTCCCTCCACCAGGCGCACCCTCTCTCTCGGAGAGCCCTGACTTCTCCAGCGTCGCCCGAGCCCCCTCTGTTCCCCTGCCCGACTCAGTTTCCTTCTCACTCTCAGCGCCCTGATGTGAGGGTATTAATGTATTTCTGGTTTGCTCCTGTCCCCTCTTCCGGGCAATGTCTACAGCTCTGTGGCGGCGGCAGCGCGGCAGCTTTGTGACGCCCCCGCCAGGAGCTGGAGCAGTGTTACTACACAGCAAGCACTTGATACAGGCGGATGAGTGAACGAATGAATGAATGGCTGTTCCTACAGTGACTGTGCCCAGATGTAGCCCCCGCTGACGTGAATGGTCTGGGTGGTTCTCTGAGGTGGGCAGAGGGGTCCGGACAGCGGGTCCCCGGGTTGGACTCTGGCCGATGGGAGGCGTGGCGCTCCATCCTGGCCCAACACTGGGAGCTGCTGGGTGGGAAGTGAGCACTCAGAGGCCCTATTTGCTGAGGGCCAGCGTTGTGCCGGCGCTGTGCTCCAGGAAAGCACACGGGGCTGAGTGCAGAGAGACGGTGAAACCAGCGGTCACCAACGGCCTGATGGTGGCTCACGTAGAGGTACAGACATGCCACTCTGATCCTCGATGTTCTTTCCTGAAAAATGGGGATAAAGACAGGGTTAGTGGTCAAACTAAACGAGATGCTATAAGCAAAGCCCCATGAGGCAGCTGACGTCACTAAGGATGAGCACCTGAGGCACGTCCCCTCCTGACCCAGCTGGGGACTGCCACACTCCAGCTGCTGGCCAACCCGACACGTGCCTGCCCGGATGGGAGGAACCACTGACACAAGTTCCCAGGCCCGTCCTGAGGATCCCAAGCGGGTGAGGGTGGGGCGCGGGCGTGTGGCCAGAGCCCCTGCTGCCTGCTCCTTCCCTGGGTGTCAGCCATCCTGGGAGCAGCAGGGCCGGGGGAAGTCCTGCCCTGCGTCCCTGACTTGAGAAAGAGGAAGCCATTGCCTCCATAACCCCACAGGCTGCACCCCAGGACCTGGTAGAAAGGAGGGAGCAGCCCCAGCTGCAGCAGGACCCTGCAGGCGGCTGTCCCTTATGCCTCTGCTGGGAGGCCCCAGGCTCCTCCTCCCCAACCTCTCGTGTGCGCGCACACACACACGCACAGCCTGGTCTTGTGCAGCAGCCAGGTGACCTCGGTGCCATGTCCGCTTCATGTTTGCCAGGTCAGCTACCATGAGCGCTTCATTCCTGGGCATTTTATTGCTCTTTAGACCTGGATGAACTTGCATTACTTCTGAGAAGAGCACTGCTATAGCTGGTGGGGCAGAGGGGAAGGTCTGGGCTCTTGTGGCCTCAGGGGACCCCCTTCAACTTCTGCAGTTTCGAGATCGGGGGAAAGGAGCATCCCAGGGCGCTGGAGAACGGTCGGTGGAAAGACTAGGAATTCTGGGGTGAGTGCAGCCTGAGCTTGCAGTGAAGACCCAGGAGTTGCTGTTTGCAAGCACTGAGAGCAGGGCCCAGTGCTGTATGAGCGCTTGTTAAATGTGACACATAAGCAAGGTCGGGACAGAAAGACCCCGGGATCACCCTTGCACTCAGGGAGCCCCGGAGTGTTCGCTGGGGTGGTATAGAGGGAAAAGCCCATGCCCAGCCATCCAGGGCCTTGGATTCCCCTCCTGGCTCTGTTGTCTTTCAGCCCCATGACTTTGGGCTGAAATCACCCTTGGCCTCCATTTCCTCATCTGTGAAATGGGCACAGTAACACCTACCCTGGCTGCCTCAGGGGGCTTTCGGATATGCAGGGAAACAGAAATAGACAAAAGCAAACCACGTTTATTTTGTTAACAATACTGTAATCTGGTCTGCCTGGCTGCATTTTTAAAAAAAAAACAGAAACAAAAAAAACATAAAGGCTCTTCCCTGCAGGTCTGGGGAGGTGAGTACTGCTTCCCTGCTGACTCCCCTGGGGATTTGGGGAAGCCCAGTTTGTCTCCCAGGCTGTAAGCAGGCGAGCGGGCCCTCCGCCCTCCCCAGGGTCTGCAGGGAGCAGAGGGTGACTTGTCCCCTGCCCCACAGCCAGTAAATGGTGTAATCACGGTTTGATTATGGACTGCGGGGCTCCAAACATTAGTAATAATTGTCATCATCAGCAGTAACACGTACAGAGTGCTTCTTATGTGCACAAGCACCTCTCGGCAGGAACGTTTTATCTTCAGGGCAACCCTAAGAGTAGTGGGTGTTCCTTGTTTCTGGATGGACACAGGGAGATGCAGAGGTAACGGAGTTTGCCTGAAGCCAGGCAGCTGGTGCGCAGCAGCTTTGCTCCAGGTCTGTGACTCCCAGAGGGTGGCCGGTCCTCCTGTCACCGTTTTCAGAGTCACAGCTGCACGCCCAGCCTCACCTCCTCAGAGGACACGGGCCTAAGGGGAGAAGAGGGTGGTCATTCCCACAATCACCAGCCCCGGAAGGGAGCGCCAGACTGCAGGGATGGGGCAACGCACCAGTGTCAGGTTTCCTCGGAGCCCAAGATTTGTGGAGTCTGGGTTTGGCAAGTTGATTTAATCAGAGTGAGAGGATTTGCTTTCTTTATTCCCAGTCACCGTGGAGGGTGTCGGGATTGTGGAATTAGGAAGATAAAATTGAATATGTAAAAATTAAGGTTAAACATCAGGAAGAAGGTTTCCTCTTGTTAAAAATTCATAAGCGATGAACCCAAGTGTCCATTGGCAGGTGAATGGATAACCCAAATGCGGTATATCTATACAATGAATATTATTCAGCCTTAAAAAAGGAAATTCTACTACTCAGCCATAAAAAAGAATGAAATAATGCCCTTTGCAGCGTTATGGATGGACCTAGAGATTATCATACTAAGTGAAGTAAGTCAGACAGAGAAAGACAAGTATCATATGATATCACTTATATGTGGAATCTAAAATACGATATAAATGAACTTAGCTATGAAACAGAAACAGACTCACAGACATAGAGAAGAGACTGGTGGTTGCCAAGGGGGTGGGGTGTGGGGCAAGGATGGATTGGGAGTTTGGGATTAGCAGATACAAACTGTTATATATAGGATGGATAACCAACAAGGTCCTACTGTATAGCACAGGGAGCTATATTCAATATCCTGTGATAAACTATAATGGAAAAGAATAGGAAAAATAATATATATATATGTATAACTGAATCACTTTGCCGTACAGCAGAAACTAACACAATTGTAAATCAACTGTACTTCAATAAAAATATATTAAAAAAAAAAAAAGGAAATTCGGACACATGCCACAGTGGATGAACCCTGGGGACGTGAAGTGAAATCAGCCAGCCACAAGACAAGAGATACTGTGTGATTCCACTCATACTAGGTTCCCAGAGTAGTCAAATCCATAGAGACAGAAAGGAGAGTGGTGGTCGCCAGGGGCCAGGGGAGGGGGAGAGGGAGTTGGTGTTTAATGGGGACAGTTTCAGTTGGGGATGATGGAAAGAGTTCTGGGGATGCATGGTGGTAGCACACTCAATTGTACACTTAACCACGGTTTAAAATGGTAAATTTTATATGTATTTTACCACAATAAAAAAGGAATTCGTAGTGCTTACAATACCAGGATCTGCTTGCACAGACACAGTCGGCAGCATTATCTGTGTGCATTTATCACCATAGGCCTGGCAGTCAGCTGACCTGTGTGCGTGGAAAACGAACCCACCAGATTTCTTTAACCTCTTGAGTAATTCAGACTCAACGCTCAGCCTCACTGGCCTGTGGCCCTCAGCCTGGGCGAGAGCTGACTGAGAAATCTTAGCCCTTTTCCCCGTGTAACTACTTTTTAAAGAGCCTTGTTTTCCTAAGGCCTATAATTATGCTTGCCTCCAGGGTACCCAGGAATTTTTTTTTTTTTTTAATTAGCAAAGAGCATCCCACAAGTATCATGATTTGCGGAGGACAGGCCAAGTGCAGACAGGAGGCCGACGCACTCTGGCAACCAGGTCTCACGTGTCAGCGTCGGCATGCCGGGGGCCAGCGCACTTGGGGTCCGTAATGCATATTGAGAGCTGGAGCATTCACAGACCCACAGAGGTGTCCACCGTGGGCTGCCCACAGGACGGGGCTCGGTGGCACTTGGCCTGCCTGAGGCTGGCCACAGCCGGGAGCTGGCCCTGCCTCCACAGACAGTTCTAGGTCAGTGTCTCCAGCGTGGGGGACCGCAGCGTCCGGAGGCCGTGCCCCGGGGCTGCGGGCGCCACACCCGGCCAAGGCCAGGATGGGCAGAAGCCTCTGTCAGCTCTGTCAGCCCTGATTTGCGGCCAAGTCTGTCATCTCCCCGAGTTCAAAGAGCGCTTAGCTGCTTGTCTTTGTCAAGAGCGCAGTTGGGGGTCTTTTATGTGAAGGATGTAGGGTTCCCGGGCTGACTTTGATTATTTATTCATCCCCCTTTGTGGGTGTGTGATAGCCAGGCACCCCGGAGCCCCCCTGTCCTGAGCGCTGCTGCTCTGAAATTCATTGAGCTTTAAAGCCCTTTGAAAAGTGCTTTTCGAGGGAGGGGAAAAGTTTTTGAAGTCCTGTTTCTCTCTCCCCTCCACAGTGCCGACACATCTCCTGCCACCGTTCCACGCCCCCTTCCCGATTGACATGCGACACCAGGAGGGAAGGTACCATTACGAGCCTCACGCTGTCCACGGTGTGCACGGGTAAGTTCCGCCCGCCGCCCCTGCCTCCGTCCACCTCTGTCACCCCGGCCTGCGCTGACCCGTGTGAAGGGGGACTGTGGGGTGTGAACCCCAGCTCCCCTCTGGTTACCTGAGCAGGAAGCGCACCCATCTCCCACATCACGGCTTCCAAGGATGCAGGGGGTCCTGGTGTGTCCACAAGCGCCCTGAGGCTCTTCCCCCATCCCGGCAGTGGGGACGCCCTGCAGACCAAAGTCCCCATATAAGTACTGTGACTTTGGATTGACGTTGTCCCAACATAATCATTCATAGTGCCCCCCCCCTTTCATGCGCTCAAGTATCCCAGTTTGGACAGTGAATTACAGGGTAACCCTACTGATAAGGATAAGCTCAAGGTTATTCTTTGGGGCCTCTCCTACTCCCTGCTTTAAGACCCCCCAGTGAAGGCGTGTGTCCCCTGTGTGTCTCTCTCTAGACCTGTCCCTGCCCCTCTTCACTCCCACCCAGGGTCTCGGAGCCCATAGCTGATGTCACTTTTCTTGGTCTTTATGACTCCAAGATCCCTTGCTACCTCATCCATTTTGCTTCCAGGAGAGAGGCTGAATCCTTCACCCCACCCCCGGTATCTCCACTGCGCCCCACACCTGCCTCTTGACCCAGACACCCGACCTGTCCACACCAAGCTGCCGTTATGGTTCTAGCCCACCTGGACCTGGGTCTCAGCCTCTACTGCCCAACCTGCCTGGAACGGCCCCTCCTCCTGACCACCTCCTCCAGAGTCCCGAAGCCTCAGCTCAGTGGCCACCTCCTCCTGGGAGCCCACCCTGAGTGGGGGTCCTTCCCTGGATTCCTGCCACACTGTAGCATTGGAATGAGGTGTCTTCACATTCTGTCCAGTGGGCTCTGAGCTTTGCTCTGAGAGCCATCGACACCCTCCATGCATTCCACCCATTGAAGACAGACCCTGCTCCCTCTCCCAGCTCCTGCTGGAATAAAGTCAGTCAAAACTCACTGAGACCCCACTGTATTCAAAGCCCTGTGCCTGAGAGGGGGGCAGGTGACTCCTGTTTTGGGGCACCCGCTGCTCACCCCAGACAAAGCAAATCTGGGACTTCTGTGTGCTTTTTCAAGATGTCTTGTATGTTGCAATAATCTCAGACATATAAAAAAGTTGCAAAAATAGTGCAAAGATTTCCCGTATACCCTCACCCGGTTCCTCAAACGTTCACTTCTTACATAACCAAAGACTGGTCCAGTGCTATTAACTAACTCATAAATCTTATCTAAATTTGGTCAGTTGCCTGTGGATGTCCTTTTTTTCCATGTTCAGGATTTAGCCCTTGCATTTAGTTGTCATAACTCCTTCGTCATCTTTAATCCAGGACATGGCTCAGTCTCTCTTGCCTTTCATGACCTTGACACTTTTTTTTCTTTTCCATTATGGTTTATCACAGGATATTGAATATAGTTCCCTGTGCTATACAGTAGGACCTTGTTGTTTATCCATTCTCTAGATACTAGTTTGCATCTGCTAACCCCAAACTCCCACTCCATCCTTCCCCACCCCCTCCCCTTTGGCAACCACAAGTCTGTTCTCTGTCTGTGAGTCTGTTTCTGTGTCATAGATAAGTTCATTTGTGTCGTATTTTAGATTCCACATATAAGTGATATCATATGGTGTTTGTCTTTCTCTGTTTGACTTACTTCACTCAGTATGACGATCTCTTGGTCCATCCGTGTTGCTGCAAATGGCACTATTTCATTCTTTTTTATGGCTGAGTAATATTCCATTGTATGTATGTATCACATCTTCTTTATCCATTCATCTGTTGATGGATACTTAGGTTGCTTCCATGTCTCGGCTGTTGTAACCAGTGCTGCTATGAACATTGGGGTGCATATTAGAGTTTTGTCCGGATATATGCCCAGGAGTGGGATTGCTGGATCATATGGCAACTCTGTTTTCAGTTTTTTGAGGAACCGCCATGCTGTCCTTTGAAGTGGCTGCACAAATTTACATATGACGTTGACACTTGAAGAGGAAAGGCCAGTTACTGTATAAAATGTCCTCGATTTGGGTTTGCCTGGTGTTGCCTCCTGATAAATTCAGATGATGCATTGGGGGGATACTCCCATAGAAGTGGTGCTGTGCCCTCCTAGTGCTTCGTGTTGGGGCCCATGACGACCATACTTCTCATCCCTGGAGATGGCTAACTTTGATCGTTTGCTTACGGTGACGTCTGCTGGGTTTCTCCACTTTAAAGTTCATCCCTTTGTAATTACAAGTCCCTTGTGGGACAATACTTGGGTAATATGTAAATTCCTATTTCTCATATTTTCACCCACTCACTTGAACATCCATTGATGATTCTTGCCAAAAAACAGTAACGTCTAGTATTTGCTAAATGGTAATTTTTCTATTTCCATGATTCCTTCCACATTTATCAATTGGAATTCTACTGTAGGAAGAGCTGTCCCTTCTCCCCCATTTCTCTGTTTATTTGATCATTTATCTGTGTCAAATCAAGGTGTGGATATTTGTCCTCTTCTGTGAGTTATACTCTATTGCTGTCACTATTTATTGTGTTGTTCAAACTGTCCCAGATTTGTGCGTTGGGAGTCCCTTCAAGTTGTCCCCTGTGTCATGTTGGGATCTTTGCGTTTTATTTTGGTGCATGTAGCTGGTTCTCACTTGACTAGGGCCTGCTGCTGATAGGCCTGTGTCCCCCTGGTGGACGGTGGGGCCGTTTCAGCCCTCTGCCCACCTCCCACGCTTCTCCAGCTGCAGGTGGCTGAGACCACAGCTCAGGCGGCTTCTGGAAGGTGCGTACCCTTAGAGCTGGTGGATCACCCCAAAATTGCTCAGTTGGTGGCATCTGAGAATCCTATGACTATCAAGGGAGCTGAGTCCCTTTCCAGGAGGGGGTTGGAGTGGCCGATTTTCTGCTCGAGAACTGTTTGGCTGGTTCCGTGACACAGATCCTGGGCACGGCAGGCCTGCAGCGAAGTGCTCCCCGCGAGGGGCCCTGTGCTGGTCAGAGACATGCGCACTGCTGAGAGCTCCCTGGGGGGCGTGCAGGCAGGTGTGCGTCCCTGCAGGGCAGCATCCTGGCTCCCATGTCCCCACATACCTAGGGGCAACGACAGAGATGTAAGAAGGCGTCACCATTGACGACTGCCGTTTCTCGAAATAACTCTGACCTTGTGGACAGACTCTGCTGTAAACACTTCCTGTGTTCCTCTTACTTAATCCTCTCAACCCTAAAAGATGTGCATTTCATGTCAGCCCCATGTTACAGATGAAGGAACTGAGGCAGCACAGAGAGGTTAAATAATTCATCCTTAGGGCCTCCACTGAGGGAGTGAGAGAGTTTGAAATCTAATTACCGCCTCCTGAGCCCCGGCCCTCGGCCGCATGCTGGCCTTGCTCTTGGGAGCACATGTATGACCACAGGTCGCCTGCACGGGTCCAGACGATTCCTTCTTGAAAGCTCACCTAGCCCTTTGCTAGGGCACTGCCCCCAAACCTCTGGACCAGCCGCCTCCCCAGGGAGTCTGCTAGCAATGCAGAGGCTCAGGCCCCAGCCCAGACTTGCTGAGTCAGACTCTAGGATGGGCCCACCGTTTGTTTTTTATTTTTTTTGGTTTTTTAAATAAATTTATTTATTTATTTTTGGCTGCGTTGGGTCTTCGTTGCTGCATGCGGGCTTTCTCTAGTTGTGGCGAGCAGGGGCTACTCTTCGTTGCGGCGCACGGGCTTCTCATTGCGGTGGCTTCTCTCGCTGCAGAGCACGGGCTCTAGGCGTGCGGGCTTCAGTAGTTGTGGCTCGTGGGCTCTAGAGCACAGGCTCAGTAGTTGTGGCGCACGGGCTTAGTTGCTCTGCGGCATGTGGGATCTTCCCGGACCAGGGATCGAACCCGTGTCCCCTGCATTGGCAGGTGGATTCTCAACCACTGTGCCACCAGGGAAGCCCTCATCGTGTGTTTTTAACACACATTACAGGCTTGAGATACTCCGGCTGCAGGCGGGACCTTGGCACTGAGTCAGGGGCCCTCAGTACTGTCGCTCCCCGGGCTAGTAGAGAGCTGTGGCCGGGAGGTGGACCGCCCCGAGTTTTCTCCAGGCTCTGCCATTCCCCAGGTCAGGACTAGACACAGGCCCTGTCCCGTCCCGGGGCCTGCTTCCCTCCTGGCCAGTGGGGCACCCAGAGAAGCAGGCAGTAGAGGTGGCAGGCAGCAGGGGAGGGCTGCGGGCCTGTGGAAGTGGCCTTGTCACTCACTGGCCTGGATGGCTCTTTACTTGTCGGGCTGTTTCCCGCTGCTGTAACTGCCCGTCTCCAACTTGGTGTCTTAAGGCGATGCAGGTGTGCCTCCGAGAGCTGCGGGGGACAGAAGTCAGAAGTCAGTCTTCTGGGCCTAAAATCAAGGTGTTGGCAGGGCTGGTTTCCTCCTGGAAGCTTCCGGCTCCTGGAGAGAATCCATTTCCTTGACTTTTGCAGCTTCTGGAGGCTGCCTGCGCTCCTTGGCCCGTGATCCCTGCCCCTCACCACACCGCCTTTTTGCCTCCCGCTTCTTTCTCACATCACCTTCTTCCTCATCTGCAGGAGTTTTCTCCCTCTGCCTCTCTTATAAGGATGGCAGTGATTGCTTTTAGGGCCCTGAAATCCAGGACCCCCTTCTTGTCTCACAATCATTAACTCAATTCCATCTACAAAGTCCCTTTTCCCATAGAAGGTGGCATTCAGGGGTTCCTGGATTAGAACACGGACATCTCTGCGTGTCATTATTCGGCTCATTTGTGATCGCCAAGCCCCAGTGCTAAGTCTGGCATCACCCACAGAAGACAATAAAAGGTGTCAATCATCTGTGCAGGGGCCAGGCTCTGCACTGCAGCCTGGTTGTGCGCTATTAGGTGACCCTCCTGACGGCCCCGTGAAATGGGGCTGTAGTATGCATCTCACTGATGCAGAGGCTGAGGCTCAGAGGGGTGCACCGACTCTCCCAGGTCACCCTTGCACGGTGGGCCTGCTTGCTTCCGCTCCAGGGTTGAGGGGCCCAGCACCCCAGTCCCCCACCCCCCAAAGCCCACCTCTGGCTGGGGTGCGCTCCCAGCAACTCTACGTTATCCTGGAGGCCGTTGGCTCCTGCCCAGGCCACAGGGGGCACACAGCACGTGTTCAGGGCTAACCTCGGGCCCTGGAAAGCCCACCCCTTCATCCCCCCAGGTGGGTGCCCCGGGTGGGAAACAGGATAAAGCCTGGGAGGAAAACGGGCCCCCTGGCTGTGGCTTCGGTGATCAGTGTGGTCGGAGCCTGGCGCAGCGCCCGATCCCTCAAGCCCTTGCTGTAGCCGCTCCTCCTCGCCGGCGCCAAAGCGCGTCTAATCACGCAGACGTTGCGAAGCAAATGACGTGCGGTGTCGTCTCCCGTCCTGTCGCCAGAGCCTCTGCGGCTGCTCGGCGCCCGGGACCACTGCCCATTGGCTCGCCTGGCCGCGGTGGGCGTGGCTCCGGGCGGAGCGCTCCGCCCCCGGCCCTGCCAGGCCACCTGGGCTTGAACCCCAGCGCTGGACGCACCAGCCTTGGGATGTGACTACCTGACCAGCCTGAACGAATGAACCTGTTTTCTCATCTGTAAAAGCGCGTGATAATAGTACCTACCCCATCTACTGAGTTATTTGGAAAATTAAATGGGGTAATACGAAGAGCGCATTTAGAACAGTTTGGAAACATGCAGTAGATGTTAAGGAGGATTGTGATTACTGTCGTTATTAGAGATGGAGGTTCATTGTGGCAGAAGCAGGCCATGGCGTGACCTTGGAAGAGGATGCGGTCTGGGGGCCGTGCCGTGGGAAGGTGGAGAATGGGGATGGCGGGAGGAGGGGTCCTTTTTCCCCCCAGTTGAGGCATTTGGACTTTACCCTTTTGGCAGCCAGGAGCAGGGGGAGTGGACCGGTTCATTTTCAGGGTAACCATAGGAGCTGTTGGAGAAGTGGGGGGCATGGGAAGGACACCGGCTACAGCTGTCACTGTGGTTGGGACAGAGGAGGAGCCGGGCCAGGGCTGCCCGCACACCGGCCCAAACAGGCAGCTACACGTGGGAGGAGCAGGCGGTGGGTCCAGGGTGTGGAAACCCACCCCGTGCCGCCCATCTGGACGGCTCCCTATTAGACACCTGCCCCCCAGCCCTCTCCAGAGCTACCTTCCTGGAGGTGCAAACCCACCACCGGCCTTGCATGGCTTACTAATGCTCAGATGGTTCCAGAAGGGTAAATGACACTGGACTCGTGGAGCGGCACCTGCCACCTGCATAAATCACAGGTGGTGGGGAGACAGATGGTTGGGGGATGATCTTGCTGGTCAGATGTGGTTTTCCCGTGACCCTGCCCCCCCGTGGGGACATGCTCCTGAGTCTCCGAGAGTCCGATCTCAAGGGCAGGGGAGAGTCCCGCAGTCTCTCCATCACCTGGTAACCGCTAGCAGGGAACAGCTCTTTGGATCCCCTCCTGCCCCTGCCCCTTGGAAGCAGGCTCAGCAGGGAACGTGGGGACCAAGGCTGAGGCGGGGCACGGCAGGGCCCTCAGCTGGAGCCCCCCTACCTCCTCGGTGTGTGCGGGAGTCAGGGCTGCCTTGGGCCGGGACCAACTCACGTGTTTGCAGGGAGGGTAGAAGCTTGTGTTCCTGGTGCAGGAGACTGGGTAGGTCCTCAACTCCTCACCCTGCTTGTGAGGTCCTTCCCATCCGAGCCCTGCCCTGGGGCTTCAGAGAGGACCAGTTCCAACTGCTCGCAGCCCAGAAGGGTTAGAGACACCAGCTCGTGGAGCAGTTCTCAAACCTGGCTGAAAGTCTGAACTAGGATGTGTCTGAAAGATGCACACTCCTAGGCCCCGACCCCAGAAGTTCTGGCTCTTTCAGGCTAAGGTGAGGCCTTGGAATACGCTTGTTTATAGACACCCACAGGCCAGAGTTAGGGGCCACCCTGCTAACTTTATACCCAAGAAAGCGGGCCCAGAGCTGTGTTTTGGTTGTCCAGAGTCAGAGCTAGCAGGCCTTTAGGCCTTTTCTCTCCATGATAACCACTCTACAGTATGGGTGTTAAACATCCCCTGGTTCCTCCTCATCACCCACTCACAGATACCCACGAGTTGACCTAAATCTCTTCATATTCCCAGTCTGCGGAAGGAGGTGCGCATGCTGGAGGGGGGTGGGGGAGAAGGGGACGGACACAGCATCTCAACCATAGGGAGGACAGTCCCCCACTGCTCTCCACTTGCCGGTCTCCATACCTGACCTCTGACATCCACGACCCCCAGCACCTGCCTGGATTCTGGACCTGAAGATCACCCGATCCTGAGCTGTAATTGGTGAACAGTGCTCCAGCCGTCGCAGCCAAGGCCACCCTGCACGGAGAAGGAAGGGGGCAGGGCTCTTGCTAGGGACAGATGGCTCCGGGACTTAGCCATCAGTTCTTGCAAAGTCCACACGTACTTTAAAGTCCCGGGGGCATCCCTGGTGGCGCAGTGGTTGAGAATCTGCCTGCCAGTGCAGGGGACATGGGTTCGAGCCCTGGTCTGGGAAGATCCCACATGCCGCGGAGAAACTGGGCCCGTGAGCCACAACTACTGAGCCTGCACGTCTGGAGCCTGTGCTCCGCAACGAGAGGCCGCGATGGTGAGAGGCCCGCGCACCGTGATGAAGAGTGGCCCCCGCTTGCCGCAACTGGAGAAAGCCCTCGCACAGAAACGAAGACCCAACACAGCCATAAATAAATAAGTAAATAAATAAGTAAGTAAGTAAAATAAATAAATAAATAAATAAATAAATAAATAAATATAAATAAAATTTAAAAAAATAATAAAGTCCTGGGTACTTTAAGGAGTGCCAGCCGGTGGGTGTGAAGGCCTCTGCTTCCCACCATCTTCTGGCCACTCCGTCACGCGTGTACACTGCCCACCCCCACCCCCACCAGAGCTGTGCCGGACAGCCGGACCCTGCCTCGTCCTGGCGACTGCGTATCAGTGGGGATGGTCCTCCCCGCTTCCCTCAAGAAGGTAGTTTCTTGGCTGTTGCTGGCTGAGCTCACGAACGGTCAGATCTGGGGGGATTTGAAGATGGCTTTTGCCAAGGTCAGTGTTCCATCAGGACGGCACCGGCTCGTTGTGAGAGTAATAAACACTCAGTCAGCTCGGCTTGCGACTCACCTGCGTTGCCCTGGGCCCCTGACAGCTCTGTCCTCAGCCAGCCACCGAGGGGGGCAGAAAGATA
This sequence comes from Balaenoptera acutorostrata, assembly GCF_949987535.1. NCBI lineage: Eukaryota > Metazoa > Chordata > Mammalia > Artiodactyla > Balaenopteridae > Balaenoptera > Balaenoptera acutorostrata. The sequence goes on from NC_080071.1 coordinate 97,587,816, forward strand.
CGTGAAGATTTTCTTCTTGATTCTTGGCCCAGCATGCCAGGTTCACGGTTCAGAGAGGACCGGCTTTGTTTGTGTTTCGAGAAGACCGTTCTCTGCCCTCTGCAAATGTGCGTGCTTTTTGCCAAGCGACAGATGGAAGAAAGGAGGAAACGTCCAAAGGGCATGTCCGCCTGGATCCCGGGCCAAGATGCTGGGCGGGCTCCCGATCGCTCACCAGGGGCCTTGTCCTCCTCCCCCTCGGCCCACACTGCCCCTCCGTCTCCAGGGAGCGCTCCTTAAAAGGCACGTGGCTGACCGCATCTTCAGAGGAACTGCCTGGCAGGTGGACACGGAGCCCAGAAAAGCCCAGGACTACGCAGCTGTAGGGCAGCTCGCCCTCCTCCCTCGGCTGTCTGAGGGCCGAGTGACAGACAGACGTGGAGCCTTGGCTCCCGGTGATGGGCGTGGCCCTCAGAGAGACCTCCAGGCAGGTCCCTTCCTGTCTCTGGGTGGCAGGATGCTGGGCTCAGGATAACTGAGACACAGCCACAGCAGCCTGTGTCCAGCCCTCTGGCTTATGTCACCCGACCCTCATCAGCACCACATAGAAAGGCAGCATGTCACTCCCGCTGGATATGTGGGGAAGCTGAGGTGTGGCGAGGGTGACCGCTGTCTCCAGGGACATTCTGCTAGTAAGTAGCACAGCGGGGACTTGAACCCGGGCAGCTTGACCCTAGAGGGCTCTTCTCCGCCCTGACCCCTCTGCAGAAGCCTCTCTCCTCTGAGAGCTTCAGATCCCCAGCTCCAGGATCGTGCTCAGCGGCGTGGGTCGGACAGCTCATTTATAATGGAATCCGCCCGTAAAAGTTTAACGAGGAGCGTGTCTGATAAGGCGGCCCGCTCTTTGATCTTTGCTGGATGCCGGCCCTCGCAGAAGGGTTGCTGCTTGACTCTGGGCTTTGCAGAGAGCAAAGTGTGGTCAGCCGAGGGCAGGAGGGGCTGCGGGAGTGAAGCAAATCTTGATGTGCAGAAATGAGGCGGGCCTACAGCAGGGGAGGGTGCACAGAGCAGGCGTGGGGAGGCACTGCCCGGTGGAAAGGTCCTGCAGGGTTGAGAGGTGATCTTTCTGGATCCCCTCCGGACCCGCTGGGCCCCCGTCATCTTGGGCAGTTCCCATCCCACACCCCCAGGATGTAGGAGAACAGGGTGGGGCCAGCGTTCAAGTCCTATGCCATCTATATACCCTTGACATCCTTGGGCGGGCTGTTAACCTCCAGAGCCTCCGTTTCCCCGTCTCTAAAATGGAGACAAAACAGTAGGCCACGTGGGGCGCTTGTGAGAATTAGGTGAGTGAGTGAGTATAAAGCACAGAGGACAGGTCCTGGTGCCCAGTGGTTGCTGGACAATGGCTTGCTCTTTCCACTCTCCTGTTGACACCAGAAGGAAACCCACATTTCATTCCAGGCACTCTGCTGGGTGCTGGGCAGATGATATTATATCCAGTCCTCTCAGTGCCCCGTAATGTGGGTGATATTCTCCCCCATTCATAGAGCAGAAAATTGGAGGTTTCCGGAATTTAAGGGCTTGCCAAGATCACTCAGCCAGAAAGTGAGATCTGACCCTCAAGCCTGAGCTCTTCTCTATGCTGTGATTATCCTCGGAGAGGAAGAGGCATTTCATTGTAGGTCTTAGGCTACGGTTATCTTTGCTGTTATCTTTGCTGTAATCAATCCAAAGGAATTAATCACTAACAGTAAAATTTCAGGTGTTGGTGGACAGATTGGCCTTTGAGGGTGGAGGGGGGGGGTCTTTTCCCACTGTCCGCGTCCGTGTCGTTCACTCCGGGTGGAAGCTGCTGCTGGTGCCCAGAATGCATCCGTTTACTGAGCCTAATTCATTCTTGCTGGATTTATCTGTGTCCCAAGTGCTATCACTCGGGGTCACTCCTGCCAGCCTTGGTCCACACTGGTTGAGAGAATTCGTGAGCAGTGCTCTGCCCCTGAGTCCTGTTGCAGCCATTCTCCAAGCCTCCATCACTGCAGCCAGCATCGCTGTACCAATTATGTGCCCTGGGGCCCACGGGGAAGAAATATGTCCAGCACCATGTGAGTCCCTTCCTTCATCTTCCTCTTCCAGGAGCTGTATTTCTGAAATGTGAACTTGACCTGTCCCACATAAGCAAAGTAGCGTTCACTTGTTGCTTCACTCAGGGGGAAGTTCTTAGCACTTGTTCGTTTCATGACACTCACCCAGTGCCTGTGGTGTACCAGCCTTGCACCGGGGATACGGCCCAAGGAGGTGCAGTCTGGGTACTCACAGCCATCTCATGGCCTGGGAGGGGGAGGGGGGAAATCGAGCAGTTACAGAGTGGTGTGCAGGTGGGAGAGGAGGGGTCGGGCGAACCCAGAGCACCAGGAAACCAGGAGCGGAAAGCATTTGTCAGCAGGAAGGCACGGAGGCCTGCCTCTGCCCGTCCCACTGCTAGCCCCAGAGTTGCCCTTGTTCCAGTGAGGGGCCTCGACTCCCGGGCCCTTTTCAAAGCACACACTAATGGACTCCAAAGCTGGGTAGAAATTGACAGCCCACCCACCTCTAAGAAGACGAGATGTCTTATCTAAACTATTCGGGATTATCCATCTCGATTTGACAGGCATCCAGGAGAGGAAATTCCACACACCCCGTTGGCTGGCCAGGCCAGAGTGGAAGAATTCTCACCGTGGAGGAGTTTCCCTGCGTGTAGCCCACCCTCTGCCCAGGCCTGTTCTCCTTGCTTAAGCCCAGACCCCTAGGGAAGCCTAACGAAGCCCCTCCCCCAACCCCAAGACCAAGTGTCTCACTCCCGTCTGTGGCCCCCCCTCCAGCCCCCTGCATTTGCCCTGTGACGGAACCGTCCCCATAAAGCCGTGACTTTCTGGAAGATTCTGCTCAGCTGTGCTCAGCCAAGGGTGGCTCCTCTTACAGAGGCAGGACCCACATACCCGGAGGCTAACTCACACCTCAGGTACCTGGGCGGGGGATGGCTAATCGCCCGGCTCCCCAGACGGGGGGGATGAAGCCCAGCACCTCCCCCTCCCCCCCCCCCCCAGCTCTGCACAAGTCACCACTTTGCTAGGAGAAAAGTGTCCTTGATAACTTACTCGTGTTTCTTCTGCTTTTTGGGTTTGTATGTTTGAAAGAACTGATCACCTTCCCAACCTTGTGCTCCGAGGAGAAGAAAGTGTGATAAAGGGTGGGTGACTGAATTAACCCCCGTTGCCTGTGTGGCTAGAGCTTAACCAAGTCCATCTGTATGGCCTCCTTTGTAGGTGCAATTTTATAACCTAATTTCCCTACCAAAACATCAGTGTTTACTTAGTAAGAAATCTGCTCTTCATCAGCTGAACACAGTGATTTCTTTATTATGGGTCTGCCCTGCTCGGGGAGTGACAGCTGAGAGCTGGCGCTCAGCTAGGTCTGGCGGAACGTGCATGTCTGGGATGGGAACGGGGTGAGCGGAGGGTCGGAAGGATTGCATATGTATACAGATGTGTGTCGGTCGCAGAGCAGGGTTAGGGTTAGAGTTATGCTCTGGGGCTGGCTGGGAGGGAACCTGGCAGCAGAGAGATGGAGCGGCCAAGATGAGCCCACTGGGTGACCCCGGAGACAATCACTGGACCCTCAAACCCTTCTAGCAGCCCACACAGGTTCTCCACAACAGCCCTGCGGTCTCTCCACTCCCCACCCCAGAACCCCCGTCCGATCGGCCGGCTTCTAACCAGAGGCCAGCTTCTACCCAGCCATCCTTTTTAAAAATCTGATCTTATTACACTGAAGAAGTACAAAAGGATAGTAAAAGCATGGTTACAATGTAAAGAGTATTAATGACCATTGTCCCCTGCTCTGCCCTAGAACGGGGGCTGTGCCAGCACCTTTGAGGCCCCGTGTGGCCCTCCAGGGTCCTGCCCCGGGGCTCCCCCTCCACCACCCTCTGGGACTTGGCGTTATCACCCCCTGCGTCTGTAACAGTTGTACCTGATGTCTGACTCTTGTAATAGTACATTGTTTGGGTTTGCTCTGTGTGCTTTATATAAATAGAGCAATTCTATTCTATATAAATAGAATCATTGCAGATGGATTCTTGGGGAACCTGGTTTTCACGAGTCATGGAATGTTCCAGGGAGTCATCCCATTGGTGCGTAGGGCTCTTAATTCGTTAATTCTCACTGCTCTGAAGCAGTCTGGACTGACAGGCACCTGGGATGCGTCTGTGCTTTTGCTATTTTGAACATCGTTGCAGTGAAAGCTCTAGCACCATCCTCCAGGCCTCACGTACCACCCATTCCTTAGAATAAATGTGTGTTTGAGAACGAAATTGCTGAGTCATGGTGTAGTCACGTTTTAACCCTCCTCGATGTTGCCAGACTTTTTGCTGAGCCACTCCCACCAGCAGTGTTTGAGGGCTCAGCGTGCTCCGCATCCTTGTTATCAGGGTGATGTCATCCACATTTTAATTTTTGCTTAAATGACATCTCCTGTGATTCAATTTTTTTATTTCCTATATCACTAATGATGCTGACTACATTCTTTCATATGTTTCTTGGCCAATAATGTTTCCTGCTCGTGAAATGCCTGTTCAGCTATTTTGCCCATTTTTCTATGGAGTTGTCTTTTTCCTATTGATTTGACTAAGCTTTTTATATATTAAGGCTACTCATTTTGTGGTTGGTTATCTCTGGTGCAAATATCCTCTCCCAATCTGTGCCCAGTCTCTTTGCTCCCATGATGAAGTGTCTGGGTGACGGGAAGTGCCTGTTAAAACCCGGCTCAGGTTACCAACATTTGCTTCATGGTTTTCCCCACATGTTCTCCCCCCACCCAGCTGTCTGGTCTGACCTTCAGCCCTAGGACTCTGCTACCTATTCCCCGATTTGACCCGCCCTTTTTTCAGCTATTCTCCTGTCTCGAAACACCAAGCCTGCACCACTCACTGCCTCCTTTCCATTCCCCTGTGAGAGTCGAGGCCCAGCTCAGATGCCACCTCCTGCGGGAAGCCTTCTCAGATTGCCCCAGCAGAGTGAGTGAATCCTTTCCTTCCCACCCCTCTTTCTGCTCCAGCACCTGTATACTGTTTGTAGGCTGCAGTCAGTGTCCACGCTCCCTCCCTGATCCCAGAGGTCCCAGCATGGTGATTTTGTTTTATTGAAGTATAGTTGATTTACAATATTGTGTTAGTTTCATGTGTACAGCAAAGTGATTCGGTTACATATATGTCTTTTTCAGATTATTTTCCATTATAGGTTATTACAAGATATTGAATATAGTTCCCTGTGTATGCGGTAGGACCTTGTTGTTTATCTGTTTTATGTATATTAGTGTGTATCTGTTAATCCCGAATTCCTAATTTATCCCCCACCCCCACCTTTGTCCTTTGGTAACCATAAATTTGTTTTCTATGTCTATGAGTCTGTTTCTGTTTTGTAGGTAAGTTCATTTGTATCATTTTTTTAGATTCCACATATAAGCAAAATCATATGGTATTTGTCTTTCCCTGTCTGACTTACTTCACTTAGTATGATCATTTCTAGGTCCGTCATGTTGCTGCAATTGGCCTTATTTCATTCTTTTTTATGGCTGAGTAATATTCCATTGTATATATGTGACACATCTTCTTTATCCATTCATCCGTCAATGGACATTTAGGTTGCTTCCATGTCTTGGCTCTTGTACACAGTCCAGCGTTTGTGATTTTGCAGGGGTGTCTTTTTCCCAGCAGCTTGTCATCACCACAGCCTCATGGGCACTCATGCCCTTTGCTGAGATGTGTGCATGGGAGGGGGGTTCGAGGCAGGGGAATGTCAGGGTTGACCAGACGCCCCTGGTTCAGCACGTGTCAGTCAGGCGGGCAGCCACCTGCCCCACTTCCTGGGGGCAGGGTCCTGGCCGAGTCTTCCTCCGACCTCCAGCTCCCCGCCCAGCATCGTCAGGGGCCCATACTCTGAGGCTGGCAGAGGGGATGATGCGTGACCACAGGAACAAAGTCAGTGAGTGGCCGGCTGCTTTGGTCCAGCTCCTGTTTACAGGTGTCCTTCTTGCTGGTTTTCAGAGCCTCCCCACGTGGACAGGTGCAGCCCAGGTGCACCAGAGTGTGCAGGTTGGTCTCTGATTTGGGGAGAGGCAATTCTCCAGTGATTTCCAAGAGAATTCACTGCACCTCTCTTTACAGTTGCAACCCCCCTTAGTATATTTTGAAAAGGACTTGATTTTTGGAACTTTTGAAATTAATGTATGAAAAAGGTGGTAAGCAACCTTGCCAAGGTACAGTTTCATATACAAAAAAAAAAGGAGACAAGCAAGGAACAACAAAGCCAACAAACAAAAGCCTTGAAGAGGGGACTTCCCTGGTGGTGCAGTAGTTAGGAATCCGCCTGCCAATGCAGGGGACACGGGTTCGAGCCCTGGTCCGGGAAGATCCCACATGCTGCAGAGCAACTAAGCCCGTGTGCCACAACTATTGAGCCTGTGGTCTAGAGCCCGCGAGCCACAACTACTGAGCCAGCGTGCCACAGCTATTGAATCCCACGTGCCTAGAGCCCGTGCTCCACAAGAGAAGCCACTGCCATGAGAAGCCCGCGCACCGCAACGAAGAGTAGCCCCCGCTCTCCACAACTAGAGAAAGCCTGCGTGCAGCAACAAAGACCCAACGCAGCCAGAAATAAATAAATAAATTTATTTTTTTTTAAAAGCCTTGGAGAGGAGATTGAACTCCACCCAGTCGGGCGCCATGGAGCTCTGTTTCTATCTGTTCGTAGGCCAAGGGCAGCGGCCTTGCCGTGCAAAGGCACCTGTGAGAGCAGACACGTGCCCCCCCTGCCTCCGGGTGCTAAGGAGCCCCAGTCTGGGGAAGAGCAGCAAGGCCAGCTTTGCGGAATTCATTTGCTTTCTGGTACATCAGTGGGCCCGAGGCCACCTGCCCGGTGCGTCTGAGAAAGTGCATGCTTGGCCCTGAGCAGCTTGGCAATAGCAGAGGGTCCTGGCCTCCCCACGCTGAGCCCGCCGACCCCGCCCACGGCCCTGGGATCCTGGTGGGTGGTACACCTCAGCCCAAAGGCAGGACCGGTGCGTGCAAGCACGCGGTCCCCAGGGTGGGCAGGGTGGGTGTGTCGGGGTGTGTGCAGGGCGCGCTCAGCTAAGCTAAGGGAAGCTGGTGACCGTGTAATCTGGGCGGCTGGCGGGAAGGCACGCTCCAGTGCCCTGTGACGGTGCCCTGTGACGCGGGGGATGGGACCTAGTGCTCAGGTGCCCTCCCAGCCTGGAGGGGAGCTCCTCCCGCTTCCTTGCCCACTGGCCACTGATGGAGCACCCACTCGGGGGTGCAGGGCTACTCCAGGAAATAACACGCCGGCCCTGCTCCCTATAGACCTGACCTTCTCGGAAGAAATGTGACAGTAATGACAGCAGTTCCTGCTGCGTCCCAAAGGCCTCCTCCACCCCAGCACAATAGGCATGACACACGTTCCTAGCTCCTAACAAGTTACCGCAAACTCCATGGCTTAAAACAACAGAAATTTATTCTCTCACGGTTCTGGAGATCAGAGTCCAAACTTAGTATCACTGGATCGAAATCAAGATGTCAGCAAGGCTGTGCTCCCAAAGCGGGCTCTGGGGGAGAGTCGCTTCCTGGCCTCTTCCACCCTCTGGGGGCGCCTGGCACTCCTTGGCTTGTGGCCTCATCCCTCCAGCCTCCGCCCCACAGTTACAGCCTGCGCCTGGGGCTGGCTGTCCAGAGGGGAGACAGACCCCACGTGAGCTCATCGCCATATGACCAGCCAAGACGACGTGCTCAAGGTCCAGGGAAGGAGCCGCCCTCCGTATCCGGGGCAGGGTAGGGATGGAGAGGAGGAGGAGGGGTGGAGTGGAGGAGGAGGCGTCCAGGGCCAGCGCTGTAAGGGGTGAGTGAGGCAGGGCGCAGGACCAGAGAGGGGGCCGTGAGGGGCACGCAGGATGGGGGGGCACGGGTGCTGGACCTCGCAGGCGTGCGGCCTCCTGCTGCCACGAGGGCCGTGGGTCACCCCGAGAAGCAGGCCGGAGGTGAGATCTGTGGGCTCCTGGCCCCAAGCGACCAGACCTCTCCTTTTGCGTCCTCGGCGAAGGGCCCTAGGCCAGGTGAGCAGAGGGTGATGCCCAGCACCTGGGTCTGTGTTCTGGCCCTGCTGCTCCCACCGACCTCGCCGTGCCTGTGCCAACTGTCGCTGTGGGTGTCTGTCGTGCTGTCTGTGAAATGGGACGTGAAGGGCTTAGTCCTGCCTGTTCTGGCCCTACTGCCCCGCACAGGAAAAGGTCTTTGAACAAACCCGCCAGAAGGGGCGCCTCTGGGTGGCCAAGGTGCTTCCTCCCAGCCGCCGACCCCGCGTGGGAGATCCTGCCCTGACAGCTCGTGCTGAGTCTGGGTGAGTCAGCACCCTCAGCTCCACATTGTTCTCCATCCTCTCCAAACAGGCACAGTGGGTGGGGTCCAGGGGCGCCAATCCCTGCACTTCTGCCCCCTCCTCTCCCTGAATTAAGGAGCACGTTGGTTCCTGCCCTCGCGCCTTGGCTCAGGTTGTGCCGGGGGTCAGACGCCCCCCCACCCCTCTCATCAGCGAAGGCTCACTCTGCCCCCCAGCCCCCCCCAGCCTGGCGGAAGCCAACTCCCTCTAGGAACGCACCCCATGGGGCCAGCGCCCAGGGATGGCGCCCGTCCTCAAGGGTCTAGGCATGCTCGCTCAGGCCCAGCCAGCTCAGGCTGAGATACACACGGACATGCAGGGTTCCCAGCGGCCTGGCCTGCCCTTTCATCTGCCTGCAAAACTTTTGTGCCAGCACACGGGAAGGGGCCTGGGGCTGGATGCTGGGGGACGCGGGCTGGGGCCACTCCACCACCCGCTGACTTCCTTCCATTCGCTCATCTGTTAAATCTAAGAAAAGAGACGGTGGGCACAGGCCGAGCACCTACTAGGCGCCCAGGAACGCAGCGCGCACTTTCCACACTGAGCCCTTTCACTCTCCCAGCCGCCCCATCCTGCCAGCCAGGGGTCGGATAGCACCACCGAGGTCCACAAGGAGTGACAGAGCTGTAATTCACACCCAGAGTCCAGGCTCTGCCCGCCTGTGTGAGCAGCTCCCCTCCGTCTGCGCCCCTGCCCCCAGGGTCCAGCTGAGGCCGTGTCTGCAGAGGGACACCAGGCTGGGCTTGTCGGGGCAGAAACAGCTGTGGCGGGAGCTTGCCTGTCCGTGCGTACTCTCTTGGGGACGTCTGCGGGCTGAGTCTGCCTTCCCAGAGCCAGAAAGGCGCTCGGGCCCGCACAGCTCTGCAGCCTCGGGCAAGGCTCCTCACTGCCCCGAGCTCGGTTTCCTCCTCTCTGCAGCGGGGGCGCGACCTGCCTTGCGGGGTTGCTGGACGTGCTGCACGCCACTGGCGCCCAGTGAATGCTGACTACATGCTCAGGAACAGCACCCCTGGCAGCGCCCACTTAGGCCGGAACGGCAACCGGCCGGCTCGGTCTGCGCTTGCTGGGTCCCTTTTCCTCCTTTCTTCGCCCAGCTGGTGGCCTGGCCCTGAAATCTTGTCCGGGGGCGGGGGCGGGGTCGGGGTCGGCAGGGCCCTGCCAAGAGGGAGGGAGGGAAACAGGAAAGAGCCTGCTAAGGAGAGGCCCTCTGCTGGGCTTGCCTCCAGGGAGGAGGACACACACACACACACACACTCACGTGCACGCGTGTGTGTGTGCGCACGCACACACACACACACACACACACACACACACACACACAAACGGAAGGGCCAGCACAGCTGACCGTGCCGCCCAGCAGCTATGGGCAGGATGCCTGCAGGCCAGAGGGTGCACAGGCCCGAGGAACTACGGCTCGGGTCTGCCTTGCAGGAAGCCGGGCCCCTGGATCACTCCGGGCAGGGGGAGGCTGATTAGTCAAGGCTCGCCTTGACAGGCCCTGGCAGTTGCCTAAGACAGAAAAAGTCAGCTGAAACTGGTTGAAACAAACAAACAAATGCATTGGCTCAGAGAACTGAAAAGGCCGAGGGTACCAGCTTCTGGCAAAGCCAGATCCCTCTCCAGGGGCTCAATTCAAGAAACTGGTTCCACGGCGCTCAGCTCTGATGTTTGTGTATCATCTCTGTTCCTGGCCTCTCCCTTCAGGGCCCCCAGCGGCTCCACCCACACAGCAACCTCTGTGGGCAGAGCATACTTCTTTCCCAAAGATTTCAGCCGAAGGGGCTGTCTGGGGCACATGCCCATCTCTGATGGTGCCCGGGGATATGGAATGTCTGATCGTCAGGGCACAGGCTACATGGCGCCCACCCACAGCAGAAGAAGGGAAGTGGGTCCGACACAGATCCGGCCCAAAGCTCTCTGTGGGCTCTGCCGCTCCTCCCAAGATACAACGTTCACACACATGTTTTTATGTTCTAGCCTTTCTCTGCACTTGCTGCTTCCTTTATTTGCAATGTGCTTATGAACTCCTATTCGTCCCTCAGAACCCAGCTCAAGGTCACCTCCTCTGAGGAACCTTCAGGCAGAGTTAGGGAATTTGTTTCTCTGCTGGAATCTTTAAACTGATTTGTGTTTGTGCCTCTTCCACTTGGGCTCTGAGCTCCCTTCAGGTGGCTGGGTACAGAGCAAGGGCTTGGGGCAATTTTCTTGGGAAGATTAACAAATATGGGAAGAAACAGTTGATAGAATCAGGCTCAGATGAGCTCAGAGCTGGACCGAAGGGTAGAAGGCAATGCATAAAGGTAGTGTCCAAGCCGAGCAGCCTGCAGAAAGGCTGAGTTTGCCGGTCCGGTTGACTGAGGGCTGCAAGCGTGTGAGTGTGCACACATGTGTGCCTACAGCCCGGGAGAATGTGACTATCTTTTAAAATGAGCTCACACATCTGGTCCCTCCTCCCATCCTCAAGGTCCCTTCCTTGAGTCTCTGCCCAGTTGCCAGAATTCAAGGCCTGGATGGGCCACGGCTAAGACCAGGGTCGGGATCCCGCGGCCCACAGCGTGGAAATGGAAGAAGAAAGGGAGGCTGTGGCTGAGGGGTGGCCTGAGGCAGCGGCTCCGATTTCACGGCATCTGCCTTGCCTGGTAGGTCCGACGGCACTGTTCTTGGTTCCCCAGCACTGGCAGCACCGCCTGTGTGGGGACTGTCTGTCAGGCGGGATGGGGCAAGCGTCCAAGAAAGAGCAGCTCTGGTCCCTGCAGGACCAGCCTTGAAGGGTGGCTGTGTTGGTGTGATTTCAGGGCTGCTGGGAAGGCCCCTGGTCCCTCAAATGCATTCCTAATGCTTCGAATTCTGCCATTTGAGATTCATTCCTTCGGCTTTGTTCGGTCTGTTAAAACGACAGTCTCCTGGAACATTCGTGACCCTGGAGCCTATCAGTCATTCACAACACAGTGTGAGGGAGAGGCTCCATCTCCCTCCTGAAAGCTGACTCGATTGTGCGTGGCGATGGGATGGGAGTGGGGGTGAAGATAGTCAGGGAGCTGGAGCGGGGTGGGGGATGGGGGGAGTGAGTTCTTTTCTTCCCTGGTGCCGCCGCCACCTCCCTGATCCTGCACCCGCCAGAGCCCCGCTCGCTCACAAAACATCGCGGTCATCAAGAGCACCCGCGTCTCTGCCGGGGGACGGGCCCAGGCACAGGCTCGGGTCCAGACCCGCCTGGATTGGTTGTGGTTCCGATACTTGCTCTCTGAGTGACCTTGGGCAAGGGACCTAGCCTTTCTGAGAGTGTTCTCATCTGTAAAATGGGCATAAGGTGCCTACTTTGTGGATTTTTAAATTTAGATTAGTAAACGAAATACATGCATGTGACCCCGTGGCAGCTGGCACCCAGTCTTAAGGAAATGCCAGGTCAGGGCACAGCTGAGCGGTGCCGTGCAGAGGGGACGTCTAAGGAGGCTTCCCAGAGGAGGTGTCTCAACAGTCGTCTGTAGCTGTGTTGTTAATGGGTCTGTTGTCTTGGGTCCCGCAGGCCCAGGTCGGCAGACACTCCGCACCCCGAGTTGGCTTGTTGCTGAAAAGGGAAGGGGAGGGGCTTAGTGCTTGTGAACCCCTACCACGTGCCCAGCGCTGGTCTTTGCCTACCACCTGGTGAGGCACCAGAGCGGAGCAGCATCCTGGCCGCGGCCACCCAGCTAAGTGGGAAGGACCAGGGTTGCCCCTGTCCCACTGCTTCCGGACCCCGACCTGGGTCCCCCTGGACAGCCTCCAGAACCCAGTTCTGCTCTGCGTTGCCAGGACTCACCTTTACTTCTGCCCCCCCTGGGAGGCTCTGCTGGCCCAGACTCCACTCCCAGGCCTGGCACCGGAAGGGCAGGGGCTGTTCTGTGCACCCTTTCATCAGCTCTGTTGTTACCTAACCCACCTCACGGCCATCCCCTGTCGAATCTGCTTAGGGGCAGGCAGTGGCCTCTCCGAGCTTCCTGCTGTGTCACACCAAGGGGACGAGGAGGCCTCGATGCTGTTCCCTGTTGGGGCAGGGAGAGCCTGGGCTGAGGGCGGCACCGTCCCGGCAGTGAGGCAGCTTGGGTTGAATCCCGGCCTGCGTCTCCGGCCACACGGCTTGGGGGGTGACCTCCGTCTCTGGACCCAGAACCCTCGTGGGTGAGGTGCGTTGTTGGTGCCAGAGTTTTCACGTCTCCTCCCGGCGGCCGTCAGGCTGGCCGTCATCACGGGCCGCGTTCTGAAGTCAGCATCCCTGTGGGGAGGGGCGTGGCCTGGAAGAACCTCGCGCTCCTCCCCGTTTCCTTGGAGAATAATGTGATGGGAAGGGGGTAACAGAGGTCACTCTCCTCCAAAGGATGGTAGCAGAGGTGTAGAGACAGAAGTCCCAGCTCCTCAGCGTGGGGACTCGGCCCCCACCTGCCACCTCCGGGCCCAGCTGCTGAGGCTGCACTGATTCCGGCCCCGCCAGGCAGCCCCACAGCGGGGTGCACGTTGCCACAACAAGACCCCCTCCAGCCTCCTGTTTGGCCGGTGGGATGGGAGTCACCTTGGACAGACCAGGGCCACCATGTACCCTCCATGTGTTCCTTTAAATCCCCACGTAATCACTGGCTTGTCTTGTGGGGCCTTAGCTGTGGGCCTGGCACCCCACAGGGTGACCTGTTGCTAGGGAGGCCTGGCCAGGCCACTTAGGGCCACCAGCTTCGGTAACGCCAGGCTGCCCTGCCCTCGAACCTGGCCAGCATCTTGCGGGCCCTGGAAGCTACCCTGCCTTGAGTGCCCAGTGGCGGACCAAGGCTCTGAGGACAAGAGACGCATCACTCACTCACTCTTCTCCCCTGGACACATGGCCTCTGTGGCCCGAAGCAGAGCCACCTCTTTGGTCCCTGGCACTCAGTGCAGTTTCCTCACAGGTGGCCTGGCCTCTAATGGCGGCTTGTGAGTGAGGGTAGCTGGAGGCTGTGGCTGATGGCAGGCGCTCCCTTCCGCCAGGCTCAGTGCCTGGTTCACAGATGTGTCACCATCACTGGCTCTGAAGATACCTCTGAACACCTGCGGGATGCCAGTTGCCTGCCAGATGCTTGATGCAGCGGTGCCTGGGGCACGCCCTGCTCCCTGGTTACCTGGGAAACACACCTGCCCACCTAAGGTGGGAACCATGACCCCCGGGGGGAGCAGAAACCTCATGCCAGGGGAAGGGGTTTCAGGGAGAGCACCACTGACCACTGGGGTCCCTTGACCCAGACTTGCAGGGAAGAGAAGGAATTGCCCTGACGAGGTATAGGGTGCAGGTAGGCCAAGGACTGGCATGGGCGAAAGCACTACAGCGTGGAAGTGCCCCGGCGGGTTCGTTGGATCTGCACATCCCTTGCAATTACATCTGCAAAAGCTGGAAAATAAAGTAGCAGAATGCGTACACCCAGGCCTGTAGAACGGCCTCTGAGCACGGAGCTTGGGTAACCCAGATGTTAAGACATCTGGATGTCACCTGTTTGGGTCCTGGTTCGCACTGTGTCATAAGCACAGTTTTCATGCCCTGTTGCACATAATCAGTAATTAGCTCTGGTGTGCTCCAGCCCATGGACAAGTCATGCCCTCTCTGAAGTAACCGGTTCTCACAGCGCCTTTTCACACATCCGACGTCAAGGTTTTGAGGGCCTCCCAGACACATCTGGATTTTGCCCTCAAAGTGTGGTACTAATGCTGTAATAACAACTCTCACTTATTGACTGGCGGCTGTGTCTCAGGCACCATTTGGGGGACTTTCATCCTCATGGCAACCCTAGGAAATGGGCACTGTTGTTATCCCCATTTTACAGATGAGGAAACTGAGGCTTGGTGAGGTTAAATTACTTGGTCAACGTAACTGAGCTGATGAAGGCTAACGTTCTTTTTTTAAATTTTTATTGATATATAGTTCATTTACAGTGTTCTGTCAGTTTCAGGTGTACAGCAAAGTGACTCAGTTATATATATATATATATATATTCTTTTTTTTTTTAGATTCTTTTTCATTATAGGTTATTACAAGATACTGAGTATAGTTCCCTGTGCTATACACGGGGTCCTTGTTGTTTATCTATTTTATGTATAGTAGAGTGTATCTGTTAATCCCAAACTCCTAATTTATCCCTCCCCTTACTTTTCCTCTTTGGTAACCATAAGTTTATTTTCTATGTCTGTGAGTCCATTTCTATTTTGTAAATAAGTTTATTCGTATCATTTTTTAAGATTTCAAATATAAGTGACATCATATGGTATTTGTCTTTGTCTGATTTACTTCACTTAGTGTGATAATCTCTAGGTCCATTCATGTTGCTGCAAATGGAATTAATTCATTCTTTTTTATGACTGAGCAATATTCCGTTGTATATATGTACCACATCTTCTTTATCCATTCATCTGTCAGTGGACATTTAGGTTGTTTCCATGTCTTGGCTATTGTAAATAGTGCTGCTGTGAATATTGGGGTGCGTGTACCTTTTCAAATTAGTGTTTTCTCTGGATATATGCCCAGGAGTGGGATCACTAGATCATATGGTAGCTCTATTTTTAGTTTTTTAAGGAACCTCCATACTGTTCTCCATAGTGGCTGAGATTCTAATGCAGGTTGGTCTGATTTGAACACATATTCTTTGCACTGTGTCAAGTCACAGAGAGGCCCCTATTTTCTGAAAAATCGAAAATGAAATCTTGGTAGATTTGGTTCCAGTGACTTAGTTGTGCTTTCACAGCAGCTTCCCCCAGTCTGATTTTTTCTTTAATATGGGCAAGTTTGGGAGTAGATGACCTCAAAATACCCCTGTAGCTTACGTGCTAACAGCTGCTTGGAGGCCCCCGGGGAGCAGGCCTGTCCTTTTGTTGAGCTGAGCAGGTACCTCCTGGAGGGCTGACCATAGAAATGGGCCGCGGCCACACCAGCCCCAGTCCAGGGGACCATGCCAAGTGCATGCCCGATTGTCAGTAGGCGTCAGAGAAGGGAATCTCTGGGAACATCAGAAGGAGTTCCATGTAAGGAAAGCTAGAATGATATTCCAAAATTTTCATGACGTCTCAGCGTTCCCAAACGCTCCTTGAATCCTGATCTTTTCTTTTTCAGCCAGTCCCGTGGCTGAGTGCTTCACTGCAGGGATTGTCCCACGGAAGCCCCAAATTCTCCATCTTTCAGGGCATCTCCTGATTTCTCTTTTTCTCAGTTCTGTTAGGAAGATGAGCTCTTTGTATCTTCCCCCTGGTGTTAGTATTTTCACGGTCTGTTTTTCATACCATTTGGTAGGATGCGGGCATTCATCCATTTCGGAGACTTACTTGTTAATGCGTCCGGCCCTGAGCAGGCACCGGGGAAGCAGGGGTGACAACTCGCACAGGTGTGTGGCCTGCCGAGCTTGTGGTCCAGCAAACCCAGACCTGTGTGTGCAGAATTCCATCACCAACATGAGACGGGTGGGTGGGCAGCTGCACCAGCCCCGGGAGCTTTCCACCTGCGTTTACTGGCTAATGTATGAGATTTGAGACTCTGTATGAGGGTGACCAGGGGATGTTGGTGAATAAATAAAGGTGCAGCCGCCCGTTTGGTTCTGCTGCTTGACGGGGTTCCCTGGGCATCCTCCTGGGTGGGCCACACCTTCTTAAAACGTTCCCCTTTGTCTCTGCAGGCCTCCCGCCCTGAGTGGCAGCCCGGTCATCTCGGATATCTCATTGATCCGACTTTCCCCACACCCTGCCGGCCCTGGGGAGTCCCCCTTCAACGCCCCACACCCGTACGTGAGCTCCCACATGGAGCAGTACCTCTGCGCTGTGCACGGCAGCCCCACGCACCCCGCCATCTCTGCGGCCAGGGGCCTCAGCCCTGCGGACGGTGAGTAGGGAGGGCCTGGGGCTCCGGGGTGGGGGGAGGGGTGCGAACTCTAATGCTGTTCATCCTCAGCCGCTGCCCTTCCTCCCTGCCCCCCATCAACAGTAGGTCTTTCGGGCTTCCCTGGTGGCGCAGTGGTTGAGAACCTGCCTGCCAATGCAGGGGACACGGGTTCGAGCCCTGGTCTGGGAAGATCCCACATGCCGCAGAGCGGCTGGGCCCATGAGCCACAACTACTGAGCCTGCGCGTCTGGAGCCTGTGCTCCACAACAAGAGAGGCCGTGATAGTGAGAGGCCCACGCACCGCAATGAAGAGTGGCCTCCGCTTGCTGCAACTAGAGAAAGCCCTCGCACAGAAACGAAGACCCAACACAGCCGTAAATAAAAAAATTTTTAAATAAATAAATAAAAAACAGTAGGTCTTTTGATAAATGAGGGGTCCAAGACAAGGGAACCAGGGGTGCATTGGTTTTTGCACTCATTAAAGAACTATTCGTAGGACTTCCCAGGTGGCACAGTGGTTAAGAATCTGCCCGCTGATGCAGGGGACACGTGTTCGAGCCCTGGTTCGGGAAGATCCCACAAGCCACGGAGCAACTAAGCCTATGCGCCACAACTACTGAGCCTGTGCTCTAGAGCCTGCAAGCCACAACTACTGAGCCTGCGCTCTAGAGCCCACAAGCCACAACTACTGAGCCCGCGTGCCACAACTACTGAGCCTATGCTCTAGAGCCCACGAGCGACAACTACTGAGCCCACGTGCCACAACTACTGAGGCTGCGCTCTAGAGCCCGCGAGCCACAACTACTGAAGCCCACGTGCCTAGAGCCCATGCTCCACAACAAGAGAAGCCACCGCAATGAGAAGCCCGTGCACCGCAACGAAGAGTATCCCCCGCTCGCCGCAACTAGAGAAAGCCTGCACGCAGCAACGAAGACCCAACGCAGCCAAAAATAATAAATAAATAAATTTATTTAAAAAAAGAACTATTCATAAACAGCCTTGGCATGCAAATTACGTAATAAGAATGGTGATGTCTGTTTATTCATGGAGGTTCTCTGTTAGGTAAGAATTACTTGGTTGCAAGATGCCAAAGTCTGCAGAAGCTGGTGTTAAGCAGAGTGGGTGTTGTATCGGGGTGTCTCAGGGACCCCCCCAGAGCAGAAAGAAGGCAGAGCTGGGCAGGTTTCTGTCTGCATCTCTGGCAGGTCAACGCATGGCCTCTAAATGGGACCCCAGCCACAAGGCTCCGGGGTGACCACCAGTGACTTTGTGTCCCTCCTGAGAGGATGCTGAGTGGCCCAGCTCAGTCAGATGGCAGCCCTGTTCAATTCGTTTGAGACAGAAAAGGGCAGTGTCACAAAGAGAAACCAGACAAGGTGAATGGCTGCAGCCGTGGGACATAAGACGGCCGGCCAGGATAGGGCCATTCGGAAATGGCCCTTCACCACTGCTCCTGGCCCTGAACTCTGCGTGGGCCCCCGAGCGGCTGCGACCAATCCGGGATGCCCCAAAGGGTGTGACACATCCACACAGAGCCCGTGTCTCCTGGGAAGTGGACCGGAGCTCCCCAGCCTCTCCTGGCGGTGCAGGCCAGGGTCCAGACGCTGCTCCTGCCTTGAAGTTCACACGTGGTGCAGCGGGCGGCATGGTGCCCTCAGGAAGATATGTCCACGTCCTAAGCCCTGAACCCGAGAGCGTGGCCTCCTGTGGAAAAGGGCCCTCTGCCAATGTGATTAAGTTGGGGATTCTGAGTCGAAGAGATCATCCTGGATTATCCACGTGGGCCTTAAATCCAATGACAAGTGTCCTTATAAGGGACACATAGATAAGAAGACAACGCAAAGATGGGAGTGATGTGGCCAGAAGCCAAGGAAGCTGGCAACTCCCAGAAGCTGGAAGAGGCAAGAAACGGGTTTTCCCCTAAAGCCTCCGGAGTGGGTGGCCCTGCTGACACCTTGATTTTGGACTTCTGGCCTCGAGACCTGAGGGAGAATAAAAATCTGTTTTCACAGCAGTTAGCGGCAAGCAAGCCTGTACTGATTTGTTACAGCAGCCCGAGGAAACTAATACATGCGGAGGCGGGGCGGTCCTCTCAAGGCCTGGGTCAGGGAGGGCCCTGAGAGATGTCTGTAGGAGGGATGAGGAGCAGAGGCAGGGTCCGCCAGAGCAGACTCGTGTGTTTGTGTGTGAGAGTGTGTGTGTGTGTGTGTGTGTGTGTGGACAGTGGGCACTCAAGGAAGGCTCAGGGAAGAGGCACAAGCAAGAAGGGGAAGGGGAGGGCATTTCAGGCACAGACAGGCCAGGCAGAGGCCGTGGGGCTACAGGCTAGGGCTGTCCCTAGAGGATACAGCAGGAGAGGGAGAGGAGGAGGAGGAGGAGGAAGGGGAGGATGACTGCTTCCATGGACTGGCTGCTTCCTTCTGCCCAGAGTGTGTGCATCTCCTTTGCCACCTGCCAAGACTAACAGCAGGGAGGCCAGTTCCCGGGCTCTGGGTTCAAACTCCCTGCTGTGTGGCCTTGGGCAGCATCTTTGTCTCTTTAAGTGCCAGAGTCCTCATCTGCTGAGGGAGTCAGCTCACGGTGTGATGCTAGTGAAACCAGAGAATGGACGTGATCCCCTCAGCCCCGTGACTCTACCCACCCAGCGGAACGCCCAGCACAGCGTTGGCTGATGCTATCATTTTTAATAGTAATTTAACTGGTGGGTATTATTACCCCCATTTTACAGATGGAAAACTGAGCCAGCTCAGAGAGCTGGCACTTTCTTAATTTTGCACACCTGGTAAAAGCCAGGACCCCCGAGGGGTATGTTTGGTTTCCAAGCCCCTCTTTAGCTAACAGCACACCCCTGAGTGCCAGGCCCCCTCAAGATACTCTGACGTTCATCCTCCCGGCCTCTTTGCTAAGCCCCGGCAGGGCTGACCGCCCGCCCCGGTTCTGACAGGCGAGGAGCTTTATCTGGCCAGGGCGGGCGAGCGCTCACCTGCCATCCCGCTTTGAGTGTTGAGTGAGTCTGAGCTGGCGCCCAGCTGTCTGGCCACCCTGGCACCTCCGATTGCACCTTCTTTTTCCTTTGGAGACTATGCTGGACCACGGACCCTGGAGCTCTGGGCGTCTGTGGGGCCTGGACTGGGAGAAGGAAGCAGTTGTTTATGGCTCTGAGCAAGTGGAGGAATGTGGAGGCTGGGATCTGGCTGCCCCATCAGCAGAAGCAGCCCCGCCCCAGCCGGCTGCTCAGGGCTGACCAGGGACGGCGGGGGAGGGGGGCCCAGGGACCCGGGGGGCAGGGGAGGGCTGGAGGGCCCGGAGGGGCCTCCTCGGGCCAGGTGCGTGTTTCTCTTCTTTTTGGCCAGATTCTGACAGTTTCTTCCTCTCACTCCCTCCTGCCCACAGTGGCCCACGAGCACCTAAAGGAGAGGGGGCTCTTTGGCCTCCCCCCTCCAGGCACCAACCCCTCAGACTATTACCACCAGATGACCCTCATGGCAGGCCACCCCACGCCATATGGGGACCTGCTGATGCAGAGCGGGGGTGCGGCCGGTGCCCCCCATCTCCATGACTACCTCAATCCAGTGGATGGTGAGTGCTGGGCCAGGGTGGGTGTGGGGAGCAGGACAGGGGCTGACGGCCCCCCTGAGGCCAAGGAGGGTGCTTGTTGCTCCTTTTGTGGCGGGGAGGAGCCCAACGGAGGGATCTGGGGTTTACCCCAGTCCCTGCCATGACTGCTGTCCTTGGGGGACTGTGTCTGAACAACACGCACAAATACTTAGTGAGTCATCACGGGCCAGGAAGTGTTGTAGGAATTGCAGTCACTCCAGGGAACAAAAGGGACTCATCTCTGCCTTCATGGAACTTGCTCGCAGCTTAGTGGGGAGAGACAAACAATTCAGGAATGGGGTAAGGAGCACTGGGTGGATGAGGGTGCCGTCCTGAAAGAGGAAAGCAAGAAATCCTCACTGAGAAGATGATCTTCAAGCAGAGAATTGAAAGGGATGAGCCATGCAGAAATAAGCCAAAGAGTGATGCAGGCAGGAGAGACAGCAAGCGCAAAGGGCCTGAGGCCGCAGTGGGCCTGCTGGGATCAAGAAAAGCCCGGGAGGCCAGTGTACCTGGTACCCAGTGAGTGAAGCGGCAGTAGGGTAGGGCCAGAGTTCAGGGGCTGGCTGTGCCGGTCGGTCAAGGCTTGGTGAAACTTTGGCTTTCACGCAGAGTGAGGTGGGGCCCGTGGAGGGGGTCGGACAGAGGAGGAATGAGACCTGACTTATTCTTAAAAGGAATTCCATCTGGCTGCTGGTCAGAGAACAGATTCAGGGGCAAGGTGGAAGCAGGTGGTCCAGCTGGCAGAGGTGGGAGAAGCGGTCACGTTTCAGATAGATTTTGAAGGAAGAGCCACAAGATTTGTTCCTGGATGGGATGTAGAGTCAGGGAGGAAGAAAGGCATTGAGGACAACACTGGGGCCTCAGGCCTGAGTAGTTGGAGGACAGAGTTGTCAGTAACTGAGCCGGGAGGCTGCAGGCCGGGCACGTTTGGGGGCACGGCCGGTCGGGCGTTCTGGGGAGATGAGGTGCCTGGTGCCCATGAGGTACCAAGTCCCCCGCCCACCCCCAGCCATCCTCACAGCTGCTTTTACAGGGGCAGCTGCACCCTAACCATGAGCCAGCCCCTGGGGTCAGATGGAGCCCCCTATGTGGGGGAGAAAGCTGAAGACATCTTTCCCTCTCCCCAGTCAGCGCTGCTCCACCTGCCGGCCCTGGAGCTCATCCCAGAGACCCCCAGGGATCCAGGCCAGGCAGCAGGGCTGGAAGCCAGAGCGAGGGGCCGGCAGGCGGCTCCTGCAGATTTATCCTCCTCAAGCCCTTTTTCACTCCCTGGTGGCAGGGAGCAGACACAGACCTGCAGGAGACCTGCTGGGTTGCAGGCAGTCCCGTGGGGCCAGGCAGGGCTGCAAGACTCGGGGGGGCCCCTGCACCCCTCAGCCACCTCCCGTCCCCCAGTCCTCCGCCCTGGGCTTCCCGTCCACACCAGCCACTGCAACTCCACCTTATCGGCCGGATCAAAGCCAAGCCCCTCACTTCCTAAGGCCTGGCTGAGATCTCACCTCCTCCAGGAAGTCCCTCTGGATGCCCCCTCGCTCCCCTCCTTTCCTTGTGACCAACCAGGGTTCTTGACCTCCTCAATCAATAGAAATTGATAAGAGGCCAGACAAGAAATTCAGGCAAGGCTTTATGGGGGCTCCTGCTGCAGCAGGGTGGGGGGAGGGTGAGAACAACTAACAAGGTTCCCTTGCTCGTTCGCTCCCCGAGGTGGGGCGAGCTGGTTCCTTATATGGGGTGAAGGTAGGGGTGGGTCCAGGGCTCCGGCTGGAGGGGTGGCTTAGGTGCTTTGCCCACCCCTTTGGTGGTGCTGCGTGCAGGGGGCTTGTGCAATACATGCTTTTGCTCCAGGCTCCTCAGAAGTGGCAGCTGGGTTTTTGGTCTTTCTGTATCTTGTCCATAATTTGCCCCAACTGCGCATATACACAAGTTGTTTTTAGTCCCTTATAGATTCTCTGTATTTCGTTGCTCAAGAAGATGTTTGCACAGGTGCAAGCACTGCAGCAAAGGGTCCCAGGTCCCACCTGTCTCATCGTCTCTCTGCCCTGCTCACCTCACACTTACAGGGGCCACCTCGAGTGGTCCCTAAGCACCACTCCCCTGCAGTGTTCCCTGCCCTCCCCCACAGGAGTGTCACTGGGGAGAAGCACGGCAGTCCGCCCAATGCCAGCTCTGGGTTTTGTCCCGTGTCACCCTCAGCCTGCCCCGAAGGGAACCCACAGCACGACCAAACGATGCCACCAGAATCTGGTCCCTGGGTCTGTCTCGCCGCCGTGTCTTCCCCAGGATGGTGTTTCGTCCAGGACGGGCACACAGTGTAGGGGTGCAGTGAGGCCTGTCTGCCCCCTGAGTGCATAAATCTACATGCTTTTCTCTCTCCTCCCCTTAACAGCCCTACAGGTGCCCCCCACAGGGAGCGGGAGGGCTCTGGGGAGGACATGTGCGCTTGCTACTCATCAGTTAGAAACCAGACAACAGCAACAACACAGGGCATAAAGTTTGCTGCCATTGTCCAAACATCAGATTCCCCAAGCGATGTCCGCCTTCCAAGGCCTTGGGCTGGGTGGCACCAGGCCAGCCGGGCAGACACGGAGAAGCCACGGCCGAGGGGTCCGGTCAGGCAGGTGTCCCCAGAGGGCGGGAGAGGCCAAGTCAGCACATGTGAGCGCCTGCTGTGTGCACACGTGAGAGCACCCAAGTGAGGTCTGCCTGTGTGCCATGCCGTTATGCACACTCCCCGTGTGACTCCCCTCAGCCCCCTTCCGAGGCCAGAATTACCGTCCCTGCTGTAAGGTGGGCTTCCTCGGGTTCCCAGCATCCAGGGACTTGCCCAGGCCGCAAGTCAGGGTTCCAGGCCCCGCTCCGTCTGTCACCAGCATCACGGGCTCTCCCTCATGCACACCGCCCCAGGCAGCACAGCGCATCTGACGGGCCCCGTGAGCCACGGCCTCGGGGAGAGCCCAGTGGGCAGAGCAGCTGAGCTGGAGCCAGCGTGCTGCAGGGATGGTGGTGCTGCGGGCAGGTCTAGGCCACGCCTGCTTGAGCGGCGTCCTCGCTGGGACAGCTGGTGCTGCTGGGACCCGGCGGGGCCTGGACATGCCCTGCGTGCTGTGTGAGCGCGGCTCAGTGCCAGCTTTACAGTGGGTGCTCCGCGCATGCTGGTCCCCATCTCTTCCCACCGGTATCCTTTCCCTCTTCCAGATCTACCACCTCCTGCAGGGTTCTGTCTCCCGATTGTCGGCACCGCCGTCCACCCCACGTTTGGGCCCCATGCCACACCTCCTCCTGGACACCTTTTCCTCACCACCAGCCCACCCCCCCCAGGCCAGCCCACCTCAGGCCTGCCCACCCCGTCCAGCCCACCCGAGACCTGCCAAGTCTGCCTTCTCCGCACCCCGGCCGGCCATCCAGTCCTGTGCCAGCTCCCAGCTCAGCCTCCCTCCGCCCCTCCCATCACCCTCGGGGTGAAACCCAGAGTCTACCACATGGCCAGCGGCCTTCCCTCCAGCCTGTCTCTCCCCACCTGCACCCCTGCGCCCGTCCACCATCCCCGCAGGCTGGCCTCGTTCCGTCCTGCACCGGGTCCCAGGACTCAGGTCAGCCGGCACTTCTCCCAGGACACCGCCCATGTCAGCCCCCCTTGGGCTCTGCATCTCCCTCCGCCCACCTGCAGGACCCGAGGGGCCCCAGCTGTAACTGGCTGGCCCTTCTGTCTTCACAAACCCGGAGCCCCGCAGGTCCAGGAGCACCTGCCAAGGAGCAGGGCTCTGTGTCTGTGGGGGGGGGGGGGGGAGGGAAGGAGGGAGCGGCAGTCACAAAAGAGCCTGGGGTAGAAACATGGAAGAAACTGTGCGACGCCAGCAGCTGTCGGCCTGCGGGGAGCCTGCAAGGGGACAGGCAGCTTTGTTCTGGGGCGCTCAGCGTTTGGCAGTGTCTGGGCTGAGCATCTGAGACAAGGGGGTCGGGCGGTGGTGAGGAGGTGAGCTCGCCAGTGGGCGTGGGAGCCGCCCCGATGAACTCAGCACACCCACCGACATCCTGTCTCCGCCTCTGTCTTGAGGGTGTGATGGGCTTCAGGCGCAGAGCGGAGCTTCACCACCTCCAGCCTTGGTCTGGACGGACACATGTGTTTCTCGGGCTGAGGTGGGGGTTGGTGGCGACCCCGGGGATTTTCACAAACCCCGGTGAACATCAGGAACGGGTGGTTTCTTTTCCTTTGTTCCCCACCACTTACCTCCAAGGAAATCAGAGTGAAGTCCAGCATGAATTCCTGTATTTGTCGTTACTTAGTTATTTTCCAAACCAGTTTCAGCCAGAACTTTTGCGTCCGCTATTTAAAGTTTTAGGCATTTCTGTGCAGCTCCGATGCCTACGTGGCCCCAAGAGACTCAGGCCCAGACCTGCACCCGGCTGAGCCCAGACCTGCCTCTGTGGAGGGGGTGGGGGGTGGGGACGTCCCTGGCCCCTCCCCTCCTGTGAACCGTGGGAACTGGGAAAGCCCCCCAGCTCTGGTGTTTTCGGCTGGTCCCAGCTGCACGGGTCTGGGGAGAGGTGCTCCGGAAGCCTCTGTCCACCCCATGGAGGTGTGAGTGGGTCTTCCAGTCGAGCTTCTTTGTGCTCAGACTCTCTCAGGGAAAGATGTGCAGGCCTGGGGCCCGGGCAGCGGGGCTCACGGGACCACCTGGGAAAGGGTCCTGAGGCTCTGAGGACGTGTGTGCACGTGAGGAAGCTGCCCGTAAACATGACGGGGACGTGTAAGCTCTCTGCCGGTGCAGGGGCCCTGAGAGTTTGTGCGGAGTTGGGGAGACTCCGTGTGTGTGTCTCTTCTCTCTTTTTCATGCACACACACACCCTACCTACATACCACATACACACCCACACCATAAACACACACACACCACACACATGCACACTCACTCGCCTCATTCATTCATGAACGAGGGTATTTATTGAGCACCTACTACGTGCCAGGCATGGTGCCAGGTGCTAGCAACACAGCATGCCAAGCCCAGCTCTCGCGGTGCTCCAGGGGGGCTGCTCTGTGGAAGCTCCCTGTCGGGGCAAAGAACACCGGTCCCGAGGCCACCCCGCCTACTCAGCCTGTTTCCTCAGCACCCGCACTTCACATTCCAAGAGGAGGCAGAGCCATGGGGGAGAGAACTTCCCAGGGGCGATGAGTGTCAAGCTGGGGTGTGGAGACCAGGGGCAC
The DNA here is from genome assembly GCF_949987535.1 of Balaenoptera acutorostrata. NCBI lineage: Eukaryota > Metazoa > Chordata > Mammalia > Artiodactyla > Balaenopteridae > Balaenoptera > Balaenoptera acutorostrata. Next base: position 97,612,921 of record NC_080071.1, read on the forward strand.
CCAGCTGTGAGGGGGCCTGGGGAGAGGGTGTCAGGAAGGCCACCCAGGTCCACATCCGGCAGAGCAGTGTCCCCAGCCCACCCACTGGCAAACCACCCACAGTTTTACCTTAGCCAAGTGCCACCTACACGATAACTTATTTAGTCTTATATTTTTAACAGACTCACCTTAAAATAGAACTTTATTTTTTTTTCTGAAGTGGGAAGCCCCATAATATCTGAGGAAGATGTCCCCGTCTGTGTCTCCGTCACGCCTAAACGATCTCCTTTGGGTCGTGTGTGTGTCCTACGCTGGGGAAGATGCCACAGCCTTAGCGGCAAGGCTGGAGCTGGAGGGGGCTCTGGTGGGTTCTTGCTGAATGGAAAAGCCAAGCCCTCCGTCCGCCGCAGAGCACAGGGCCGGGCTGTGGGCGGGACAAGGAGCATCTCCAGCAGAAGCCGCCCTCCCTCTGCCGGGAGCCTCCTGGCCTCCAGGTGGTCAGTGAAGGCCCATTGCCCCTGTTCTTTAAGGAGGCTGATTTATAGCCAGAAGAGTGAGGAGTGATGCAGCTTTGGAAGGTGATAGATAACCAGTCCGGGAATCCGAGGTTATTCTGCCTAGTGGTCCTCTAGAGAGCGGGGAGATCACTGCTTGTCACTGGGGCCCTAAAATGGAATTTTCTCGCGTGATGCCGTTGAGTATTGGTGATTTAACGGCGGAGCCGCGGCCGCCGCCCCCCGCCCCCCGCCCCACCACACTGAGGAGCTTGAAATGTTTCCGAGTGAAATGTTGTGTGCTTACAGCCCACGTTTCCTACGAGCTGTATATTTTATTGTATTGACACTCATTTCACTCGGATGTCATCTCCGTCCTTTATGCTGCCTACGGGTCTGGGGAGGTCTCAGGAACCACTTACACTGATCACGCCACAGAGAGGCAGGGGAGCTGACGGAGGGGCTGCCAGAGGCCCCGTTCTGGGAGGGCGTCTGCACCCAACCTGCCGACAGGAGGGAGACCGGGGGCAGGGTACTGAGGGCAGGCTCGGGCTGAATGGTGTGTCTGGCTCATCTGGCAAGCCTGCCCAGAGTCTCGCGAGACAAGCGTTGCGAAGTCACTTTCCAGGTGAGGAACCTTGAGCCCAGAGCCCTAAGTTTCTTTGTCTCCATCGTAGACCTGGGAAATGCGCTCATAGGCCTCAGCCCCACACCTCTGGGCTCCAAAGCCTCGGTGCTTTCTACGCCCCCGCAAGAGGGGGTGTGAACAGCTAAGTGTGGTCCAGGTCAAGGTCCTCAAGCTGGATTTCCTTAGAGCGTCTCCTTAGTGAGTCCAGAAACGATCCGGGCGAGGGGCTGGGCCATGCAGGAATGCTCCCTAAGCAGTGGGGATCAGGGCTCACAAGCCCTGCCACGAGGCTGTGCCCTGCCGTCCCCAGGGAAGGCGCGTCCCGGCCCCGGGCCCACAGGAGGCCCATCCGGAGCTGTGGGCGATATGCTGCTCGGTAGCCTGTAGTGACCCTGAGGTGGGCTCTCCGGCCCCATCTTCTGGGTGAGGAAACAGCCCAGAGAGGTCCAGCGACTCGCCCAAAGACACCCAGCTAGAGCTGGCAGGCAGGGTCAGAACCTGCGTCTGCCCGGGTCCCGGGCCTGTTTCTGCATCTCCTGCCGTTTCCGACTATCCTACGGAAAGAGATTTCCCCGCCCCCACGAGCACTCTGGGATTACCTGGGGTAACCCCGCTTCGGTGGTGTCTAGTGATCCTGCCCAGAGCCACAGGTACCGCTGTCATCTCCCACCAAGATGCTGAGCTCCAGGAGACGGGGCTAGCATCCTTGCTTGCAGCTCCTCCGGCATCAAGGCCTGTGCCTGGCAAACAGACTGCTGCAGGAGGGCCCGATGGGTGTGTGAACTAACGTGCGAACGAGCAAAAGAAAGAACTAGCGGACAAAACAGCATACAGGTCAGGTGGCGTCTGACGTTTGCCCAGGTGAGGGCAGGCAGGTGGCTGGTCACCCAGCGGCTGTCGGCTCTCAGAACGGGGGCATCCACAGATGAATGGACATGACGAGTCTGCCAATCTTGGTCATAAATCACAGGAGAAGCCACGGGAAATGAGTGCCAGGCTTTTCTTTCTATTTAGTAATTTATCAAGGGAAGAGGCGCATTAATAAACATATTTCCCTTGAGGGGAGGGAATAACAGAGATGAATATCACTGTCAGATTTGGCCTGTTTCCTCTTGTTAGGGGCGCACGAGAGGGTGGGAATCCAAATATTAGTAGCAAGATCTTTTTTTAAGTGTATTGCAAAGATGTGTGTGTATTTCTTACTTTGTATGATATTACATCTACCCCCCCATCTTGTATTTTCCCATTTACCACTCAGTTCATAAGTAACAGGAGTCTTTTGGAAGCTTCACTTTTATATCTCAGAGTTGCCTTTAAAGTGAGGATGAACAAGGAGTGAACCCAGTAAATAAGAATTAAGAAGCTTGGAGGACACCCGGATAGGCGGATGAGCGTTTAGGGACAGATGTCCTCCACTGTGGCTCAGTCGTCTCCTGTAGATTTGCTGCCCTTTTCTCCATTATTAGCTCTCAGCTCACCCTGCTCACCAAAGAGTCCTCGCAGCCCCTAAAGAAGCCGTGTTCATTCAGTTTCATTCTGGAAGATCTGCTGGGTTCAAGGCACTGTCCGTGGTGCTGCCCCTGTGTCCTCAGGACACACCTGCCACACCGCCCCCATTGTGCAGATGGGCAAAGAGAGGCTCAGGAGACTGAGTAATGCACCCCAGGGCAACCACTAAGTGTCAGACTGTCTGTGTGCCCCCACTGGGGTGTGTGTGTGTGTGTGTGTGTCCCTGCCCTGGGCCCCTGCACCCAGGAGAGCCCTCCCCTGATACCTACCCTCCCCCCCTGAGCAGAGGCAGTGCAGTGGCGGTTCTGGCGTCCACCTGCCTGCTTTGCAATCATTCTCTACTTCCCCCGGCCGCGTGGCCTTGGGCAAGCTACTTGTCTTCTCCTTTGTAAGATGAGGCTCCTAATAAATAGTTCCTTCTCTATAGGACAGGTGTGAAGATTCAACGGCTTTATACATGAAAATGCTTAGAACAGCCCCGAGCATCCGCTGGGCACTCAGCAATTACTGACTTTGGATGGCTGAGCGTCCACTGTCCCTTGACACACCATGCCTCTGCCCCATGCCCGGCTTTTGGCATCTCCTACTGGACTCACCACCAAGCCAGCCGGATCCCAGGGCTGGGATATAACGGTGAGCGGGGGGACCGAGTCCCTAGTTCACAGAGGCGGGAGAAACAGAAGCAACCAGACATACACAAGCAGGTGCGAACTCTCCCGAGCTGCACCTATTCACAGAGAGGGGACCGTGGTGCCCTGAGAGCGGCCCAGGGGGACCTGCCCAACTCCAGGTGGTCAGCGATGGTTTCCTGCGGAAAGTGATGACCCTGCTGAGGGCAGAGCACTGCAGACAGAAGAAGCAGTATGTGCAAAGGCCCTGTGCAGGGGCTGGAGGGGGGTCAGGGGCACCCACGGAGCCACCGGGTAAGCCACGCTGAGGACTTGGGCCTTTTTCCTAATAGCAGTGGGAGCTCTGGAAAGGTTTGGGGTGGGCAAATACAAAGACATTATCTGATTTGGCCACAGTGAGGAATGTGCATTGGACAGCAGTTAACTAAGGGCCCCAGGATGCCCCAAGCAAGTGGGGGGCTGGGCTGGTGGAAGTGGGAGATGCAACTGTGAAGGAGGTGAGGAGGGGGAGGCGTCAGGCCAACTCCCAGGTCCCCTGTCCTGCCGCTGTATGGGTGGCGGGTGCCCGCCGAGCCCAGCCCTGCAGGAGATGGGCAGTGTGGGCTGAACTGGGGCTGCCCTTCAGACGCAGGAGGCCAGGTAGGCAGCTGGCTGTCAGGAAGTTCACTATCAGAGCCGCTAAAGTGAGGATTTAAAAGCTGTTTGTGGTGAGAGCGTCTTCCTGGCCTGCCTCTCCCCACCTCTCTGAAGGTACACTCAGGACAGAGAAAAGCCACACAGCAGGGCTTCTTTGGACCTTGGTTCAAATCCTGCCCTTGAGCAAGTCGCTAACCACCCCAAGCCTCGTTTTCTTATCTGCACAGCTGGGTTTGCATTTCGGGGGACAGTAATGGCTGTTCATTGCAACAGTGGGTCTGAATGTCACTAAGGGGTGGCTGTCGCTGGGCTATTCCGTGCACCAGAATTCAGAAGCAGGGACGTATCCAAACACCACACCAAAGGGACACACGCTGTCTCTAGTTGCTGATGGGCCAGGACACATCTCTGTGGTCCGGGATGCTTGTTCAGATGGGTGGTCGTGTCTGCAGCACAGCCCGAGCGCCGGCGGGGGAGGGGCTGCTCCGTCGGACCCTGTGAGGCAGAATGAGGTTGTGAGACATTGTGTCCCTAGGCCTGTGGGCTGGGGTCCTTCCCGCCGCAAGACAAAGGTGGTGACACGGTCTGAGTGTGTCACCTGCTGGCCTGGGTGCCAGCCATGCTCCCAGGCCCCTCTGCGGGGCAGAATGAGCTGGTGTTCACCCAATGGAGCACCTTCCGTGAACCCACCATAGCTCTGCTTGCTAAAAGATCTATAAGCCCCAGGCCTCAGAACCCAACAGAATCAACAGACGGCCAAAAACAAAGATGTTCAAGGAAAAGAATACCCTGAGTAACTCAACTTTTTCTCCCAACTGGGAGCTTTCCTACAAGCGCTTCATCCTTCCTGGTTGAAAACAAAGTCTATGATTACACGCGTGCACTTGTACAGACATACGTACAGGGTACCCACCTGGGTCTTGGACCCAGCATCCTTCATCCACAAAGGAGATGGTTAGGAAAGAAGACCCCAGAATCCCCTTCCAGCAGGAGGATTCTGGTGGCCCAGCCTTAAAGGGGCTTCCCAGATTTGCCAGCCAAGGATGGGCGGGGGGAGGGCTGGGCATGGTTGCCCTCCAGGGCAGGGGGCAGTGGGCAGGGGCTCGGCCGAGGCTGCTCCGGTTGGTGGTGGTGGGCTTTCTAGGGGATCGGTTGGTCCTGGGAATGCGGGCCCAGAGAGTCACAGGGTATCTCTCCTGCCCTCAGTTCTCCTGCAGTGGTGGAGACAGCACACTGACTCGCAACCCCGCAGCCAGGACATCCTGCATCTCCCTGGAGGAGGGGACCTGTGGGGTCTGGGCAGGGCTGAGCAGGCAGAAGGGAGGAAGGCGGGCGTCGCGAGCCCGGGACCCGCCGAGCGCGGGTGTGGGTACTGATGCACTCTTAAGCACAGGCCTGGAGGTCGGCGCCTGGGGACCCTTTACAAAGAGGAAACAGGCCCAAGGAGGGTCTGGACGGGGTCGGAACCTCGGCATGTGGATTCTTGTCCAGCGATGTTGTCAGACCATTTCTAGGCTGCTGTGTGCCCAGAGGGGAGACCAGAGCCCTGGTTGGGAGAGGAGGGGCTGTCAGGAGGAGCGGTCTGGGGCCCCTGGTCCTGAGGGGCAGGGAGCCGGGTCTGGGGGCAGGCCCTTCTCCCTCCCTGCAGTTATGTGCGTATGTACGGGGAGGGGGAGAGCGTGCCCACGGCCAGTCGGGTAGGGCACCGCGCGCGTACGTGCATGCGTGTTTAAGGCAACAGGTCCCCGAGGCCCAGGCGACTCCAGAAGGGAAGGGCCTCGGTGTCGGAGAGCCGTCCGCGTGCTGCCAGGCTGCCTTTTGCCGTGGCATCCTGCATCCTGCATCCTCCCCACCCCAGTCCGGCCAGGAGTCTAGGGCCTCTGCTTGGCGAACGTCCAGTCAGGGCATTTCGGAGCAATCCTGGTCGCAATGTGATCCGTGACCCTGGAGCACGTGACTCCTTTCCCTCTCCTTCCCGTGGAAGAGTCACCCGCTGGGATGCTCTACAGCAATAAAAAAGGCGCCGGTTCCTGCCACGCACAGCTGCGTGGAGAAACCTCACCGATAATGTCGGATGGAAGAAGCTGTTTGAGAAAAAGCATTGATAATTCCATTTACGTAATAGACAAGTACGCAAAACAGGCAATGCTAAGCTGAGGGTGAGAGGCCAGGATGGTGGCTGCCCCGGGGAGGGTCCGGAAGGGGCAGAGGGGCTGCTGGGCGCTGGCCGGGCCGTGCTTCGTGGCCCGCTGCTGGCTTCACGGGTGGGTTCCCTTTGTGAGAGGCCACCGAGCAGTTCACCTATGGTTTGTGACTTGGCCACTGTGCCTCAGGCGTTGCTGGACCCGGTCTCGGCCTCTGCATGCCTAACGGGACAGGCACTAACACAGATCCTCAGCACACCAGGTGTGGACCAGGCCCATCGTACAGATGAGCAAACTGAGGCCGAGAGAGACCCGGGCCCCAGAGCCACCAGCTGCACAGGGGCAGATCCGCAGTGCCCATCAGACTGTCCCCACCCCCAGTCCCCTTCCCCCGTCGCATCACCCCCACAAGCGCGGTCATGCTGACGCCCCTTGGCTTGGCTGTCCTGCAGTGTCGCGTTTCTCCAGCCCCCGGGTGACGCCCCGCCTGAGCCGCAAGCGGGCGCTGTCCATCTCCCCGCTCTCCGACGCCAGCCTCGACCTGCAGCGCATGATCCGGACCTCTCCCAACTCGCTGGTGGCCTACATCAACAACTCGAGAAGCAGCTCGGCTGCCAGCGGCTCCTACGGGCACCTGTCGGCCGGCACTCTCAGGTGAGCCCAGCCCGCGAGCCGGGGCCAGGAATGGGAGCTGGGCTGGGGCCCAGTGGGGAGGGTCCACACTGGCCCCCCGGGAGAAACATAGGACTTGTTTTTTGGGTTTTTTTATTGAAATATAGTTGATTTACAATGTTGTGTTAGTTTCTGCTGTACAGCAAAGTGACTCAGTTATACACATATATACATTCTTTTTCATATTCTTTTCCACATGGTTTATCACAGGATATGGAATAGAGTTCCCTGTGCTCTACAGTAGGACCTTGTTGCTTATAGGACTTGTAAGTCAGTCTACTTGCGACTATTCCAGGAATTCAAAACCAGTAGTGATGACACTGAAACATGCCAACATTTGGGTACATCTTCATGGGCCTGTTTTTCACCCACCAAATGATTTTTTAGTAACCCTTACCGGGCCTGTCGCGAAAGATTCCATCATAAAGTCAAAGGGGACTTTCCTAGCATTTCAGCAGTGTCACTGACCAGCACTGGGACCGCTGGAGGTGTGACACTGGCTTGGCCTGCACGTCTCTGGGCTGGCAGACGTCTCCCTCTGTGGTCACAGCACACGCAGACCTCACCATCACCGCCCGCCCTGCCCCCTCTGTGCAGCCCTTGACTGTTCAGAGGACTCAGACCCCAGCCAACTTGGCTGAAACCCATGTCCTTACCCTGGCCCTCCTGAAAGAGGCCAGGGTTAGAGGAGCTTAGGAAGGCCAAGAGAGCTCAGCCCAAGGGCCCGGAGATAGGGGGTGATAACAATTATATCAGCTGTCTTTTGCTGTGTGACAAAAAAACAAAAACAACAAAAAACCGCAGTTTCAAACAACAATAAGCATGTAACCTCTCGCACCATTTCCGAGGGTCAGGAGCACGAGACTGGCGTAGCTTCAGGCCTCTCACGAGGCTGCAGTCCAGATGTCGGCCAGGGCCGTGGTCACCTGGAGACTGGACTGGGCCTGGATGTCTGTTTCCAGGATGGCTTGCCCTTGGGCCTGTTGGCACGAGCTTCAGTTCCTCCATGGGCGCCCCTCCACCTGCTGCTTGCGCGTCCTCACAACATGGTGGCTGGCTCCCCCTCCCCCCGCCCCCAGAGGGAGTGGCCCCAGGGAGCAAGGAGGAAGCCACGGCATCTTCTGTGACTTCGCCTCGGAGGGCACCGTTTCTCCCTCAGTGTCCTGTTCTGGAAAGGGTGGCCCGTATGCAGGTGGCACGGTAGAGCTCGGAAGACAGAGGACAGTGGGAACCGGAGGGCTCGGGACACACTTCCTGGACGAGGGCGCATTAGAACGGGGTTCAAACAGTCGGGGAGCGCCAGTGACACGGGCACATCCCAGGCGGCAGAGCAGTGACGGGCCCGGGGCAAAGGCTGCGTCCTGGGGCAGGGCCTGGGAGCTACGCACGGAAGTGGGGGCCTGAGACGGCCGGCGGGGGGCCACGGGTGCTTGAGCGGGGTAAAGCCACGGTGACGGGGCGGTCGGCAGCGCGCCCATCCCGATCCCCGGGCAGGGTCCTGTCTGCCCAGGAAGCGTGAGCCTCGCAGAGTCCTGCCCCCACTCCTCTCCACCACCTTGTCTGCCCTTCTCTGCAGCCCGGCCTTCACCTTCCCCCACCCCATCAACCCCGTGGCCTACCAGCAGATCCTGAGCCAGCAGCGGGGCCTGGGCTCGGCCTTCGGACACACGCCGCCCCTGATCCAGCCCTCTCCCACCTTCCTGGCCCAGCAGCCCATGGCCTTCACCTCCATCGATGCCACGTCCACGCAGCTCAGTAGCAGCAGCAACTGTCTGAGTGATGCCAACCAGGTAGGTGGGTGCGGGGGGCAGGGGGCCACCAGGTACTCATCTGCACCAAGCGAAGGCCCATCACAGCCGTCTCATGCCAGGAACCTGTGGAAGGACTCTAGGCACGGGTCTGGCTGGCACCGTACCTCTGGGCAGAGGCCACGTGATCAAACGGGCCTCGGGCTGGATACCCAGTCAGGAGACCCGGGCTGGGTCCTCACACTGCCCTCACGCACCGTGGGCCGGCACCCAGCCTCAGTTCTTTGGCTGCCTGTCCAATAAGCATAACGACTAGATGGAGAAACCCTAGCATTCAGAGTCAGGCGTCATACAGGGACCTCCCACACAGCACGGAACATGGATGGATGAAACAGGTAATTAATATTGTACAGCTTAGCTTTAGAGCATGAGTTTACCCAAGGCCATCTTTTTTGAGCTTCCCAACGGGCTATTGGCGTGCCCGGGCCGGCTCACACAGTGCTTGGCATGCTCGGTGCCGTGAGCATTTGATGGATGAACAAAGTCCTGTTTTGCAGGTGAGCAAATGCAGTTGGAGTCCTAGAGACAGTATCAGATAGTAGGAAGGGCGCAGGCCTCAGAATCAGATCGTGTTTTGAACCCTGACTTACCTGAAAGCTCTTTCAGCCTGAGCTCACACACCTGCAGAGTGGGGCTGCCACTGGTATTGGGTCACTGAGCCTGGGTCCACCTGGATCCTGGTTAGTGCTCACGATGACCGTCCTTGAGGTGAAGCAGCTGCCCAGGTCACCCAGCTGGCAGGGCAGAGGCTGGAAGTGACCATGTGCTGGGGAGGAAAGACCAGAGGCTGTGCGGTCTAGGAGCGGCCCTCTTCTAGAAAGTTCTCCCCAGGGCTCCAGGCGGCCACCTAGCACCTCCCCGACAGCTTTTGTCACATCCCCTGACACCGCAACTCTAACCCGCTTGTCCTGAGGAACCAAGCTCTTCTGTCCCGCTCCCGGGACTGGCCAGCCCTGTTGTCCCCAGACCCAGAGCCGCCCCTGCCTGGGAGGACTGAAAAGTCGAGGCCGCTGAGTCGGGAGCGGGGTCCCCAGCATTTCTCAAAGAGAGGGTCTCTGCTCCAGCTCCGTGGCGGGGGTGGGGGGGGGCTGCGTGGTAGGGAGGAGGGTTCTGGCGGGCCGGGCCCTGGGCTCCCCGGGCTGTGCCCCAGGCCAGAGCTGGGCGGGGACTCAGTTTCTGAAACTGCAAACACAAGTGTTGGCCCTGACGGCCTGGTGCGGCGGGTCCAGGGTAAAGCCCAAGCAGAACTTTGGGGTGCCCCCCTGTGCTCCCCTCTCCCAGAACAAGCAGAGCAGCGAGTCGGCCGTGAGCAGCACCGTCAACCCCCTCGTCATTCACAAGCGCAGCAAGGTCAAGACCGAGGCCGAGGGCCTGCGGCCTGCCTCCCCTCTGACCCTGACGCAGGTAACCTGCCGGCCGGCCTGGCCGTGCTCGAACTGGGGCCGGGCCTCGTCTCCTGGGGCAGCTGCCTTGGGGCCATGACCCTGTTGAGAGTGGGTGATGGACGGCAGCCTGCATGAACGAATGAGTGAGTGAGTGAGTGGACCAGACAGGGCAGGGCAGGCACGCCAGGAAGCTCAGGGAGGACCAGAGCTGTGTCCCCAGCTCCCCGCACCCACCTCACAGGTGCTCATCAAATGCCTGCCTGAGGGGGAGGGGGGAGGGAGGGAGGGAGGGAGGGAAGGGAAGCGGAGGGGGAGGGAAGGGGGAGGGAAGGGGAGGGAGGAGGGGAGGGGAGGGAAGGGGAGGGAGGGAGGGAGGAAGAGAGGGAGGGCTGCAGCTGTCTGTCCCCGCAGCACAAGCCCCAGGCCCACTGAGTTGCTCACGGCCCCTGAACGGCTCAGTCCCCCTGCGTCTGCGCCCTCTCCCTGGAAATCTGACCCCCACCCTATTCCCTGAATAGTAGGACTCACATCTGCCCAGACACCCCTCCCCCCACCAGCTTCTAGGTCACTTTGTCTCCTGCACTGCACGGTAAGCTTTGGAGAGGTGGCACTTTGGGAACAGTGCCTGGTTTGGCTCTGCGTCACCGGGTTTGCCTAGGGCCTGGTGCGCAGTGGCTGAGAGATAATATTTTCTAAGGACTCAACGCACATTTGAGGGGGTGAGTGTTACAGTGCCTGGGAGGGGAGGGGGGACAGTTCTTGGTGGGAAGGCGAGGAACAGAGCATCCCGCAGCCCAGAATGAGCCTGTCGTGGGGCTGAGACCCTAGTGCAGGTGTCTTTCTTTGGAGATCCTGCCACTTATTCCAACACCAAGCCGGCAGGCACACAGCCCCAGCTCCAGGGGAGGGGACGGCATGCATGCTGACCTCTGGGGCAGGCCTCTCGTGGTGTCCCGGTCTCCACCCATTACTACGGAATCCGCAGCTATGACACCACGGGTCCTCAGGGCCTCTGGTCCCCATCTCCCCTACATCTGCCGGACCATCCTTTATCAAACCTGTAAACCATCCGGCATGCTCCAGGCACTTAATTTTTATGAAATATTGGGTTCTGTTATTGTCAGGCAAACAGAGGTTGGTGACAAATTCTTCTCCCCTCACTGACACCAGAGCATCTCTGCGTGATGCATGGTTTCCACGCGGCTGGCCATCATCAGGGGCCGTTGAAATTGATGAGGACGGTGAGCATCCACCGGAGATCCACTCACTGGAGCCGTGGAGCCAGGGCTGCGGGGAGGCGCTCAGCGCCGGGGAGCCCCCCGCCCCGCCCCCTCAACCCGGGGGGCTGCACAGAGCCCACCCTCCTGCCCAGCTCCGCTCCTACCTCGTGTCACGGAAGGGCAGCCGTTCATCACGAGGAGGTTGTCACCGTGTCACTCAGTGTCCTGACTCAGTGACCTGACTCCTTTGCTCCCTGACTCATTTGCAAGGTGGACGGGCTTGCTTTCTCTTGGCAGCAAATGCAACAGAACGAATCCCTTCTCGGCTTCAGCCCTTAGGTTCCTGGGCTGGGATGCTGCTCGGCTCAGTCTGGAGACCCAGGCCCACCCCCTGCCCCTGCACTCTCCTCCGATCACGTCCACGCGGCAGTTTCTTCCCGTCTTCTCTGAAATAAGCAGGGCAGGCAGCCCTCCCACGGCTAGAGACTCGGGAAAGAGGCATTCCTGCCTCTCCTTTTAATGTGGACCCAGTGCTGCCCGGGGACTTACTGGACAATACGTCGTTTTCCTTTTCCAGAACACGTGCATTAATTGTAAGGTGCTCTGGGAGACGACACTCAGAACCCACCCCCTGGAGAGCCCTCTGCAGCCCCAGTGGAAAGCCAGTCTGGGGTGTGAGTCTGCACCGGCCAGGGTGGGGGTCACGAGGCCAGTTTCTGCTCCGAGAAATGGACTCAACGTCAGGAGGGAGGCTGAGATGGAGGCTGCGGCCTCCGCTTCATTGAGTCCCTGTGGCCTATGGGAACTGGGGTGCCTGTCTTTGGGGAGAGGGTGTCTGTCCCCCCTTAGCCTGAGCTATAAATGCTTTCCCCAGAGGCTCTTCTGAAAGACAGACATTCCTGCCATTTTGGAGATAGTTTAGAAGTAAAGCAGGTCCCCCTAACGTCTGCCCCTTTGCCTGGCTTTGCTCTGAGCCTGCCCCACAGGCCAGGGGATACTGGGGAGGCCTCAGCCTGCTCTGGAGGGCCTCGCCGGGCCTTCTTCCCAACCTGGCCATCTGTGCCTCTCCCCACGTCCCCGCTCCTGGTACCACTCAGCCTGTCCCGTGTGCCCGGCTTGGAAGCTGCCCCCAGCCAGCTCTGTTGGCGTCAGCTGGGATGGGGGGCCTTGTGGGGTTGACCCTCAGTCTGTTGCTGGTTTGGGAAGAAAAGCCTTTGTCCTCTTTGAAAGGAATTTCGGGCGCCTGTGATCAATGGAAGGCCCATTTCAGGGGCCCTTCCTTTACCTTGAAATGGGCATACGTGGGCCCCATCGTGGCCGGGAGACATGAGCCCAGATCTGGGCAGCCGCAAACTCACTGTGTCCTGGAGGGAGCTGGTCGGCCTCTGCTGGAACGTCAGGGTGCCCGGCTGTCATACCAGAATACAAACACCCACATTTTAGGGCTGTCACAGGGAAGCCCGATGCTGGGAGAGTGAGTGCCAGGTGTGCCCTTGGGAGGAGGGGACAGTGTGAGGGTAAGGCCAGGCCAGTGCATGTGGAGTTTCCTCTTGCCTCCGGACAGGAGCCGACCCCGCACACACTCTAAATACGAATGCCTGCTGCCCCCCTGAGCCTGTGGGGCCTGCCCCAGCTCTCCCCAGGGAAACCCCGCCCAATAAGCAAAACTCACTGCCCTCCTGTCTCCTGTTCTGCTTGCCATGGCCGTTGACCCAGGATTGACGGGACTCTGTGCTGATGACCAGCCAGCATGTGTGTATGCTCGTGCGTTCATGCGTGTGATGTGCATGTGAGCACGGGCGTGGGCCCACCTAGGCCAGCCCACCGGTCCTCAGCACAGCCTTCGCGGGGCTGATAGTGGCCTTTCCTCAGGGCCAGGTGGCTGGGCGTGGCTCATGTGTGTGTGCTCTGCACCCCCGCCCCCCAGGAGCAGCTGGCTGACCTCAAGGAGGACCTGGACCGGGATGAGTGTAAGCAAGAGGCTGAGGTGGTCGTCTACGAGACCAACTGCCACTGGGAGGACTGCACCAAGGAGTACGACAGCCAGGAGCAGCTGGTGCACGTAAGCCCCCGGGCACCCGTGGCCTGCCTGCTGCGGGCCCAGCCCGGCCCCCTGCTAGAGAAAAGGGGCTCCCAGAGATGCCTGGGCCACCTCCTGTGCAAGCGGAAGGCGTGATTAGTTACCTAGGCCGTGCTTGTTTCTAAAATGGGACTTGTAAATACGTATGTAGTACAAGAGATTAACAAAAATAATGGAAAAGTAGAAGGAAAGGAACAATAGAATGAAGCCCAAAGTAAAGGTAGTATTAAAAACCAAGTGCTCTGAGCTTGGTCTTTTTTTATTTTTATTTTTTTCTGGAGCTTCCTGGCAGCCAATGCAAAGAGGGAAATAAGATTAGTTAAGCCAGCCAGCATCCACAAGATAACAACAAACCTGACCCTGAAACCTGAAAGAAGTTTCTCCCGTGGAGGGAGGAGTTGGTCATTTCCTCTTGGAGACCATGCACAGATACCCAGTGTACATGGATGCAGCTGGGTGTTTACACCCATACAGGGAGGGGGCTGCTTAAGAATGCCTGGGTGCTGACGGATCAGGAGATCAGAGAAGGCCACGGGAGCTGGGTGTGCCCTTCAGGGTCCGCCTGTAAACTTTCTATAACAGCAGCCACTGTGGGCTCACTCATGCAGTGCAAACAGCAGGAACAGGAGCTCAAGGTAGGAGGTGCCTGGCTTCCGACCTGGCTCCACCACAGCTAGCCAAGTGGTTCTGAACAAGTGACTGAACCTCTATGAGCCTCAGGTTTTTTCTCCCGTAAATAGAGGTGAAGCCCACTCTACAGAGGGGTGAAGGTTGACCATGATACCAGCATAAGCACTTAGCAGAGAGCAACCCTCCACACACGGGCATTCCCTCCTGGCTTCTCCTCCCTGTTCCCCGGGCTGGCCCCGAGTGGTTCCCTCTTCTCCATCCAGAAAAGAACTTAAAGTCAAGAATAAACCTCCCCCAACCCCAACGCACACTCCTTGGTGAGTGAGTGTCTGTAGAGATGAACCTACACCAAGCTGGAAGCTCAATTGCTGGGTAGATCCCCACTCGGCAACTCTCTTACATTTTAACCAATTTAATTGTAAATTTGAGTTAGCTACCTGACATTTTTTAGATATTTAAAAAATTATGTAAGTATAATATAAACGTGTTCTCTTTATAATCAAACTGAGCGCTATGGAAGTATACAAAATGTAAAGTAAAAATCCCCCTACCCTCTCCTTTCTCACCTCCCGAGCGAAGCTTTGTCCAAAGTTGAGCGTGGATCCTCCAGATGGCTTCTGTTCACACACACAGACACACCCACACACACACACACACACACACACACACACACACACACACACACACGCTGGTCACACCCAGGAGCCATCCCACAGGAGCCACCTCCTCCCCAGCTCTGTGAAATCAACATTTAAGACACCACCCACTCCGCCTGCTTCCTTTTTTCATGGGCTTGCTCTCAAAGACTGTAGGTTTCTTTGGTGTTGGGGTTTTTCTCCCCAAATTCTCACCCAGGGGACTGGAATTTCTCAGCAAACCCATTGCCGCTGACATCAAACCTGTAAAGCAGGGTCTTATCTAATCCCCCTGGGACTCAAACATAATTTTTCAACCAAGTGCTCTGAGCTAGAGTTCACATACACTTCTTTTTTTTCTTTTTTTTTCTGGAGCTTCCTGGCAGCCAATGCAAAGAGGAAAATAAGATTAGTTCAGCCAGCCAGCGCCTGTAAGATAATAACACCTCTTTGGGTTAAACAAGTCTTGAGGTGGAGTAGGGGCCATTGGAGCTGTGAGCTGTGGGACAAATCAGATAGATGAAAGGGGGAAAAGAGAAGATCTGGAGCTGGGAGGGGTTGCAGGCAGAGAGGTGGAGAGGAGGATGTAAAAGATGCTCAGCAAGGAGTGCATTGGCCCCAAAGAGCGGGGAGGGGATTCTTCAAGTAAAGGCAGGGGGTCCAGACGTGGGAAGAAGGGCTCCAGCTGCAGGCTCCTGCCTGGGTCCTGGGGCTGCGGGTGACCACCTGCACCTGGCTCTGAAAGGAGCAGGTTCCTGTGTTGGGGTGTGGGGAGCAGGCTGGTCTGCTCAGCTCTGTCTCTCTCTCTGCTCCCTGGGAAGATGGATGACCTGGGCATGCACGCAAACTGCAGCCCCCAGTCAATTATTAACAATTTGTTGCTAAGCAAACCAATAAGAAAAAAATGAAAGGTATTGTCAGGAAGCATTTTTATCATTTGAAAGGCTTTCAAAATGGAAAGTGAGGCTAATATAGTAAGATTTCCCTGGAAGTTCAAAGCGCCATAGATTTTGCTTGCTCTGATGTCGGCGTTTGGATGCATGACGGTCCGGCCTGTCACCCAGGGCGCGAGGGCCCAGCGGTTTTCTGTCTTGCGGGGAGAAGATGCTGCTGGACCCCAGATGCTCAGCTCCGGCACAGCCTTGTAGGTTGCAAAGGTCTACAGAAGCACCATCCAGTAGAAAGACACCACCAGCCCCAGGGCCAGCCCCACATGTAGTCTTACATTAGCTAGGGGCACATTTAAGCAGAGTGAAAGGAAACAGGTAAAATTAATTGGATTCATGTATCAATATTTTGTTTAACCCAATATATCTAATATTATCCTTTCTGCATGCAGTCAATATATCACAAAATTATTGAGATATTTTACATCCTTCTTTCATTCTCAGTCTTTGAAACAGGTGTGTGGTTTATACTTACAGCCCATCCTGGTCAGGACCAACCACCTTTCAGGGGTGCAACAGCCACAAGCGGAGAATGGCCACCAAATGGGACAGTGTGGGTCCAGACGTGGTGGCAAAGATGCCACCATTCCCACTCCCCAGTTAAACAGACAACCTGAAAGATTAAGGACATAAAGGTCCTGAGGCCCCACCCACGTATCAACACATCCCAAAGCTCAGAAGTAGTTAGAGCCCTGCTCCAGTGAGGACTGCAGCCTTCAGTTAAATCATCAAAGCAAGTAACAAAACCAAATGTCCTACTCAGGGCAGCTTGCTCTGCTACCTGTGACAGAAAACCTCCATGGCCCGTTGCTCCCCATCACAGGGAGAAACTGCCCCCGGGGGGCACACAGGTGATGGGCCCAGGGCAGAGGCCAGAAGGTGTGGGTGCAGGGGCTGAGAAAAACAGAAAAATTCTCCCCATGCTCCTGAGCCAGGGCAGTGCTGGCTGGGGTGGGTCTGAGGCCCACTCGTCCAGGGAAGGCTTTCTGGCCATGCACTTCCCAGCTGTGCCCGAGATACCCCGCCCCCACCCTGAGCACCGAGGGCCCCCACCACCACTGCAGGATCAGCTGGATGTCTTGGGCTGTCCTGCCTTGCTCTCCTGGGCCGTTTTGTCCCCCGGGCAGCATCACACAGTGCCCAGGGCACACCATCAGGGTCAGACTCTAGCTCCATCCTGGGCAGGCTACTTTAACAACCTGGGCTTTTGTGAAAAGGGGACAAAGCTATCATCTCATGGGTCACTGTCAAAAAGAGAGACGAGGATGCATTTATGTTTCTGTTACGGTAAAAATGTTAGGCAATTCCCTGGCGGTCCGGTGGTTAGGACTCGGCGCTTTCACTGCCGAGGGCCCGGCTTCAATCCCTGGTCGGGAAACTAAGATCCCACAAGCCTCGTGGCCTAAATGAAAAACAAAAATATTATTTAAAAATTTCTGGAGCCATAGGGACAAGCTTGGGAGAGGCTGCTCGTGCCCCGACTGTGTGCATGTCTGCCCCACCGCAGCTAATGAGTGCCTACTGTTTGCAGCCTGGAAGCATCATCATAACCACCATCATAACCATCAGTTCTCCATAGACCAGAGCCTAGAGCCCAGACTGGAATGAGCGGGGTGGCTTTGACCATCATGGAGGGTCACTTTGATGACTAATTGGAAGATGCAGCCCAGATAACTCAAGAGGAGGCGGGGCCGGCACCTGGATGCTGGCCCACGCGGCGGCTGGTCTGCATAGACCAGGTGGGGTCTGGAGGGGTGGGTGGACGGGCTCACCCTTCCCCGTGGGCTTCTTCCCGGCAGCATATCAACAACGAGCACATCCACGGGGAGAAGAAGGAGTTCGTGTGTCGCTGGCAGGCCTGCACACGGGAGCAGAAGCCCTTCAAGGCGCAGTACATGCTGGTGGTGCACATGCGCAGACACACGGGCGAGAAGCCCCACAAGTGCACGGTGAGTGGCTGCGGGC
The DNA here is from genome assembly GCF_949987535.1 of Balaenoptera acutorostrata. NCBI lineage: Eukaryota > Metazoa > Chordata > Mammalia > Artiodactyla > Balaenopteridae > Balaenoptera > Balaenoptera acutorostrata. The sequence goes on from NC_080071.1 coordinate 97,630,282, forward strand.
CGGCCCGTCGGCCAGCTGATGGGGCTGGTGTGGGCAAACCTGGTGGAACAGCGTTGGGACAGGCCTTGCCGACAGGGTGTCCTGTCTGCCCCCGCCCAGTCTTGGGTCCTGGGGGCCCCTCTTCTGTCTGTCTGCTGCCCCAGATCTTCGCTTACTCTCCCTGTGGGGCAGCGTGTGCATCTCGGTACCCGCGGGGGGCGGGGGGCGTGCTGGTGTCTCTGTGGTTGTGTCTGCATTACCAGGAGCCCCACGGCACAGCTGTGCCCTCACCCGGCTGGGTGACCCTGGGCAGGGGGCCAGCTTGGTAGCTCCCTGCAGCCTGTCCTCTACACAGAAAAGAGTTTCACTGGAGAGTCACAGATTGAGCGATGACGGGTTAAAAGTCACTTTGGTTGAGTTTTTTTAAAAAATGGGAACGCAGTGGTAAGACCTTTTAGACAGTCTCCCTTACAGAGTCAACAGGATTTGTGACGCTATTGGGTTGGCCAAAAAGTTTGGGGAAACCTGAACGAACTTTTTGGCCAACCCAATGTTTGGTGAGACCTTTTTTTCAATTTTATTTTATTTATTTTTTTAAACATTAGGTTCTTATTAGTTATCCATTTTATACATATTAGTGTATATATGTCAATCCCAATCTCCCAGTTCATCACAGCACCACCCCTCCCCCGCCACTTTCCCCCCTTGGTGTCCATAGGTTTGTTGTCTACATCTGTGTCTCTATTTCTGCCCTGCAAACCGGTTCGTCTGTACCATTTTTCTAGGTTCCACATATATGCGTTAATATAGGTGAGACCCTTTTTTAACACACAGGAATTGCTCCCTCTTTCAAAGAGCGGTGGCCTTGTGATGCACTCCTGTGGCTGTGACAGAGGCCTCTGGGAACTGCTCTTTGTGAATTACCATATTTCATAGATTCTGAGACATACACTTTGTTCTCATTTTAATGACTCTGAAATCAGTCTGTCTTAAAATCGGTGGTGTCAGGATTCAATGAAATACACTACCTTTGTTGGCAAGGTTTTGGTTTTTTTTAATTGAGATAGAATTCACATACCATAAAGTTCACCCTTTTTTAAAAAGTGTACAATTCAGTGATTTTGAGCGAATTCACAAACTTGTGCAGCCTTCACCACTAGCTAATTTCAAGACATTTTCAACACTTCCCCAAAAGAAACCCCATACCCACCAGCAATCACCCCCCATTCCCCCCTCCCCTGCATCCCCTGACCGCCACTAATTTGCTTTCTGTCTCTATCAACATGCTTATTCTGGGCAGTTCATAAAAATGGAATCGTACAATGTGTAGCCTCTGCGTCTTTTCCTTCACTTAGCATGTTTTCAAGGTTCATCCGTGTAGTATCATGTATGAGTATTTCATTTCTTTTTGTGGCTAAATAATATTCCACTGTGGACGGATCACAGTTTTTTATCCATTTATCAGTTGGTGGCTATTTGCATTGTTTTCACTTTTTGGCTATTAACACTGCTATGAACATTCACGTTCAAGTTTTTGTGTGGTTATGTTTTCAGTTTCTTACGTATATACCTAAGAGTGGGTCATAGAGTCATAGAGTGGGTCATTGCTGGGTCATAGAGTAACTGTATGTTTAACTTTTTGAGGACCTGCCAGACTCTTTTCCAAAAAGGTGACGGTATTTTACATTCCCACCAGCCATGGGTGAGGGTTCTGATTTCTCCACATCCACACCAAAACTTGTAGTTACCTGCCTTTCAGTTACCTAGTCATCCTAGTGGGCGTGAAGTTGCATCTCATTGTGGTTTTGATTCGCATTCCCTTAATGACAGATGCTTTTGAGCATCTTTTCTTGTGCTTATTGGCCATTTGTATATCTTCTTTGGAGAAATGTCTACTCCAGTATTTTGCCCATTTTTAAATTGAGTTATTTGTCTTTTTGCTGTTGAATTGTAGTAATTTTACTAGACCCTGGTTGGATATATGATTTGCAAATAGTTTCTCCCATTCTGTAGGTTTTCTTTTGATTTTCTTCATGGTTTCCTTTGAAGCATAAAAGTTTTAAATTTTCTCAAAGTCCAATGTTTTCATTGCTTGTGCTTTTGGTGACGTATCTAAGAAACCACTGCCTAATCCAAGGTCACAAAGATTTATCCCTATATTTTCTTCTGTGAGTTTTATAGTTAATAAATATAGATTTATTTATATAAACATATAAATATATACGTGTATACATTTAGTAGGGTAGTTCTTCCATTTAGGTCCTTAATCCATTTTGAGTTAATTTTTGTAGAGGGTGTGAGATAAGGGTCCAACATCGTTCTTTCGCATGTTGTTACACAGTCGTCCCAACCCCATTTGTTGAAGAGACTATTTTTTCCCCATCGAATGGTCTCGACACCCTTGTTGAAACCCAGTTGACCCTAAATGTATGAGTTTATTTCTTAACTCTCAGCTCTCTTCTGTTGATCGATACATCTGTCCTTATGCCAGTACCACTCAATGTCTTTTTTTTAAATTGATGTACAGTTGATTTACAATGTTGTGTTAATTTCTGCTGTACAGCAAAGTGACTCAGTTATACACATATATACATTCTTTTTTATGTTCTTTTCTATGATGGTTTGTCCCAGGAGATTGGATATAGTTCCCTGTGCTATACAGTAGCTTGATTACCATAGTTTTGTAGTAAGTTTTGAAATTGGCAAGTGTCAGTCTTCCAAATTTGTCCTCCTTTCTCAAGATTGTTTTGGCTCTTCTGGATCCTTTGCAGGAAGTTATTTTCTTAACACCCCGAGTGGTAGCAAACCATAGCCCTCTGATATGAGCTGTGAACTGCAGAAACAAATAAAAGGCATTGGAACCAAGTGTGCCCAGTCAAACTAGTCAGGAATAAAGGGGAGGATGTGAAGAATGAGACAGTTCCTGTTGGGGTTTACGTGTTATTCTGGGGGCAATTTTCACAGCTACACTGGATGCAATTGCGGTGTGTTTGGAATAGGTACCTCCTGCAGTAATCCTTCCTTCCTCCCTCCCTCCCTCCCTTCCTGCCCCTGTCTCTGGCTCCCTCTTTTCTTCCTTTCCTAAAATGTTTATTGAGCACCACACATGTTTCTCTTCGTCAGGCGCTAAGTCCTAGGAACACAGAAATGAACAAGACCTAGAAAGTACCTGCTCTCCGGGAGCTTGTATCCTAGTGGGAAGGCCAGATAACAAAATGATTAAGATAATTATAAACTGTGTTAGGGAGTATAAAGGGAAAAGGGTGGTATTATAATTAAGAAAATCAGAGAATTGCTCTCGGAGGAGATGACCTCAAAGATTGAGAGGGAGTGGGCCAAGCCAACGCTGGGGTAGGTGGGGGTGGGGAAGAGGTTCCAGCCAGAGGGGACAGTGTGCGCAAAGGCCACTCGCCAGGAAGAGCTTAGTGGGGTCAGGGAGCAGAAGGGACAAAGGGTGAGGATGGCCAGCTCCCTCAGGGACGCGGAGGACTCTGGATTTTATTCTTAGCACATTCAATGCACAGAACAGTTCTAATCAGGGAGTGGCGTTGGGAAACAGTTGAAGAGAACATTTACAGAGTTTGTAATCATATGGGAAGAGTCCTTACAATGTGCTGTTGATTGTTTTTTTTTTTTTTTTTTTTGTGCTGTTGATTTTAACGAGCAGAATAAGTAACTGAACGCTCGAGATGTTCCCGATTTGTGTTTTAAAAACGTGTGGGGATGAACTGCAGAGTCCCCAGAATGAGACTTGCCTGGGTGTCGGCTGTACCTGGGCCGTGGACGGTGTCATTTTCCTGTCCTTTCCACGTTTTCGCGACGTGTCATTTATATAATCAGGAAGGAAGGTAGATGCTGTCGCTGAGATCCGTGCGCCTGGCTGCACGTGCGGGGCAGAGCGAATGTCGGGGAGGGGGAGGTGGCAGCGGGCCGGCCCCCAGGTCAGGCTCCCTGCGGTGGATCTGGGGCGCCCTCATTGACTGAACCCGCCTCTTCCCAGTTTGAGGGCTGCTCGAAGGCCTACTCCCGCCTGGAGAACCTGAAGACGCACCTGCGCTCCCACACAGGGGAGAAGCCGTACGTGTGCGAGCATGAGGGCTGCAACAAAGCCTTCTCGAATGCCTCGGACCGCGCCAAGCACCAGAACCGCACCCATTCCAACGAGGTACCCGGCCCCACGGAGGCAGGCAGCGGGCGGGCGTGCGCCTGGGGCCCCGCGGACACGTGCGTGAATGCATCACCCTCATCCCACGGCTTCTAGACACCTGTAGGCCAGTCGGTGGCCAGGTGCCAGGTGCCACTTGCCCCCGCTCCCTGGTGTGGGGACTCAGCACGCAGCAGCAGCCCTGTCCCCACAGGCTGGCAGCACGGATGACACGCTCCAGCCGCTCCTGCCGCCCGGGCCTGCGGAGCTGTCAGTCCCTCCCCGCGTGGGGCGCAGAGCAGCCTCTGTCTCTCCAGGTAGCCAGAGCCCCAGGCAGGGCTGAGGGAGCCCAGGGAGGAAGGTCGGGTGGGAGCTTCTGGTGGCTCTGTGCCCGCCTTCCGGTCCCCGCCCAGCCACTCAACTGCTGTCACTCAGGTAGACTCAGGAGAGGATGTTTCTAGACGTTTTGATACATTTTGGACCCCAAAGGGACTTGCTCCAATGCTGGCAGGAAGTTTGAGGACTTCCCAAAGGTATCTGAACCCCTCAGAGTGTCTAAAGACAAGAGCTAGCCTTGGATAGGGGTGTGTGTGTGTATGTGTGTTTGCAAGTATGTATGTGCATGTGTGTGGATGTGGATGTATGTGTTATGTGTGTGGGTGTGTGGATATGTATTTGTAAGTATATGTACACGTGTGGGTGTTTACATACGTGTGTAAGTGTGTGTGTTTACGTGGATGTGTGTGTTTGCATGTGCATACATGTGTGTACCTGTGTCCGTGTATGCATGTAGACAGAGTATGTCTATATGTGGATGTCGCTTGTGTGTGTGTGTGTGTGTGTGAGCTCAGGACCGAGGTTCAGAAACCTGAGTTTTCATCCCACTCCTGGGTGACTTGGGGCCAGTGTCTTTGCCTCTCTGAACCTGTCTTTCCTCATGAGAGAGAGCAGGTGTTCGTGCTGTGTCACAGACGTATAACGAGGTAATACACTCGCTACTGATACCCGAAAGCCCAGCGCCCCAATCGTTATGCTGATCACACCAGGCACTGTGTGTCCCCTCCCCCCGCAGGCTGTGATCCATGTCCCCAGTCCGTGGTGGGGCCCCCTTAACCACAGGCTTACCTGCAGGAAAGGGTGGCAGGCGAAGCCGGCAGGGCGGGGCTCCTGCGGGGCGGGGCTCCTGCGGGGCGGGGCTCCTGCGGGGCGGGGCTCCTGCGGGGCGGGGCTGACGTGGCTCCGCCTTCCGACAGTGCCGCCAGCTCTGCCCAAGAACGCGGCTTCAGGAGGAGGGGCGGTGCTCCCACGCGGAGTCTGCCTTCCTATCCCATCCGTAACGCCTCTTCTCTTCCAGAAACCCTACATCTGCAAGATCCCAGGCTGCACCAAGAGGTACACGGACCCCAGCTCCCTCCGGAAGCACGTGAAAACGGTCCACGGCCCAGATGCTCACGTCACCAAGAAGCAGCGCAACGACGTGCACCTCCGCACCCCCCTGCTCAGGGAGAACGGGGACAGCGAGGCCAGCGCCGAGCCTGGCCGGGGCTCCGAGGAGAGCGCCGAGGCCAGCAGCACCAGCCAGGCCGTGGAGGACTGCCTGCACGTCAAAGCCATCAAGACCGAGCGCTCCGGGGTAAGCAGGGCTGCGCAGCGGAGGCCCGGTCCATACCCCGCCCCCAGGAGGCCGTGCCCAGCGGCACCAGGAGCGCAAGGATGTCCCTCCTCTCTCCAGCTCAGCGGGCCCCCATCGCCACCTCGGGCCCCCACGGAACCTGTCTCGTGCCAGGTCCCATTCTGCTGGGCAGGCCGTGGGTGACGGGGATGCCTGCCCCGACGCGGTCAGTTTGCAGGGGGTGGGGCGGCACCCGGGGTCTGCCTTTCCAACCAGTACCCGCCGCCGCCGCCGCCGCTGCCCCCGCCCCTCTGTCCTGTCTCTGCATCCTTGCCCCTCTGGCCTGCACCCCTTTTGTTCTAACCACCTGTTCTTTGTCTCCACCTCTTTCTCCTGACTGTACCTCCCCTAAGGATAGACGGTACTGAGGTGAGCGGAGCAGCGGGGTGGGCTCTGGGCGCGGTGGCGCGAGTGAGGGGGGCTGGGGCGCTTGTCCAGGCTCCTCACAGCCGGGAAGGCAGGTTCGGGTACGTAGACCGCAGGCACCGCAGGTGGGGCCGTCGGAACAGCTCGAGGCCGGCAGCAGGCGTCAAGCTTGCAGGCACAGGAGGAAGCGGTGGGGTCCCAGCCCGCGTGAGGGTCAGGGCAGGGTGGAGGTGTGAATCTGGACTGTGGAGCAGGGCGGGCCTGACCTACAGAAGGCCTTGAGTGCCGAGGTGAGGGATGTGGGCCGTGCTGTGTGCAGCTCCCCTGGAAAGGTCTGGAATTTGGGAGCCTTCAGGTTAGAAATGAACCAAGGATGCTGCATCCCAGGTGAGCCTCATTTGGGCGCAGATCCCAGGTCACGGTGGAGGGAGCCCAGGTTCTGTGGGGCTCCACCCCGTACACGTGTGCCACGAGCTCTCGGCTCGATTCACCCTGTTGCAGAGGGCGGGCTGGTTTGGGGTGGCCACTCAGGTCAAGGGCGAGGGCTGTGTCCAGCAGCTGCACCCTCCGCGGCCAACCCTTCCCTTTCTAGCAACCCACCTCCGGCCTGCTGGGCAGACGGCAGGTAGCAGGCCTTCACTGTTTCTTGCTTCATCGAGTGGCCCACCCCCCATCGCTGTTGTTGGGGTACTTGAGTCTCCTCTTTCCTGTCAATTTCACACGACTGCGGCAGCCTCTGTGGGGCTCAGCTTCAAACGGTCCACATACTGAAAGCTCTACAGGCAGAGAGCTCCGGCCCAGACGCTGGCTGGGAAAGCTTAGGAGCATAGCAGGGGGCTAGGGCGGGTGGGGGGTGGGTGCCTACGGATTACCCGCTGCCTTCTACTCGCCGGGTGGTCTCCATCCATCCACCGACTCTCCCCAGGAGTCAGTTCGGGTCCCGCTTACAGCTGGGGAAGCCGAGGTTCAGAGCAGTGATGCTTTGAAAGCTCCTCCACATGGCAGCTTCCTGCCTCCGGGTGTGCAAGGGTGCAGCGTGGGTGGCGGGGCCGGTGGGTGCTCGCCCCGTCTGAGTCTGTGCCTTCTCACCACACTTCCCACAGCTGTGTCAGTCCAGCCCCGGGGCCCAGTCTTCCTGCAGCAGCGAGCCCTCTCCCCTGGGCAGTGCCCCCAACAATGACAGTGGCGTGGAGATGCCGGGGACAGGGCCTGGGAGCCTGGCAGACCTGACGGCCCTGGAGGACCCGCCGCCGGGGGCCGACGCCTCCGCCCTGGCCACCCCCTCTGCCGGTGGCCTGCAGCTGCGCAAACACATGACCGCCGTGCACCGGTTCGAGCAGCTCAAGAGGGAGAAGCTCAAGTCGCTCAAGGATTCCTGCTCATGGGCCGGGCCGGCTCCACACACCCGGAACTCCAAGCTGCCCCCCCTGCCGGCAAGTGGTGAGTGGAGGCCCTGGGCATGCGGGTGGGGTGGGAGGGAGCCCAGGGCAGCACGATGAGGCTCATATCCACTGGGCATCATGTGCCCTGGAGAAGATGGATCTTCCGAGCCCATTGCACAGGTCAGGGAATTGAGGCTCAGAGAGGTGAAAGTGCTTTGCTCAGATCGGTGGCAGAGCTGAGACTCAGCCCAGGCCTGGGTGGCTCCAAAGCCCATGCTCTTCCGGCTACACCATGCTGCATCCCCATGAGCCCCAAAGCAGGCAGACCCAGCTCAGTTCTTGCTCTTCCTCATGAGCTATCCACTTGTCTATCAGGCACCTGCCACGCACACCACAGCAAAGGCCCTCGGCAGGACAGTGATACGTTCCCTGTCCCTGTGGCTAGAAGGCCAAGTTACGAGATGCCGAATGAGCAAGCAGCGCCGAGGACAGAGCTCAGGGTCGCTCGAGAGAAAGCAGGGCAGCTGGAGAGGCGCAGGGAGGGCGTCACGGAGGGGGCAGCCCTGTGCTCAGCCTCGGGAAGCGTTGGCCAGGCTTTGAGGTGGAAGACGTCTTCACCAGGCATTTCTTGAGTGCCACTGTGCCAGGCTGCCCGCCGGGCGCCAGACACCCTGGGGCACTGAGCCTCCAGACTGCCCTGCAGGGCCCAGTGTGCACCGTGGCACTGAGTTATTAAGAGGAGACCCTGAGAGGCACCACCCTGCTCCTCCTCGAAGGGGGGATTCGTTGCCCCAGCTGTCGAGGGAACTGCCAGCAGATGGCCTTCAACTCCCCACCTCCTCCAGAGATTGCCTGGGGTGCTGACAGCTGCCTCACCCAAGGTCACCCTTCCCGGCATGGCCCACATCCAGGGACAGATCTCTGCAGGGGTGTAGAGGCTGCTCAAGGCCCAGAGCTGCCTGTGAGATGAGCCGCGGCTGGCGGTGGGCCTGCGTCGCAGCTGTCTTCTCCCTAACCACTCTGCTGCCTCTCCGCACCACCCCGCCGTGGCTGTGGGTCTCAGGACACTCCCTCTAAACAGCCTGCTGGGTAAACTCAGTCCCAGGGGAGCCCACCTGGCAACACCCATCCGTAGATGGCGGGGATGCAGGGAGGCTGTGGCCAGGGCCCTCCTGGGCTCTTGGGGATAACCCAGTGCTACAAAGAAGCACATCCCATCCACAGGGGGAGAAACTGAGGATGGGACTGAATGAGAACGCAGGGCCAGCGGGCAGTGCTAGATTGGGATCGGGCCTCCTAACTTCCGCTAGCCGCCCTGGCAATGAGTGCCACCATTTGCTAACTGTCCCTTCCTTTCTTCCTCTTGTTGAGAAATCATCGGCTGGGTGCCTGCTGGGTGCCAGGCCCCGTGCCAGGGCTCTATGCCCGGCAGGCTCAGTGCGGTCCAAGCAGGCAGAGCACCGCCCCTTGTCCCCGGTCCCCGGCGCTGACCCCTCTCCTCTCCCGCAGGCTCCGTGCTGGAAAACTTCAGAAGCGGCGGCGGGCCGGCCGGGCTGCTGCCCAACCCGCGGCTGTCCGAGCTGTCCGCCGGCGAGGTGACCGTGCTGAGCCACCTGCAGGAGCGCCGCGACAGCTCTGCCAGCACAGTCAGCTCGGCCTACACCGTGAGCCGCCGCTCCTCGGGCATCTCCCCCTACTTCTCCAGCCGCCGCTCCAGCGAGGCCTCGCCCCTGGGCGCCGGCCGCGCACACCCCGCCAGCTCCGCCGACTCCTATGACCCCATCTCCACCGACGCGTCGCGGCGCTCCAGCGAGGCCAGCCAGTATGGCGGCAGCAGTGGTGGCGGCCCGGGGCTGCTCCAGCTCACGCCCGCCCAGCAGTACAGCCTGCGGGCCAAGTACGCGGCGGCCACGGGCGGGCCGCCCCCCACCCCGCTGCCCGGCCTGGAGCGCGCTAGCCTGCGGACCCGGCTGGCGCTCCTGGATGCGCCCGAACGCGCACTGCCCGCCGCCTGCCCACACCCGATCGGTCCTCGGCGGGGCAGCGACGGGCCGCACTACGGGCCAGCGGGGCTGGCGCCCTCCTTCCCCCACGAGGCGCCAGGAGGTGGGGCGCGGAGGGCCAGTGATCCCGGGAGGCGACCCGACACCCTGGTGCCCACGCGGGTGCAGCGCTTCCACAGCGCCCACGATGTGACCCCAGACGCGCTGCCGCCGCCCTGCGCCCAGGGCCGAGGCCTCCGTCTGCAGAGCCACGCAAGCGCCGACGGCGGCCTGGCCCGCGGCCCCTACTCACCCCGGCCGCCCAGTATCAGCGAGAACGCAGTGATGGAGGCCTTGGCGGTGGGGGCGGACGGCGTGGGCCCCGAGGTCAGCCTCGGGCTGCCGGAGGACGACCTTGTGCTGCCCGACGACGTGGTGCAGTACCTCAAGGCGCGTGCCGGTGGCGCCTTGGAGGACAGCGCCCCGAAGGTGTACCTGCCGGAGAGCACCTGCTTCTCCGAGAACCCCAAACTGCCCAGCCCCGGCCTGCACGGCCGGCGCACAATAGCGGCTGCAGACTCCAACGTGGGCCCCTCTGCCCCTGTGCTGGGAGGCTGCCCACTGGGTTACGGGGCCCCCTCCAGCCTGAACAAAAACAGCATGCCTGTGCAGTGGAACGAGGTGAGCTCCGGCACCGTGGACGCCCTGGCCAGCCAGGGGAAGCCTCCGCCCTTCCCACAGGGCAACCTGGCAGTGGTGCCGCAGAAGCCAGTCTTCAGCCAGTACCCAGGCTACAGTCAGCAGGGCCTGCAGCTGAGCCCCGGGGTCCTGGATAGCTCGCAGCCGCACCTGCAGCCCTGCGGTGGAGCGCCCTCCGCGCCCAGGGTAAATTACATGCAGCAGCTGCGGCAGCCAGGGGCAGGTGGCCAGTGTTCTAGCAGGGCGGCTGCCGTCAGCGCCCACCCCGGCTACGGCCAAGCTCGTCCCCAGCTGAGCCCCCTGGGTGGGGCCCCACACCAGTTTCCGCGGTCCTGCAGCAACATGGCGGCCAAGCCAGGCCACCTGGGGCTCCCCCAGCAAATGGAAGCTGCTCCTGACCCCACCATGATGGGCAGCAGCCACAGGGACCTTGACGTCGCCAGTTCCAGCCTGGCTAGGATGCCACCACCTCACGCAGCCCAGAGCTACCCGCAGCAGAGCCATCCCCTGGCCACAGCCGTGAGCCAGGAGGGCTACTGCCGAGGCCCCAGCCTTGTGCCTTCCCACCAGCCTGGATTCGTGGTGCCTCAGCAGGGCCCGACGGGGGCGGCCGGGTCGAGCTTCGGCCCGGTGCAACCCCGGCCACCCGCAGAGCCCAGCCCTGCTGACCGCCGCCGTGGGGCGCGTGCGGGGCAGCAGCTGGCCTACGCCAGGGCCGCTGGCCACGCCATGGCTGCTCTGTCGGCCGACCAGGAGATGACAGAGTCTGTGCCCAAGGGGACAATGGGCGGCATGTTGGCCCTGACTCCCCAGGCACCCCCCCAGGATGCGGGCGGGGCCCAGGACCGCAGCATGCTTTACTATTACGGCCAGATCCACATGTACGAGCAGAACGGAGGCCTGGAGAACCAGGCCGGCTGCCAGGCCATGCGACCCCAGCCACCGCAGCCCCAGGCCTTGCCCTCACCAGGGCTTAACCAGGTGTCCAGCACTGTGGACTCCCAGCTACTCGAGGCCCCCCAGATTGATTTTGATGCCATCATGGATGACGGCGATCACTCCAGCTTGCTCTCGGGGGCCCTGAGCCCCAGTCTCCTCCACGGCTTCTCCCAGAGCTCCTCCCGCCTAACCACACCGCGCAACTCCCTGACTCTGCCCTCCATCCCCGCGGGCATCAGCAACATGGCCGTCGGGGACATGAGCTCCATGCTCACCAGCCTGGCCGAGGAGAGCAAGTTCCTCAACATGATGACCTAAGGCTCCGGCCCCTGGCGCTGAGCGGACCCCGAGGGACCAGCGCTTCCCAGAGCGCGGGGCTTTCGTCCGTTTCATCTTTTTCCCCAAAAAGTATTAAATAGGTCTGAGGGAGTTTGGCCAGTGGCTGGTTCAGACCACAGAGGCTTTAAGGGCAGGTTTATGTGCATCCTGTCTGGTCTTCTTTTAGATTATCTGTCGGAACTCAGAAAAAAGTCTCAATAGAAAAGGCAAGGCAGGAATGCAAAACTCGTTTACACAGCACTTTGCAGCCTTTGGTGTTTATAGGACCACTCTGTTCTGGCTTTGTCACCTCTGTCATCTGGCTAATGAAGGATTACGTTGGCCCAGGGCTTTCCAAGCACACGTGGAAAGAGGCGAGAGGAACCACATTTGGGTTTGAATCTGAAAGCCATACTAGGTATTCTAATCCAGGAAGATAAGTTTCTTGTTCCAGTGCATGCAAAGTAAAGGAATTCATGGCCCACCGGAATTCTTCCATGAAGCTTAATTCTTGAGGCCTCTAACATCCCTTGCCATGGAGTGGAAAAAAATTTTTACCTGGATGATTTGGAAGCACATCCTGATTCCGGGTTTGGTAGAGCAGGCATCTCTACCCCGCAAAGCCAAGTTTACAGCTGGCCGACTGTCCAAGTGTATATGGCTGAATAAAGTATGGAAGTATTGCCCAAAAAAAGGAAAGAAAACAGTGTAATACTCAGGGCAAGCCCAGAAGCTACCCTGGCCTCTCCAGACCATGTTTACAGTGTTCATGCATGTAGAATGTAGCCCTTCCTGAAAAGAACACATTTCTAAATACCTCGGGGCTGCTGGATCTGCTGTGGGTTAAGAATGGCCAAGGTGAGCTGAAGCGTGGCCTGGGGCCTGGGTAAAGTGAACGCACCAGGGGCCCAGCTTCAGGCTGCCCGGGAGGTCTCCCAGTAGGACGAGGAAGTCGCATGTTTACCCAAGCCTGTTTCTCCAATGCACTACACACCCACTTGACCATGGATAAACCCCAGGGCTTGACAGCAACCTCTGCCCAGGTTCCTCCAGGCCGTGCTGTCCGCTCACCAGCAGCCCAGTGACCAGCCCCCTAGCTACAGCATGCAGTCGTGGTATCTTCTGGATTCCCTTCCCACCGCCCTCCTGTTCATTTCACAGAGAACGATGACATGCATGGTGTTTTCGGTGGGGGTGGGAGGGTGAAGGGGTTGATTCCTGGGACTCTGAGGGACCATCACTGAATTCTCCTATTCAGTGTTGGCCAAGCCCCACCTGGAAATGGAATTTGGAACTGGCGTCAGAAGACATTGTTCCCGAACATACAGTAGGGTAAATAGGTGCATCCTCCCCGCCACACACATGTACAAACACCGCACACCTTTCCCATGTTGAATTCGTGGCAACCTTGCCAAATCCACCTGCACCACTATGAACTTGGAACCGACTATGACCCTGACTTCAACCAGGACAGGGCCGAAACCTCACCTGGGCCTCTACATCCCAGAACAGCAAATGCTTTGTCAGGGTCCAAAAACAAGGCCAACTTCAAACGACAGCCCTGGGACACCTCCAGGGCTCTGGGCTCTGTGTGGTGCACGGTCTTTCCCTGCGCTAGGATTTCACTAGCTGTTCCCAGCCTGTATATTGTCTGTACAGAAGACAGCATCCCTGAAAATACTGTAGGTGAGTCATCCGGTCAGATTTATATGTCCAAAACATTTTTAGCTTTTTCTACATGCGATGAATTGAGATGACATACTCAACTTGTAAATAAGTCTTTTTGTACATTAAAAAAGTAATTTTTTCATAATTTATTTGGTCTATCTGCTTCTTGCTTGACAGTAGTTAATGAAAACCTGGGCCATAAATTCGGTGCATTTGAACGGAAACGAGGCTGTATTTTTTTCTCAGCAGCGTCAAAATTGACTACCCCGCCTTGGCCAGGAAATGTTTAAAGCTGGGACCTTTACTGCCTGTTTGTTTGTTGTCTGGGGGCCGGGGTGGCGGGGTTTGACGTGGTACAGGGGATGTCTGGCTGTTCTTTCAGCCCGCTGGACGGAACGTCTGAGTTGGTTTGCTTGTTTACACGAGGTGCAGCTGTGGTCCCAAGCCCTCCCCATGTGGGAGGCCCCCCTTGGATGGGCAGTCGGATGAGCACAGTTGAGTCGTGGGGGGTGGGGAGAGGAAGACAGGCGGCCCCCTGTGCTCTGGTGCAAAAGCAGAGTTAGAGGGGCAGGTGTAGCACCCAGATACCCAGCAACCAGCCTTGGGCGAAGGGGCCAGTGGGGAGCAGCCATGTGCAGGGCTCTGAGCCCTGGGGGGCGGCCCTGGCAGGTGCACAGGGGGACCCGGGTCTGGAGAGCCAGCCGGCTGCCATCGACAGCAATTGGGCTACTGCTCTGAGCCTCAGGGTGACTGGGGAGGGGGGCCGTGAGGCCTGGGATGAATTCTGGAGCTGGGAGGGGAGGGTGCAGGACCGGGTTGCCAGGGGTAGAAGGCACCTTCTGTAGGGCCAGGGATGTTGGGCTTCTGCACTCCTGGGCCAGGCCCTTAACGCGCTTTGCTCCAGGAGAGAAACCTTGGCACCCAGCTCCGAGAGTCAGGAAGCCAAAACTGCGTGCGGCGCATTCAGCTCCAAACTATTTTCATGGCTGTCATGGGTGCACGGAAGAAGCCTTCTCTGGTAGTAAGTGTGGGAACCCCCGAGGGAAACAGGGTTCAAAGGTTTCCTTTCCGGGAGCATCCCAGAGCCTTCGCTGTGCGTTAGGGGAACCTTCACGTCTGTGGCCCTATCTTCCTGGTGGAAAGACTACAGCCGATTCCCAGCCCCGGGGAGCCCCTCTCTTTGAGGGGGGGCTCACTTAGCTGATTGCAGGCTCCGGAGGAGGAACTGAGCGTACCTGGCTGGGCCCTTTCCTCTGCTTCTCTCAAAGCCCGTCCTCAGGCTTCGCATCTCCCCTGCTTCGTCACGTGCTAAGTCCCCGGAAACAGCTCTGCCCTGCTTTGGGGACGGGGGAGGCCAGGATGTTCAATGCTGCCTGAGACCAGATGGGCCACAGTATTAAGAAGCCCATCAAAGCCACTCAACTCAGCCACGCACTCCGTGTCACTTAACCACAGCCACGGTCGTGCTGCTTAAGAATATGCACGCAGCCTCAGCACCAGGTCACAGCATCTGTTTGGCTGATGAATCTGGGTCCACTGGGAGTTGACTGATCCCGGTTGGGCTGGGCTGGGCAGCTCAGCTGGGAGTAACTCATCCAGCCAGCTTGGCGGGGGCAGCTTTGCTGTGCCCCACATGACCCTCATCTTCCTCCCTGGTCAGGAGACCGGCCTGGGCATTGCCTTCTCAGGGTGATAGCAGGAGCCTGAGCAAGCAAGCAGAAAAGGTTCTGCCTCTGCTCAGAATCAGGGCACCATCAGTTTCCCTGCATTCTTCTGGCAAAAGCAAGTCACGTGGCGAAACCCATCATCAGCGATGGGACGTGTCCTCCTTCCACGGGCATGAGGGGGACAGAGTGCCTATTTCTCAGCAATAATACAGTCTCCCATGGTCCGCCCTCACAGACTCATGTCCCTCCCACACGTAGCATACACTCACCCAAGACCCCAAAAGTCTATCCAATCAGTCATTAGGCTCGAAGTTTAAGATCGTGTGGTCTATACCTGTTCTGGATGTGTCTCTTCTTGACCCAGAGACTCATGAACTAAATAGAGTTCATACACACACCCAGCGCACAGAGTGGACCAGAGCTAGAATCGCGGCAGTTGCCACTCCCGTCTCAGCCGCTGGTCCACAGCAGCTGAAGTCCTGCTGGGGAAACGTCGCCAGTGGCCCTACCCTGGGTCACCCTATTCCTGGGGAGAATGTTCCCCAGTCTGTTGTACTCTGCTTCTCTGGCGTCCACATCTTCTTCTTCTTCCCCTTCTTCTTCTTTTGCCTCTTCCCCTTTCCCTTCTCTTCCTTCCTTCCTCCCTTCCTCCCTCCCTCCCTTCCTTCCTCCCTTCCTTCCTTTCTTCTCCACCCCTCAGCTGGTGAACATGAGCAAGAACAAGTGTATGAGGCCAACATGTGATTGGGTCACTACAGGTAGGGTGATGTGTGTGATGATGTCACGCATAGGAAAGGCGTGATGGGATTGAATCATGGTGCAGGGAGGGGACCCATAAAGTCAGCATAGTTTGAATGAGAAATAAGACCTGATCCAGGTTTTGAAGATGAATAGGAAGTCGCCTGAGGGGATTGGAGACTTCTCATCAGAAACCATGGACGCCAGAGGTAACTGGAATATTTTTTAAATGCTGAAAGAAAACTGTCAACACAGAACTCTGTATCCATGAAAATATCCTTCGGGGATGAAGGTAAGATAGATACTCTCAGATGAAGGAAAATGAAGAGAATTCACTGTTCATAGATCTGCTCTAAACCGGAAAGGAAATGATACCAGAAGAAAACAGAACATCAGGGAGGAGGGAAGAGGAATAGAAATGGTATCTGGGTAAATACAGTAGAGCATCCTTCCCTCCTGAGTCCTTTAAAATACATTTAACGGTTGAAGCAGAAAGTATATAACATTGTCTGATGAGGCTTTCAATGTATGTCAATGTCATAAGACAAATGTGTCATAAAGGAGGAGGTGGTTAAGGGACTTAAGGGGCTAGATAACAACATTCCACTTGAAGTGGTAAAGTATCAATTGTCAGGACACAGAAGAGTTCAGCATGTATATTGTATTTCCTGATATAATCGATAAACAAACAAACTGCAAAGTGATGTATGCAGGAACATAATAGAGAAATTGAAATGGAATGGTTCCGATAGCCCAAAAGAAGGCAGGAACAGCAAAACAGAGACAACAAAGCATAAAATGGGAGAACTAAGGCCAAACATATCAACAATGACATAAAATAAAAGTGGTCTAAAAGCATCAATTAAAAGACAAAGAATCAAGTTGGAACACTCACCCTACGGGATTTTAAGACTAACTCTAAAACTGCCACAATCAAGACAGTGACAAGGTGACAAGGAAGACACAGATCAATGGAATGGAACAGAGCAGTGGTCTGCAAAATACAGCCCAAAGACCAAAGCTGCCCTGAGGGCTGTGTTTGTATGACCTGTGAGCTCAGAATAGTTTTTACATTTTTAAAGGGTTGTTTTTTCAAAAAAGCGGATGGCCATCAGATCTTAAAATATTTACTATGTGGCCCTTCTCAGAAAATGTTTAACCAATCCCTGGAATAGAGAATCCAGAAATAGACCCACACAAATATGACCAATTAATTTTTGACAAAGATGCAAAGACAATTCCATGGAGAAAGGGTAATCTTTTCAACCAACGGTATTGGAACAGCTGGATATCCATAGGCAAAAAAAACCCAGAGCCTTCATCTAAACCTCATACAAAAATCACCTCAAAATAAATATACAATATAAAACCATAACACTTCTGGGAAAAAGATCTTTGGGACCTGAGTTTAGGCAAAGAGTCCTTATACACAACATGAAAAACATGACACCATAAAAGAAAAAAACAGAAACTGGACTTCATCAAAATGAAAAAGGTTTTCTCGGCAAGAGACACCGTTAAGAGAATGAAAGACAAGCCACGGACTGGGGGAAAGTGGCTTTTTTCATCGCACATCCTAAGGGCTTCAGAAGCATTAGAGAGGTTTTTGCAAGGGCACGGCACGTGCTAAGCCTTGCATGTTAGGGGAATTCCCTGGCGGTCCAGTGGTTAGCTCTCAGCGCTCTCACCACCGGGGGCGTGGGTTCAATCCCTGGTCCGGGAACTAAGATCCCGCAAGCAGTGCGGCCAAACCAAAAAGACTTGAAGACTTGCCTGTTGGAAACCTCACCCAGCTCCAGGATGGGGAAGGGCTTGGCGGGAGGTACGAGGCAACACCAGGCGCCCAGGCACCGGGCAGTTAGAGGCGACTAGGGAGGGATGGATGAAGGTTGCCGGGGGACCCAAGGACTACTTAGGAGGCGAAATCCAGAGGACGCTGTGGAGGGTTCCATGTGAGGAGTGGGAGACGGGGACGTTAGGAAGCACTCCCGGGTGTCTGACTCAGCTGCCCCTGAGAGATGAG
The DNA here is from genome assembly GCF_949987535.1 of Balaenoptera acutorostrata. Taxonomy (NCBI): domain Eukaryota; kingdom Metazoa; phylum Chordata; class Mammalia; order Artiodactyla; family Balaenopteridae; genus Balaenoptera; species Balaenoptera acutorostrata. The sequence goes on from NC_080071.1 coordinate 97,647,859, forward strand.
AATTGGGCGAGGGCCAGCGTGACGGGTGGGGACGGGGTGGGGCAGGGCGGGGAGGGGGCTCTGGGATTTCAGATTTGCACATGTTGAGTTGGTGCGTTTTTGAGACATCCCAGCGAGAGCCCTGAGAGGTGTTAGGATTGATGGGTCTGGAGCTCACAGGAGGGGCGGGGGGCCATGATGCCAGCTTGTGAGCCAACCACGTGAAGGAGGTTGAGATTACCTGGGACACCGTGGAGCCTCAGAGGGGAAGGGGTCCAAAGGAGTCGTAGGAAACCCCAGCAATCAAGGGTCCAAAGCAGGAGGCCGAGGCTGCCAGGGAGTCTAGAAGAAACGGCAAGAGAGGGAGAAGAAGAGCCAGAGCTGGGGGCGGGGGAGGTACCCCAGAAGGCAGGGAAGGAGCGTTTCCAAGGAGGGAGGGGCGACAGCAGCGGCGAGCACCCCTGATCGTCGCTAGGCTGGGCAGCCTTGCAGTCACCCTTGGCCTTTGCCTTTCTCTCACATCTCAGAATCCTTTTGGCTCTAACTTCAGAGAATATCCACTATCTGTTCACTTTTCACCACACCCCCCCTGGGGCCCCTGCGGCGTGCCGGGCTCCCCTAGTTCCAGCTCAGGAGAAATTCACCAGCCAGTTGCAAGACGCTACGACTCTGCCATGGAGGGAGCATTTCACTGTGAAATGACTGGATCAGGGCTTTCTCTGCTCGCTCCGGAAGAGCCGGTCGACCAGCACTCCACTCCACTGCTGTATCCCCGTCCTATCCCAAGCCTCCCTGCTGCTCTACCTGCTTCCTCCCCTGTCTGCTACGGCCTATCCTCACCCTCCAGTTGGAGCATCCTTCCAGATCGTGTCAATTCTCTGCTTAGCACTGACCCTGAGCCCCTCTCCCACCCAGCCTGAGCACTACAGCCTGCAAGGCTCTCCACGACCTCGTTGTCTCCCACCACCCCCATCACTCTCCTTCACCCACCCTGGCCTCCTTGCTGTCCCACAGACACTGCTGGCACACTCTGCCTCAGGGCCTTTGCACTGGCTGTTCCCACTGCTGGGAATGTCCTTCCCCACATACACACATGACTCGCACTTTCAGGTCTTTGCTGTCCTGACCACCCTATGTAAAATCATACACCTGCTCCATCCCTGTCTCCTTACCTGCTGTATTCTTCCCCTGAGGCACAAATGAGCGTCAAGCTCACAGTGTAATTTACACTTGTTGAGTGAGCTCATTGGCTCTAGGAGCAGGAGCTGTGGTGATGTTTGAGCCAGGCAAGGAGACGGGGAGGTGGGGAAGCAATGGGAGACAACTCTTTCAAGAAGGGTGCCAGCTGGACTTCCCTGGTAGCGCAGAGGTTAAGAATCCGCCTGCCAATGCAGGGGACAGGGGTTCGAGCCCTGGCCCGGGAAGATCCCACATGCCGCGGAGCCACTAAGCCCGTGAGCCAAAACTACTGAGCCCGCACGCCGCAATTACTGACGCCCGTGCACCTAGAGCCCGTGCTCTGCAACAAGAGAAGCCACCGCAATGAGAAGCCCGTGCACCACAGTGAAGAGTAGCCCCTGCTCGCTGCAACTAGAGAAAACCCGCGTGCAGCAACAAAGACCCAACGCAGCCAAAAATAAATAAATAAAGTAAAATTCTTTTTTTAAAAAAAGAAGATGGGGCTTCCCTGGTGGCGCAGTGGTTGAGAATCTGCCTGCTAATGCAGGGGACACGGGTTCGAGCCCTGGTCTGGGAAGATCCCACATGCCACGGAGCAGCTGGGCCCGTGAGCCACAATTGCTGAGCCTGCGCGTCTGGAGCCTGTGCCCCGCGACGGGAGGGGCCGCGATAGTGAAAGGCCCGCGCACCGCGATGAAGAGCGGTCCCCGCACCGCGATGAAGAGTGGCCCCCGCTTGCCACAACTGGAGAAAGCCCTCGCACGAACCGAAGACCCAACACAGCCAAAAATAAATAAATAAATAAATAAATAAATAAATAAATAAGAAAATCCTTTAAAAAAAAAAAAAGAAAAAAAAGAAAAAAAGAAGATGGGTTCCAGCTAAGGGGAAAAGGAAAGGGAGAGCAAGAGTGGGGGAGGGTCTATGTGATTTTTTTATGGGAGTCTTAAGTGTGTTGGAGAGTTGCTGAGAGGCACCCAGCTGAAGGGAGAGGCCACTAGACCAGGAGGAGTGGGCCAACTGGAGTGCATGGTGGGGATCCAACTGGACGGCCGCAGGGCGGGAGGATTGGCCTCAGATGGCAGGAGGGCAACGTCTCTGTTGGAACAAGAGGGAAGGAAACATGAGGGTAGCGGATGGAGGTGGGCTTGTAGGTTTGGCCCTGGGAAGAAAAAAGAGCTTCTATTCTTCCCTGGGAGGTAGGAGTTGAAATGGTCCACTGGGAGACCAGTGATCACAGGCTCAAGAAAAGAGGAAAATGGGACTTCTCTGGTGGTCCAGTGGTTAAGACTCTGTGCTCCCAATGCAGGGGCCATGGGTTTGATCCCTGGATGGGGAACTAGGATCCCACATGCAGCATGGCCAAAAAAAAAAGAAAGGAAAAAAAAAGAAAAGAGGAGACTGTTTGGGATTGTTAGTCCCTGGACAGTGAGTTGCCCCTGAGGACACTTTGAGGGTGATCACCAACTGATGGGGGCACTGCCTGCCCCGGGTGGGGTTGGGTCTTGTTCCAGCAGAGCGCTGTCACTAAGGGGTCTGGAGAGAGCAAGCTGGGGTCACCCACACTGGTGCTGGCTGGGAAGATCTGACAATGGGGTGGTGGGCGGGGGGCTGGCAGCAGCGAGCCCTATGGAAAGGAGGCCCCAGCCACACATCGTGGGCCACTGTGGCCAAAGAGCCAAAGATGTCACTTCCCTCCTACTTGGGCATTTGGATTCCAAGTGCCAGGTTGGGATTTGGGGACAGAGCCTCTTTCAGAGAACTGTCTCTCTCCTTGAAAGAAACTGCCCTGGGGCCGGGGAGGCATGATGGCTAACTGTGATGCTTTACAAGGTGGTGGGGAGGGCGAGGAGGACCCATTAGGCCTGCTGCCATTGTCCCTACAGCTCAGCCAGCTGCTGGAGTGTGAGGTAACCCCCGCCCCGTGCCCCGGCTCTCTGGGAGTGCCACCAGGCCCTGCTTTACGAGCTGCCAGCACAGCTTCTATGAGCAGACCCGCTGTCAATAAGGGCTGTGTTTTATATTATGGGCAGGATGATTTATGGGCCAACCAGCCCTCAGCAGACAACCATTTGGCCAGGGAGGAAAATGACCTAACACTTCAGAAATTTGGAAGCAGAAAACAGGGTGTGTGTATGTGTGTGTGTGTGTGTGTGTGTGTGTGTGTGTATGTCTGTGTGTGTGTGGTGTGTGGGGGGGTGGGGGTGTGTGTTTGTGTGTGTGTATGTGTGTGTATGTGGTGTGTGTGTATTGTTTGTGTGTGTATGTGTGTGTATGTGTGTATGTGGTGTGTGTGTATGTGTGTGTATGTGTGTATGTGGTGTGTGTGTATGTGTGTGTATTGTTTGTGTGTGTGTATGTGTGTGTATTGTTTGTGTGTGTGTGTGTGTGTGCTGCACGTGGAGCTACGTCTGTGTCTGCTCCACATGATCCGCCTGACTTCCCAGGTATTGGAAAACAGGAACAGCTCTGTTAAAGGTGTTGGTTATAAAAATGAAATGAAATGATTCATTTCCTTCTGGCCTTTGCATCACACGCTAACCATGAGGTTTGGGGGGAGAGAGGCAGGTAACCAGAAGGCGGTCAGTTCCTGCCAAATCAACCTAGATTCCTTTCTCTCTAGGTAGGTCTGTCTTTCAACAGAGCGTATCAGAAAATCTCCAATGGGAGCATTTGCACTATTTAATTGAAATATCTGTTCAGGTCTGTCTTCCCACCAGACCGTAAGCTCCTAGAAAGCAGGGCTGTGTCTCATTGGACTTTGCATTCTTGGTTCTTTTAGTTGCATCTGGCCCAGAGCAGGCGCTGAAGTGGTCTACCAAGAGCCAACCTTCCCCATTAGACAGTGAGCCTCTTGCTGGCAGGTGCCCTGTCTGGGTCAGCTCAGGCCCTGACTCATAGGAGGCACCCAGGAATGTTATTGCACTGGGATGAGCTGAACAAGCCAGAGGACTATGGGTCAAATGATTGTCCATCCACTTAAGTGGATTTGCCACTGGTGGACTGCCATCTCAGATGATGCTGAGAATAAGAGTGGGGGGATGGCTTCAAGGCTCTTCCTTCTTGGTCTTTTTGCTGCCCTTCCTCCTCCCACTGATCTCTGAGTGGCAGAGTGTCCCAGGCACAGTCCCCGTCCCTTTCCTATATTTTCTCTCCTCAGGTATGCTCACAAAATTTCAAGACTTTAAATACCGTCGATGTGCTAATGACTCTTAAATGCATACCTCACCCAGGAGCTCTAGGCTCTAATATTTAGCTGCCTGTTTGACATTCCTTTGGAAGTCTCATAGGCATCATCAATTGAATATTGCCCATCAATCATTTTGGGCAGTATTCATGCCCAAACTTTCTTCTCCTCCAGGATTCCTCATCTCAGTAAACGACACCACCATTCACCAGTTGACTAAGGTGAAACCCAAGAGCCATCTGAGATGGTGAACTTTGTGTGTCAACTTGACACACAAAGTGTGACACACAAAGTGAGGGCCATGGGGCGCTCAGTTATTTGATTAAACATTATTCTGGTTTATGTCTATGAGGTGTCTACAAGGGTGTTTCTGGATGATATTAACATTTGAATTGGGAGACTGAGTAAAGCATATTGCCCTTCCCAATGGGATGGGTCTTATCTCATCAACTGAGGGTTTGAATAGAAAAAAAGGCACAGGAAGAGAGAAATGGCTCCCTCTGCCTCTTTTCAAGCTGGGACATTGGTCATCTCCTGACTTTGGATTTGGACTTGGACTATACCTACACCATCAACTCCACTGTGTCTTCAGCTTGCCCACCACAGATCTTGAGACTTCTTAGATGGATATAGATACAGAGATGGAGATGGAGGGGGAGATGGACATGGAGATGGGGGTGGAGATGGAGGTGGAGATGGAGATGGAGGTGGAGGTGGAGAAGGAGGTGGAGGTGGAGATGCAGATGGGAGATGGTGATGGAGAAGGAGATGGAGATGGAGGTGGAGATGAAGATGGAGGTGGAGATGGAAATGAAGGTGGAGGTGGAGGTGGAGATGGAGATGGGGTGGAGATGGAGAAGGAGGTGGAGATGGAGATGGAGGTAGAGATGGAGTTAGAAGTGGAGATGGAGATGGAGATGAAAGTGGAGGTGGAGATGGAGTTGGAGTTGGAGGTGGAGATGGAATTGGAAGTGGAGATGGAGAAGGAGATGGAGGTGGAGATGGAGATGGAGGTGGTGATGCAGATGGAGATGGTGATGGAGATGGAGGTGGAGGTGGAGGTGGAGTTGGAGATGGAGATAGTGATGGAGATGGAGATGGAGATGGAGGTGGAGGTGGAGAAGAAGATGGAGGTAGAGATGGAGATGGAGATGGAATTGGTATTGTGATGGAGATGGTGATGGAGATGGGGGTGGAGATGGACATGGAGATGGAGGTGGAGGTGGAAATGGAGATGGTGATGAAGATGGAGATGAAGGTAGAGGTGGAGGTGAAGCTGGAGGTAGAGATGGAATTGGAATTGAGATGGAGATGGTGATGGAGATGGAGGTGGAGGTGGAGATGGAGATGGAGGTGGAGATGGAGGTGGAGATGGAATTCGGATTGGAGATTGAGATGGTGATGGAGTAGGAGATGGAGCTGGTGATGGAGATGGTGATAGAGATGAGAGATGGAGGTGAGATGGTGATGGTGATGGAGATGGAGATGGGACGTGGAGATGGAGATGGGAGATGGGGATGGAGGTGGAGTTGGAGGTGGAGATGGAATTGGAAATGGAGATATATAATTTATGTTTTTTCTCCTACATTTACTAATGGAATTCTACTGTAAGAAAGAGCTGCCTCTTCTGTTCCATTTATGTATTTTTTTCTCTTTTATGTATATCAGTATAGACAGGTGAATAGTTATGTTATTCTCTTTTGTTAAAATCTAATACCATCATTTACTTTTTTGCTCAAATTATTCTAGTTCCGACCATTGGGATGTGTCATGTGTCTGGGGCTGCGTCGGAATCTTGTGTGTGTCGTTTCATTTAACTCTCGCCACAGAAGACAGAGCTCCTGTGATCTTCTCCGACAGCTGAGAAATGGAGGCTTGGTTAGGACACCTGTTCACCCAAGGTCACCTGAACAGATTGTGGAGAAGCCCAAGGCCTCTCATCACATGTCCCACTGGGGCTTGAGCCCCTGTTACTCCCAAAGCTCAGCCAGCTCAGGCTTGGAGATGGGTCGCCTGGGGTTCCCAGTCACCTTAAGTGGGTGGTCACCTCCAGTCTCAGGCGGAGAAATTGAGGCACGGAAAGGTCTTCTGGCTGTCCAAGATCCCATGGTGCCAACATGACTGGAAAGTCGGGGTGCTGAGGGTCTGAGTTTCTAAGGACCTCCGTGTGGCCTGGCGGGTCATCCATACCATACCCTCCTCCACAAGACAAAACTATTTTCAGTAATAATCTTGTAAGAGAAAAATATTAATGACCAGAAAAGAACACTGACAGTGAAATTTCTCTCTTGCTACTGTTACACAAACACACAAAACTAAGAAAAACTTTAAAGGAAAGGAAAATGAAAGAAATCAAATATTATAGTACTTCAAAGGAAAATTTCAACAGTTTATTCAATACCTCTCCTATCTACCTAGCAATTTGAACTCTGATACAGGCTGAGGTAATAAAGTTTTACATAAATAATTATCGTGTAACTAACAAGTGAATTTTAATAAAATAAAAACATCTGCAAATGGTACAATTTAGGCAATTACTGACTCCTACGGTGATGTCATGTTTTATTTTCTTGATTTATTATTTTGTTCCAAAATAACTAACAAACATTGAAAAATATAAATTGAAATTTTAAAGGGACTATTCAAATTCTGCCAAATAGTTCATGTGTGAACTGAAATCTGCACTTACCAAACAAAGACTTTATGCTGTTTAAGTGCTTTTGGTTTCTAATACTAATTAGCACAAGTTCTGGAATTTTCTCTTTCATCACTGGACTTGAGCAGTTTATTCCAATGGGCGTTGGAAACATTTACTGTGCCTGAAAGAGGCTTGACTAATTCTGAATCATGATCTTACCCTTGGAACATGTGTAGCTGAGTCCGTATGTGTCAGGGGCTGACTGTATATAGGGGAGTTCTCAAATTATCTTCCATGTAAAAAACTAAAAATAGAGTTACCACATGATCCTGCAAACCCACTCCTGAACATATATCCAGAGAAAAGTATAAATCAAAAAGATACATGCACCCCAGGGTTCATAGCAGCACTGTTTACAATAGCCAAGACATGGAAGCAACCTAAATGTCCATCGACAGATGAACGGATAAAGAAGATGTGGTACAATGGAACACTACTCAGTCATAAAAACAAATGAAATCGTGTCATTTGCAGCAACATGGATGGACCTAGAGATTATCACACTAAGTGAAGTAAGCCAGACAAAGAAGCACAAATATCATATGACGTCTCTTATATGAGGAATCTAAAAAAAAAAAAAAAAAAAAAAAGAACTTATTTACAAAATAGAAATAGACTCACAGACATAGAGAACAAACTTATGGTTACCAAAGGGGAAAGGAGGGTGGAGAGGGATAAATTAGGAAGTTGGGATTAACATATACACACGCCTATATATAAAATAGATAAACAACAAGGACCTACTGTAGAGCACAAGGCACTATACTCAGTATTTTGTAATAACCTGTAAGGGAAATGAATCTGAAAAAGAATATATATTATACATCATATATAACTGAATCACTGTGTTGTACACCTGAAACTAACACAGCATTGTAAATCAACTATACTTCAATAAAAAAAAAAATCTTCCATGTAGAAGCCAATGTTTATTAAAGGATAACTAATAAAAGAGTGCTCATTAAGCTCACAAGACTACTATGAAAACCAGAGAAATTACTCAGAACTTAAACCCACGAAAGATTCTTTTTCAGAGGAAAATATTATCACTGACATTGTTTAGATTGCTGGTGCAGGTTGATAGTGAGAAGCAGAGCAATTCAATCTGTTTTATTATTGCTTTCATACCTTTCATCAACCACACACCCTCATGCTGCCTGCACCCAGAGTGGACCCCTCCCATCACCCACCCTCAATCCTAAGGAAGCCTCACTTAACCTCTATAAGGGGATAAGATAAAGGGAGGCCCCCTTTCTGGCCTTCTAGAAGCAGCAACGAGCCATTCTCTGGACCCCAGAGCCCTCAGCTGAGTCACGTGCCTTCCCCAGCTCTCTTCCTCCTTCTTCCGGACACTTGCCTGACTCATCTTTCTGTACAATGTGGGCACGTAAGATCCCAGCCAACCTGCACCTGCAGGTCACCCTGGTCTCCACCAGGGTCCTTGCTCATCCAGCACCGAGTCACCCCTAGGTGCATTTCAGTTGGTGCCTGGTGTCTGGCTCTGTCCCCGCTGTGCCCAGCACCCATCATGCGGTCTGGCAGGGCTGCTGAATGAGAGGGGAAGGCAGGGGATGGGCGCTCGGCCCTTTGTTGGGGAGATCCACAAAATAGCTAGATGTCTGGAAGACCTGGGGGTTGCCCTGCAATCCTCCCAGGCGTGTAAACCTTGTTGCCCCCGCCCCACATGTCCAGGCAGGCCAAGCTGTTAGGAGGTGGGGAGGGCACTCTCTGCCCCTATGCCATGCCAAGCCCCATGCCGGGCACTGTGTATGTATCTCCTCATTTCAAACTCACAACAACCTTCCCGGCCTCACCCCTGCCCGCTCACCAGCCTGCTGCCTGCCCTCCAAGGGCCCAGTCCGTCTCGAGGCCCCCTGCTGACTAGCAACTTCTCCTGCTTCGAAATCCCAGAGAGAATCTGCCTGACAGCAGCACTGCCCCTCGCCCCAGTGGTCTCTCCTTGTCCACCCCACGGTGGCCAGGCCGCTGTCCTGACCGTGGGCTAGAGTCCTGTCTAACGCAGGGAGGCCCTATTACTATTATGCCCCTCATTCTACAAATGAGGACATTGTAGAGAGGTTCCAAACTTGCACAGGAGCCCACTGAAGGTGGGCCTGTGCTCCCCGCCCCAGGGAAGCCCCTGGAAGGCAGCAGTGTGCCGCTGGCTGGTCTCCGATGTCAGCCAACCCCAGGTGATGGACTGACTTCTGCTGAGACTTATGAGCTATTTGAAGCCATCAAGGGAAACCAGCTTCGTGTACATATCAACTCTGTTTGGCAAAAAAGCTGGAGTTGGATTTTATTTCTGCTGGGCATGATTATGGGTATTAATTTGAGAATCTGAAAATTCAATAAAACAGATTAAACCTCCCAAAGAGTGAGCAGAGACCATCAACCTGTGTTGCCAAGGGGCGTGAGGGCGAGGTGGGTAGGAAGGAGAACCCAGGGCTGGGTCAGGTCCTGCAGCCCTCCGGCCCCATGGGGCCGCCCAGCCTGCTCCTGCCCCGGCACTGAGGGCAAAGTGACAACACAGCCCTCCTTCTGCAGGACACCTAGCCTGGCTCTGCAGGAAACCAACATCATGGCGAAAAGGGGAGATTTGGAGATTCTTGTTTTTTGAAGTTTGATTTTTCTTTTGAGGTGTAATTGACATATAACATATTAGTTTCAGGGGTACAACATAATGATTCAATATTTGTAAACATTGCAAAATGCTCACCATAATAAGTCTAGTTGACCTCTGTCACCTTAACATAGCTACAAAAATTGTTTTTCTTGTGATGAGAACTTTTAAGATCCATTCTCTTAACTTTCAAATATACAATACGATATTAGTAACTATAGTCACCATGCTATACATTACATCCTTAGGACATATTTATTTCATAACTGGAAGTTTTCATCTTTACTCATTTCTCTGTCCCCCCGACCATTGCCACTGGCAACCACCAATCTGTTCTCTATCTATGAGCTAGGTTTTTTTTTTAGATTCCACACATACATGAGATTGTACGATATTTGTCTTTCTCTGTCTGACTTATTTCACGTAGCATCTTACCCTCTAGGTCCATCCATGTTGTTGCAAATGGCATTATTTTATTTTTTATGGCTGAGTAATATTCCATTGTATATATGTTCCACATCTTCTTTATCCATTCATCCATCAATGGACACAGGTAGTTTCCATATCTTGGCTATTGTGAATAATGCTGCAATGAATATGGAGGTGCAGATATCTTTTTGAGTTAGTGTTTTTGTTTTCTTCAGATGAAAACCCAGAAGTGGAATTGCTGGATCATATGGTAGTTCTGTCTTTAATTTTTTGAGGAACCTCCATACTGTTTTCCATCAATTTACATCCCACCAACAGTGCACAAGTGTTCCCTTTTCTCCATATCATCTCTAACACTTATTTCTTATCTTTTTGATGACAGCCATTCTGACAGGTGTGTGGTTTTGGTTTGCATTTCCCTGATGATTAGTAATGTTCAACATCTTTTTATTTACCTGTTGATCATCTGTATGTCTTCTTTGGAAAAATGCCTATTCAGAACTTCTGCCCATTTTAAAATCAAATTGTTTGGGGTTTTTGTTTGTTTTTGGTTTTGCTATTGACTTGTATGAGTTCTTTATATACTTTGGATATTAACCTTTATCAGATATATGATTTGCAAATACTTTCTCCCCTTCTGTAGGTTATCTTTTCATTTCATTGATGGTTTTCTTCACTGTGCAGCAGCTTTTTGGTTTGATATAGTCCCATGTGTTTATTTTTACTTTTGTTTCTTTTGTTTTTGGAGTCAGATTCAAAACGTCATCACCAAGACTTATGTAAAGGAGCTTGTCTTACTGCCTATGTCTTTTTCCAGGAATTTTATGGTTTCAGGTCTTTTGTTCAAGTCTTTAATCCATGGGACCGTTGATTAGAAGAGTCCAAAGAGATTCAGCAGACTAGTGTCAACCTTGAGTGAATCCTGGTGCAGAACTGAAAAAACAAAACAAAACAAAACACAACAACTATAAAGAACAGTCCTGGGATAATAGGTGAAATCTGAATATGGACTGGGTATTAGAAGACATTAGAGAACTGTTAAATTTTTGGGTGTGATAATGCTTTTGTAGAAGAATGTCTTGATTCTTAAGAGACACATGCTGAAGTATTTAATTAAGAAATGTCATGATGTCTTACTTTGAACTTACTTTGTAATTTCCTTTTTCTTTTATGCATTTGTCAGGTCTTATAACAGGGTTATTCTGGCCTCCTAAAACAAGTTAGAAAGTATTTCCTGTTCCTCGATTTTCTGAAAGAGTTTTGTAACATTAATATTATTTCTTTTTAACTGTTTGATAGAATTCACCAGTGAAACCATCTAGTCTTGGGGTTTTCTTTGTGGGAAGATTTTTAAAATTATGAATGTAATTTCTTGAATAGATATAAGGCTGTTCTGATTTTCTGTTTCTTACTGAGTCAGTTTTAGTAAGGCATGTTTTTCAAGGAAATCGTCCATTTTCTTTCAGTTGCCAAATGCATTGGCATAAATGCAAATATTCATAATATTTTCCTTTTTCTTCTTTAATGTCTGTAGAATATATAGTATTATTTCCTTTTTCATTTATCTTAGTGGTAATTTCTATTTGCTCTATTTTTTTCTCAATTATTCTTGCTAGTGGCTTATCAATTTTATTTATCTGGTCAAAGAATCAACTTTCTCCCCCTAGCTTCTTTAGGTGAAAACTTAGATCTTTGATTTTAAATCTTTCTTCTTTTCAAATATATGTTTCTAACAGAAATTTACCTTTAAGTACCAGTTTAGCAGCATGCCACAAATTTTGATGTGTTCATTATCACTGTTAAAAATTTTTTAGATTTCCCTCATGATTTTTTTTTTTGACCTGTAAGATATTTGTTATTTATAAATGTGTTAGTATCCAATACTTGGGATTGTCTAGGGGTTTTTTTGGTTTGTTTGTTTGTTTGTTCTTTTTTGCTTTCTGATTAAATTCTAATGTTGTTGAAAAACATTCTATAAGATTGCAATCTCCTGAAATTAACTGAGAATTATGTTATGGTCTAGCAAATTGGTCTATCTTTGTGAACATTTCACATGCACTCAGAAGAAACGTGTATTTTGCAGACGACCCAGGCTTGAATCCAGGTCTGCTATTTACTTGCTATGTGAGTTAAGCAATAAATACAGCTTCTCTGAGCCTCAGTTTCTCCAAATATAAAATGGGAGTAAATGATGATATAACTGACCTAACAGTGTTGTGGTGGGAATGAAATAAAAGGCTCTTAGCACCCTGAAGTCTCGTCTTCTGTTAGCTGTCCTCTGTTTCCTCCTCTGGCTTCTTCTCATTGTTATTATTACTGTTATGGCCATAATCATTATTGTTGCTATTGTTGCTGTCACGTAGTTGTAATCATCTTTTTTTTTTTAAACTTCTCTCTTGGAGTATAATCGCTTTACAACGGTGTGTTAGTTGCTGCTGTGTAACAAAGTGAATCAGCTATACATACATACATACGTCCCCATATCTCCTCCCTCTTGAGTGTCCCTCCCACCCGCCCTATCCCACCCCAAATCATCTTTAATTGAACTTCTGAGACTGCTATTGAGCCGTGCTCCCAGGGGAGTTTCCAGTGGCTTATTTTACAATCCGTTACAAAGCTATTCTCACCATGATGATGATTATCACTCTCAAAACTAAACTGCATGCTTTACGTTCCACCTGGAGGTGACTGTGGATGGAGGCCAGCCCTGCCATATTCTTGAAGCCACAGGGGTCTCCCTGGCACAGATGAGTGAGGTCTTCTGAGCTGACCAGCCTTCTGGGCACACCTGGTGTTTGATAACACAACTTTCTCATTGTTGACTTCTTTGATTTGCTACTTCTGCGGTGGCCTAGATGGTGTGTCTTTGGATGATTATCTTCTGTAGGGCACATGGATTGGAGGTCCTGATGAGACAGGCTGGGACCTGGGACCTGGGACCCTTTGCTGCAGTGCTTGCACCTGGACAAACGTCTCCTAGAGCAATAAGATAAATAAACAAATAAATAAACTATAAGGGACTAAAAATAACTGTGTGCATGTGCAGTCAGGGCAAATTATGGACAACAAGATACAAAAAGACCAAAAAAACCCAACTGCCACTTCTGAGGAGTCAGGAGCAAAAACAGGGTGTTGGGGGCAAAAGCAGGGTCCTGCGCACGCCCCCCGCACTCAGCACCACAAAGGGGTGGACAGACCACCTCAGCCACCCCTCCGCCCAGCCCCTGGACACAGCCCTACCTTCACTCCGTACAAAGAACCAGCTTCTACCCACCTCGGGGAGCGAACAAGGGAATCTGTTACTTGTTCTTGCTCCCCCTGCTGTAGCAGGAGCCCCAGTAAAGCCTTGCCTGAATTTCTTGTCTGGCCTCTTATCAATTTCTATTGATTGCGGAAGGCCAAGAACCCTGGTCGGTATCACTGATCTCTTGCATATTAGAAGACATTTTTCAGTTGTCTTCACTGGTGCCAGGGGATCCAGTTGGGTGTAATATCTCAGGCTGTGAACTTTCTCCTACAAAATTGCCTGTCCACGGCTCTATTGCCTTCTGACATTGGAAACAGCAGAACGGAACTCTGAGGTTAGCCTGATTCTTGTTCCTTGAGATAGAACTCTTATTTTTCTGCCTAGTAGCTTAAGATTTTCTTCCTTTATAACACAATCCCCAAAGTTTTGCATGGTATAAGTATAAACATCTTTCTTAATCCTTTTTGATCCACACACACAGCTCTCTAGCTGGGAAATCTCTTTTTGATAATATATTGATCACTCTTTCCACATGTTCATTTATTCAAAAATTATTTATTGAGTACCTAGGTTCCAGGCACTGAAAATACAGCAGTGAAGAATATAAAAACAGCAGTGAAGAAGATAAAACTCCTGCCCTCAGGGAGCTTCCAGATGATAAGGGAAACAGTCAATAAACAATAAATGAAAATGATAAACAAGAGCTCAGGCAGCAGCAAGCAGGTCTTTGGAGGATAATAAAACAGCGTGAGGGATGGAGAATGCAGCGGGCAGGGAGTTCTGCCTGGAGGGGGGTGGGGGATGGCTGGAATTTCAGCCTCTTCCTTCCTTAGGAATGTCTATTCTAGTTCACGATGAAATTGGATCTCTTTTCTGCCCTTGATGCCAAAAGCTCAGCCTCTGTGCACCTGTGCTGAATGAATCTCAGAGACAGAGTTTTGGGTGAAGTAGAAAATAATAGCTTTATTGCTTTGCCAGGCAAAGGAGGACACAGAGGGCTTGTACCCTGAAAAACTGTGTGTCCCAACCCAGGGCGGGGTTGGGGGGTGGATTTGGTGAGGAGTTTATAGCAGTGGTTCAAGGGTGGGGTTGCTGAGAAGGATCAGGGTGTGTGTTGGGCCTGCGCTCCTTTAATCTGGCCTGAGGTGGTCTCCTGATGAGCTTCTGTGGGTCTGGAGGTTGTCAAACTGTGACCTTCTCTCTGCAATGAACAATGCTTCATCAAGTAGTTAACCTCTTCCATTTGTTGGGGGTTTTACTTCTGCAGAAGAGCTCAAAGATACTGTTCCATGTATCCCTTGAGGCGGGGCCAGGACCCTGCCCCAAGGCTGCACTGTTGTTCCTTGACTGCCCCTCCCTTGTCTCTGCATCCCCTCCCTTCCCTGATTAGCAGCTGTTTGAACCTGCCCTTAGGAACGCAGGGAAGGTCATGGAGGCTGAATGAAGCCTATTTCCTACAAACAAGAAACAGGGGGACACAGAAAGGCTTCTGTGCCCAGGAGCCCCACAGGGTCCTACTTGGTTTCACCTTCAATATGTAGTTTTAAAAATTTTATCATTTGCTTCTATTTTTTTCCCCAGCAATCTGGGAGAAGTTGCCAAGGTGTCCTCCATGCATCACCTGTGCCATCAATTCACTTTTCCCCAGTCCCCTGTGCTCTTTTCTGCCTCTGGTGAGGACCCTGAGTCATCAGAATGATTTCAACTTTCTCTTACTGTGTGGTCTTTTTCCATGGGTCTCACATAGAAGTCTACTCTTCTAGGCTCAGCCTTGCGTGTGGGTTACGAAGTCCCTCTGTGTCCCCTTCAGTGAAGGTCAGTGGGCAGGATGGAAGGGTAGCCCTCTCTGCACCGTGTCCCATGGGCTGCGGGGCTGGGACACAGCCCGCCTGGATGACAGGTGGGTGCAGGTCGATGGACACCCAGTCCCATCCCTGAGAGCACAGGACGAGGGCAGCCCTGTCTGGAAACGCCCCACTGCCTCGGGCAGTCACACCAAACAGACGGATCCCATAGACACTCCCGGTGGCTAGAAAACGCTGCCACTGTGGTACACACCTCTGCCTTGACTTGCGGGAGGGAATTTGGAGGGGCAGATAATTGTACAAAACCACATACTGTTCTGCCTTGAAGTTTCTCTTCTGAGTGCCCAGAAGCCCCAGGGCTGGAGAGGTTATTTATGTTAACCTCCTGTTTAGAAATTAAGTTCCGATTTAGAAATTAAGGATTGTAATTTAGCATTAACCCAGATGTCAAGACATAATGAGACACACTGTGGGGGAAATTGGATTCCACTTTGCCAAAGACCCATTTTATTTATAATAACCAGCCACTCACATTCTGCCAATATTGATGGATCATATGTTTAAAATTTTGATAGCTCATTCATTTCTATAATTACATTTATTTGAAATTAAATAAGTCTCGTACACCCTTGATATACAAAGAGACAAAATTAATTTGTGGATCAGAATTAACCTGCCATTCAACCCCTGGAACTGTCCTTCCTAGAAGCCCTTGGAGAGCGACATTCTGCCATTTCACAGGTGATGATTTGCATATGAACCATTTTTAACTTGGAAGGGGCTTGTCCTGGGGCTTGAAGGGAAGTGTCATTGCAAAGGGGATGGGGTTCCTCGCTCATCAATAGGCCCAGATATGGAGACGGGGCCATTTGCCAATAGAGCCGATCTGCCTGGAAAACAGCAAAAGCAATGAAGGGGCAGCTGCCTGGTGTTGCAGGTAAGGTGTGAGCGTTGGCACTTGTCCCCAATCCTCTAGTTACTGGTGAGCGACCTTGAGCAGGATTCACACAACTGCCCTTTCCTGAGCAGGGTGGTAAGGATGCCCACTACTTCCTGCTTGCCCACACCCCTTGCGGGAGGACCGTCTCCTGGCCACAACTGGCTTGACCGAGAGTGGAGTCAAGGGCAATGTGGCCGATCCGCTGGGCCTGGAGACGCTGAACAGCTGGGCTGCGTGAATGACATTGAGGGGCACTTCCTGTGTGGTCAGCCTGAGTTCACACCATGTACACTATGGGGAAGCTGGTCCCGAGGAAATATGGAGTTGCCTTGCAGAGCTGGGCAGAAGTGGTACGGGGCAGATCGGGGGGTGGGAGGGGGAAAGAGAGAGAGAGAGAGAAAGAGAGATGGAGAGAGAGAGAGAAATGGAGAGAGAGAGAGCAGGATGGAGAGAGAGAGAGATGGAAAGGGGGAGGGAGAGGCATTTGCCCTTGACTCTGGCTCCAGCTCCCCTGCACCCCAGCTGCCCTTGGTTCCCTGTCCTTGACCATCCGAGCTTGCTCTACATTTGCTCAGGACACCCTCCTTCGAGCCTGCAGACTGTGACAGGCTTTGGCTCTGAGCTAAGCCCCGGATTCAGGGCAAGCCCTCTGCCTCGGTGAACGCACCCTCTAGGGCAAGAGTCATCCCAAGTACCACACAGTGTTCCCCAGCTATGGCTCAGGGCGCCCACCCTGCTCTGAGCTTCAGTGCTGTCGCCTGCGACATGGACCTAACATTTTCCCGGCAGGAGCCGGGTAAAGATAAGGGGAATGTGTACGGAACATCAGCCCGGTCCTGGTGCATCTTAGGTGCTCCACAAGTAGCAAAAGAGAAAAAGACAAGGTTGTCAACACAGAGACATTGGGGGAAGGGGGATCGTGATGGAGGCCCCTGACTTTGGGAGGAGAAAGGAGCAGAAGAGGGCAGCCATTCCTGGAGTAGCTGGGGCTGAGAAATGTGGAACCCCGCACGTCCCAGCTTGAGGGTAAAATGTGGGAAAGACTGCGGGGTAGCAACCAGGTCTCAGATGTGGCCCCGGAGAATGACCTGTCCATGGAGTGGCCTGGGAGGCCCACGTATTTTCACAGGCCTGGAGTGGGGCGCTGAGGTTACTGAGGGGTAAGTCCATGAGACCTGCCGGGGTCCTGGGTCCAGAAACAGCAGAGAGGGTTGCCCAGGAGATGGGAGGAGGGCTTGGTTCTATCCCAGGACTATCATGGGGGGTCAAGGTGGAGCCCACAGACTGTGGCGAGAGAGCACTGGCCGTGGCCTGAGCCGAGGCTGGACAGGACATGACACACCTTGGTCCTTTACAGGGGCCAGCCAGACGGCCACTGAGACATGGAAGCACCTTCAGGACACCTGCCTAATCTCCTCTCCCTCCCGCATTTCATCCTGCTCCCAGGGGTTGGGGGTTGGGGGGAATTTTGAATTGATAGAGTTTTAAACCCACAATGGCTAAAAAAATTGATTTTGACTCCGTTTACTTGTAAGTAACTAGGAGCCATCCAACAGAACGGGGCTGAGCATCGGAAATTAAGTGACGCACAGACCTAGAGAACAGACCTGTGGTTCTCAAGGGGGAGGGGGTGGGGGAGGGATGGAGCGGGAGTTTGGGAGTCACAGATGCAAACTATTCTATAGAGAATGGATAAACAACAAGGTCTTACTGCATAGCACAGGGAACTATATTCAACATCCTGTGATTAAACCATCATGGAAAAGGATATGAAAAAGAAGATATATATATATATATATATATATATATATATATATATATGTGTGTGTGTGTGTGTGTGTGTGTGTATAACTGAATTGCTTTGCTGTCTAGCAGAAATTAACACAACATTGTAATTCAACTATACTCCAATAAAATTTTAAAAATAAAAAAGGAAAACAATGAACTTTAAAAAAATTTAAAAATAAAATCGAAATGTCAAAAAAAAAAGAAATTAAGTGATGTAAAAAATAGAGGTTTGCTCTTGTATACTTGACTCTTGTGAGCAGGAAACTTAGCCCCTGGAACTGGCATTTCACAGCCTCCCACCCCCTCTCCAGGAGGATAGGAGACTCTCCAGCGCTTCGGAACCATATTTAGCAGGAAAATCTCCACAGAGGCACGTGACTGTCTTCAAAGGTTTGAAGGGTTGGTACGTGGCAGAGGGAATTGGTGCCTCCTTTTCAGAGGATCAAGGTGTTAGTAGTTACGGGAGGGGAGCCGTTTGCAACTCAGGCTGAGAGATAAAGGTTTCCTGGCACCACCACCACCACCCGCCCCCTGCCGCCGTGCTCTCCGCTTCGGGTGGGCGGTCGGCCCAGGGATGGAGGACCATGTGTTAGGGGCTGCAAAGAAGAAAGTGTTTCCTGGTCCTCTCTAACTTAGAGGTGGACAACTGCCTACCCAGAGCTGCTGTCCTTTGCGCAGCTCTAGAATGAAAGAGTGAAGAGAATCCAAGGCCAGGCCCTGGGGACTCACGGGGTCAGCACCGCAGGGAAAGTGACATTCCTTAATTCACTCCTGCAGTCCCCGCAACAATCCGGTGATATTTGAAGCTATCATCCTGATTTTACAGTCGAAACCGATTCAACGGGAGTAATGCACCTGCCCAAGGTTACCCACTTACTAAGCAGCAGAATCAAAGTGAAATTGCATCCTTGTGTCCTTCCCAAACTTTCCACACCTCTTTAAATGACCTATATTCTAAGAGGGAAAATTTCAGAAGACCAAACTTTTAAAACCTCTTTATTACATTCTGTGGACTTCAGAGAGAATTCTGAAGTGTAAATCAGCTCAGATAAAGCCTCAAGTGGGGACAGGCAAACGCGCGATTGTTTCGGCATCTTTCTGCACCGCCAGGAATCCAGCGCTCTTTGCCTTCCCTCCCCAGAAGTCTCGAGCTCTTGGTACTGTATAAATATTTCAGGACATTTGGGCCTGCAGAAGGAAGAGGGAAGGAGCCCCCGCTTCGTGTGTTTCTGGGACATCGTGGGTGAGGTGCTAGGGACTGCAGGTGGGAGAACAGACCAGGCAATTGATCTGGGCCTCCTGCCCTGTCTCCCAGAGAGGCTCATCCACAGTCGTCGAGTGGTCCGTCAGGGCTGAACTGCTCTGGCTGACTCACCTGCTAAGATGCTTTGTGGCTGCTACTTAGAGATGCCATTTAAAACTCAGTACTCACCGCGGGCTCCGTGCACTGTAGGCTCTGGAGGGTAAAATGTGACTGTTACCACATGCTTATGAATTTGGGAGGGAAAGAAGCCATAGAATCCAGAGTGTGTTGCCCCCAGGAATCTGACACAGAGAGCCCTGGGTAGGCCACGGGGTCCACGGCGGCCAAGGGTTCGGACCCTACCTTGCCCCCTGGCCGCCCTCTGTCAAATGAGGCCATCACTGGTCAAGCTGCAGACCCACCAGGGGCCGTGAGCACTGTGGGGGATGGGGAAGGAGACACCAGGCTGGGGGGATTCTGTAGACTCAGTGTCCATCAGGGTCACCCAGACCTGGTGCTTTGGCCAGTTTTACAGGGAAACAGCTGTTCTTGATGTTTCTGTGAGGGCGTTTTTGGGTGAGATGTGCATTTAAATTGGTGGACTTTGAGTAAAGCAGGTTGCCCTCCATAATGTGGGTGGGCCTCATGCAATCAGTTGAAGGCCTGAAGAGCACAAAAGGTTGACAAATTCCCGGAGCAGGAGGGAATTCCGCCAGCAGACTGCCTTTGGATTCCAACTGCAACTCTTTCCTGAGTCCTCACTTAACTGGCTTCCCCTCTCAGATTTTGGATTCACCAAGCCTCTGCAATTGTCTGAGTCAATTCCTTAAGATAAATCTTTTTCTCTATATAGTCACCTCCTATTGGTTCTGTTTCTCTGGAGGACGCTGACTAACACAGCATCTAATGCTGTACGCCTTAGTCTGCTCCTGATTCTTATTTGTTTAATAAATATAAATAAGTTTTAAGAAATAAACCAATATTTATAAATTGAAAAAACAAACAAAAAAAACTAGGCCTCAGAGATGTCGTTCTCCGGATGGAAGCATCAGAACAGTTTTGTGACTTAGAATTTCCCCACGGATAGGAGGAGAGTTTTGCCCCCCGTGACTGGGGCGAGCCCCAGCGAATGGTCCCTGCTGTGTCCAGGGAGCTGTTTCAGTGCCAAGTGGAAGGGGTCAGAAGCAGTGCGGCACAGGCCTCGTGTGCTGGCTTCTAGCACCTTCCCCAAGACAGTACTTTGGAGAGTAACTGTCAGGGCATTTTCAGCTACGAGTAAGAGAAACTCTGACTCCACCCGGCCGAAGCAACCACGTGAAACTCATCAGCTCCTCTCACTGAAAAGGCCCGCGGGGCCATCTTCAGACAGATGAGGGTTGGTCCCGGCATGGAGAGCCCGGCTATTCCCATGACAATGCTTTTCATGTCACGGTGGCAACTTCCTCCTCTGTTTGCTAAGGCTCCTGTAACAGATGACCACCAACTGGCTGGCTTATTTTAACAGAGGTTTATTCTCTCAGAGACTGGAGGCTAGAAGTCTGAAATCCAGGTGTTCAGGGCCGGGCTCCCTCTGCAACTCTGGGCAAAATCCTTCCTTGCCTCTTCAGCTTCTGCTGGCTCCCAGCAAGCCCTGCCGTCCTTGGCTTGTAGCCGCAACCCTCTGATCTCTGCCTCTATCTTCCTTCTGTGTTTTCTTATCAAGACATCAGCGACATGGCATTTAGGGCCTACCTAATCCAGGATGACCTCAATTTATGACGTCTCCGGAGACCCTCATTCCCAGTATTTCCCAACCACATTCTGAGGTTCCAGGATTGCAGGGGGTACGCTTCACCCCACTCTGGTTGCCTGCCTTTGCAGATACAGGAGAGCTGGAATAACAAATGAGGAGACAGGGCCCGGTGGACGTGCAGGTGTCTTCCCAACTATGGAATGAAAGCTTGAGGGTGGGCATTGTGGGGACCCCACCCAGACCTCCTGGATCCTTTCCACCGATTCTGTGTGCCTCTACCTTTAAGTGCCTACACTTGACACTCTGTAGAGGCTGCCTTTGGGTCGCTGGTGAGGCTCATGAAAAGAACTGGGGGGTACTTGAGAGTTTGCATTCCCAGGGGGCAGTCCTTTGCAAGCTCAGCTCCCTTGCTTCAGGGGAGGGTAACTCACACCTGAGTTCCCCTGTAGAACCAGCCACCTTCTGCAGCTACCTTCCCAAGACCTTACCTGAAGTCACACCCTGGCTTGGCTTCCCCCGTCCCCCCACTGATCCCCCCAGGAACACTTCCATCAGTGGGAATCCTTGTTTCAGGGTCTGCATCTGGGTAGGGTTGCCAGATTCAGCAAATAAAGATATAATAATAATAATAAAATAAAGATTAGTAATACTTAATAACAATAAGTAAAATTAAAATAGTTCATTTTATTTTTAAATTTTTTTAATTTTAATTTTTTAACCATTTTTAAAATTGAAGTATAGTTAATTTACAACGTTGTGTTAGCTTCAGGTGTACAGCAAAGCGATTCAGTTATTCATGTATATCTATTCTTTTTCAGATTTTTTTCCATTATAGGTTATTACAAGACCATGAATATACAGTAAATCAATAAAAGCCCAGTGAAATTTGAATTTCACATCAACAACAAATTAATCTTAGTATAAATATGTCCCATGAAATACTTAAGACATACTTATATGAAAAAATAATTTGTTGTTTATCTGAAATTCAAATGTTAGTGGGTGTCCAGTATGTGGTTCCCAACTTCTGGGGAACCTAATTTCAGACAAACTGTGCTATGGGTGAACCAGCTTAGGACACGATCTTGTTCCTGAACCAAATCACTGTAACAGGAGACAGAGGATCCTGTCAGGATCCAGCCTGGGTCTGTGGGTGACACTAAGTCCACCTAAACTGTAGGGCTGTGTGCTCCATGTCGGGGAGGCAGGTGACCACAAGGACTGTTACCACATGTAAGTGATCTTGTTGTCTCATTGTTGGCAGTAGTTGTAGTCTAGAACATCACAGTGAATGCTGAGTTATAGCACTGAAGCATCGCTCCCAGGGAAAATACAGGATCAGGGTCCTGAGCCTGCAGTCACCACATTTTTGTCAACCAATCAATACAGAACCTTGAGTGTTTCTGTGTAAAGACACCTCATCTAACCTACACTGTGGATTCATTCACACTCAACTCACGGCCAACAGCGCTGTAACTCACAACTAAAAGAAACTCATCTAACGCACATACTTTCTCCAAAAGGCACACACAGCCTTCTCGTGCTCGGGACACTAGACAGCATTTCAGCACGTGCCGGAGGGCTCTTTCAAACAGTGACATCACCCACAGAAAGCACAAAAATGTGACATTAAATAGACCATGAAAAGGACACTAGTTTACAGTCTGAGCTGAAACGAGAAGGCAAACCCTCATTTTGTCTGACTCCAGCTGGGAATGGGCACATTGAATGACTCAGATTTTTGCCCCTGTGCTCGTGTCCACAAACGACCCCAAAAGCAAGCACTGCGAGTATTGATTTAGGGGTTACAAGTACATTTTAGCAAGTAGTCAAATTCACAAATACAGAATCTGCGAACACTACTATATATAAAATAGACGACCAAAAAGGACCTACTGTATAGCACAGGGAACTATATTCAATATCTTGCAATAACCTATAAGGGAAAAGAATCTGAAAAAGAATAGACATATATGTATATGTGTATAACTGAATCACTTGGCTGTACTCCTGACACTAACACAACACTGTAAATCAACTCTACTCCAATAAAAATAAAATAAAAAGAATGAGGATGGACCGTACCCGTAAAACTTCATTAGTGGCTGTTTGCAGAGTTACCTGTGCTGGTTTCAAGCGTACTCATATTACGTTTACCCTCGGAGAATCCCCTGCTATGAAAATAGAGGGGCCAGCTAGGTAAACACAGAATGCGGACAAACAGCCTATCACAAGGCATTGTTTGCACAGCTATCAACGTGCAGCCTTTACTCACTCTGTGAAGGTGGCACCTAGCCATGCACTCGGTGTACACACAGTAACCGAG
Source organism: Balaenoptera acutorostrata (assembly GCF_949987535.1). Classification (NCBI taxonomy): domain Eukaryota; kingdom Metazoa; phylum Chordata; class Mammalia; order Artiodactyla; family Balaenopteridae; genus Balaenoptera; species Balaenoptera acutorostrata. Next base: position 97,671,035 of record NC_080071.1, read on the forward strand.
CGCCAGGCGCCACATTTGCCTGTCTCTTTAGTACCTGTAAGATACGAAATTCCTGAACTCAGCCCATAGCTGCGATCATCTGTAAACAGAGCTGCTTGCTTTTTTTAAAAGCAGGGGAAAAGCCATGCCCTGAGCCACTTTACAAGTTGCTGCTACTATGTACGCAGTCATCTGCTAGCAGCTCGTCTCACATATCTGAGGTCCTGGCGGGACTGTTTAAGCAAGAGTCATGGTTTTCAGGGTTTGGAAGGGATCATCCCCCCAAGCCTTTATTTATCTCTTGAAAAGTTTTTTCTTTCAGATTGACTGTTTGCCCAAAACAATCAAAACATCAAGAAGTTTTCCTTGGCTAGAGGGATGAATTGGGAGTTTGGGGTTAGCAGATGCAAACTATTATATAGAGAACGGATAAACAAAGTCCTACTGTAGAGCACAGGGAACTATATTCAGTACCCTGTGATAAACCATAAAGGAAAAGAATATAAAAAAGAATGTATGTATATGTATAACTGAGTCACTCTGCTGTATACCAGAAACTAACACAACATTGTAAATTAACTATACCTCAATAAAATGAATTGGAAAAAAAAATGTTTTTTTCCTTAGCGAGAGCTGGCAGGCTTCTCCCACAGAGCTCTGCTCAAATGTCCGTCTGTTTTCCCAGACACTAGAAGGGTATCTTGGCAGAACTGTATTGGGGCGGGGAGGTGGGGTTTGGCATGGTCAGATGTTGTCATGGCAGGCCTCCCACAAAAAGGGTTCCTAATTTTTTATTTTCTCCAGTTTTTAAATTTCAATTAATTTCACCCTTTTAAAATTCCTTTTATCTTTCCCCCAGATTGTATATACATACAGTTTTGGAATCAGCTGTTACTAAAAGGCTTGCCCAGCTGCCCCCTAACCCCCAGCCCCTCCCCCGACAAGGCAACTGCTTTGGACCCTCTGAGCCATTTCTTCAGGCACTGATCACCTTCTTGTTAATAAGATGCTTCTATCTTATTGATTGATCCGTCCTGGCATTACGTGTTCATTTCCTGTCGGGTAGCTGAGTCTGTAGCTCTCCCGACCCACGTGCATGTCCCTTCTCCACCCCCTGAATATAATTATATCATTACTCCAAGTTAAGTCAATAGTATTTATTTCCATCGTTATAATCATATAAATAGTGTTTGCGGCAGAGCATGGTTTTTGTTTCTTTTCCCTGAACATCTTTTCTTCTTCTTTAATAACCGACAAATTTTTTCACCAGCCTAATTTTCTAGGGACTTCTTGCTGGTTTCTCTTTTCAAATGCTCCACAGGCCTGACGCATGTCAGTAATAGTTTGTTTTTTTAATATTTGTTTGTTTATTTGGTTACACTGGGTCTTAGTTGCGGCAGGCGGGCTCCTTACTTGTGGCACATGGGCTCCTTAGTTGTGGCACGCAACTCGTAGTTGCGGCATGCATGTGGGATCTAGTTCCCTGACTAGGGATCGAACCCAGGCCCCCTGCATTGGGAGTGCAGAGTCTTCACCACTGCGCCACCAGGGACGTCCCCAGTAATAGGTTTTTTGCAAACCTCAAGCCCAGTTCTAACAGTGCCTTTCTACCTGGACTAGGCATCTCCCTGGCGTCCTCCCACCCTGGGGCTCCCATGCCCCACCCCCTGCTTTGAGACCTCCACAGCCTCCTCATTCTCAGTCTAGACCCTTCCTTTGCTAAAGCACATCCTCGGGTAGTTTCCTCGGGAAGGGTGGCTGGGAAGTGGATTTTCTGAGGTTTTCGAGGCTGACGATAATTCTATTCTACTGTCACATTTAAATCATCATTTGGCTGGGTAGCCCATTCTAGGTTGGAAATAAATGTCCACCGTGTTGGAACCAGGGGTCCATTTTCTTTAGCGCCAGGTGCTGCACGGAGCAGACCACTGCGATTCCCGTTCCTGGGGATCTGACCAGCTGTTTTTAATTTGGAGGCTCCAAGAATCCTCTCTACTGTCCATAAGGATCATGCATTCCCACACTTCATCGTCCAGGCGGGAAACCTGGGGTCCAGAGGGGAATCCTCGCCACGTCGTGCCCCGGCTTGGATGGGTGCAGGCTTCCTCCCTACCACGTGTTCTGGGCATCTCCCTGCCTCAGTCTCACTTGCTAGCGTTTTGCAGCCTGGGCTCCACCCTTGGGGACAAAGACTTGCCACCTTGGAAGCTGTTTTATAAGACATGAGGCCAGGGCGGTATGTGCATCCCAAAGAATGGGGAGCCAAGCAAGAGCTGGTGCCGGTATCAGAATGTGTGCATCAGACAGGGTCTGATCTGTGCCTCCGAGGGCGGGGACACCCGGCCCGCACTGTGCAGTCTCTGTGCCAGGTCAGCATGGCCAGGCTGGACCACAGTCCCCAGAATGCCACTTCCAGTTTGCTTCCCGTCACACTGGGCCACAAGGGCTATCCTCTCGGGGTATGGAAGCGGTTGTGGCCACTGTAGCGTATACACACCTTCCCCCAATTGTTCAGCACATCCTGTCTAGCTGCTGGGGGAAGGAATCCTGCAGATGAGGTTAAAGTCCATCATCAGCTGACCTTAAATAATCAAAAGGGGGAAATTTCTGCGTGGGCCTGACTTAACCAGTTAGCAGACCTTTGGGAGGACTTAGGTGGCACCCAGCCAGAGACTCCAAACCACAGCGGGGGCTCCACTTGCTCTCCTTTCCCCTGGGTCCTCCCTCCTGACGGCTGTCTGGGACCACAAGCCTCTGCTGCTGGTCCCCGGGGGGGGTCCAGCCTGCTCCTCATAGGCCCTTCCTGACCTCCGGCCTCTGGACTTTGACCTGCTTAGTCAGTCCCAGTGATGGAGTAAGCTGACTCCCTGTAATAAATCCTGTAATTTACATACATATCTCCCATGGCTCTGCTTCTGGGTTGAGCCCTGATACTGATTCCAGCAAGAACCCGCCTTCCCCTGGGGGCGCTGCTGGGCTCAGGCCTCCACTGTTCAGCTGGGTCCCCCGGGGCAAGCGCAGGGGCGGCCCAGGACAGTGTGCTCCCAGACCATCCTCTGGGACCTAGAAAGCCGAGTTCGCCACCCATTCCCAGAGACTCAAGTCTGAAAACTGCGACTCTCGGGGAATCGAGGTGTCCCACCCTCTGCTGATTTCTGTTCAGGTGCCCACGTGGGGTGAGCCGGCTGTGCCGACCGGGCCCGGGACACCCTCAGGCTCTCTTTCCTGTCTGCAAACCAGCCCAGGGATCTACCCCCAGAGCCTTGTCCTTAGAGGCACAAGATACTAAATGGAGCCCAGGCTCTGAAAGTCAAGCTTGCCCCTGCCCCTTACAGTGTGAGGACTTCCATCCGAAGGCTGCCTGGGGTTCTCAGAATGAGGCCAAGCTCACAGTGTCATGAGGAGGCCCCTCCCGGTCCCTCCAGCTCCTCACCCCCCACCGTCTCCAGTCACCTGCTCCCAGGGCCTTTGCACCTGCTGCCCCCCTGCCGAGGGCTCCCTTTCTTCACTGGGGACGCCTGCTCATCTTCACTCTCAGCCCTGATGTCACCTCCCCAGGCCTTTCCCCACCAGGGATTTTCCCAGCATCCTATGTGTTTCCACTCATCACAGCTTGGGACGATATATTTGTTCTACTTTTCCATATTTATCATCTATATTAACAGCTATCTTCCCATCGGCTCACCCAGGACAGACTCCCACGCCCTAGGAGGTTCTTCTGGATAAAAGTTTGTTAAATGGATAAACGGTCCTTCGTGTGTCACTCCACATCTCCGAGGTTCAGTGTTTTTAGGAGGGAAACAGAGCTGATGACGTCCACCTTGCAGGGCTACTCTGAGGATGAAATGAGATGACAATCCCTGGCCCCGTGTGTGGCCTGCAGGGGGCCCTCAAGAGTCCCAGCAGGTGTGGCTGGTGGTTGACGCCCTCCCCCCAACTTGGCTCATCCCCACCACAGGCTAGAAGTGCCCTTCCCTCTGTGCCTGCCACTCAGCCCCCGGAATCTGCTCCCCATCTGTCTCCACCACGCCCTAAAGCTCCTCATGCACAGGATCTGTCCCTTCATCATTTTCATCCCATTGCTGGGTATGGTGCTAGCACAGAAGGGACCCCAGGGGTCTTAGGTGGGGCTCCCCAGAAGCAGGTCCTGGGACCAAGGACCCCTGAGCGGGACATTTATTGAGGACCTGCTCCCATTAGAAGCCAGTGGGAAAACTGAACAAGGAAGAAAGAAAGGGGAGGGGGCCGAGCCAGGGTGGAGCTTCAGCTTGACCTCAAGAGGGGCCCCCACCTGAGGCCAAAGAGCTGGGCTTTCATTCCAGGCACCGGCTAAGGGTGGGAGGGCGGCAGCTCCCAGGTGCTTCGATTCTCTGGGCTGGGGCCGAGGACTCCAGGGGGCTGAGGTCAGGCACTCCTCCCAGGAAGAGCTGCGGGAGCTGTGTGTAAATGCAAAAGTATGAGGCGGGGCAGAGGAGGGCACGCAGATGGTGGGAAGACCCAGAGGGGGCTGGGAGAGCCCCACCCACACATCACGCTCCACAAAGCTTCCTCCCGCTTTCCCGAAGGATCGCCCTGACGTGAGAAGGAGTCTCTTGAAGACTGCAAAGGGACAGCTCTCTGTCTGGCGATTCTGTTAGGATGGCCAGCTGGAGAAAAGCGAGCTATGCTTGCTTGGACAGTGGGTCAGCCCCCAGCCTGGCAAACTCCACTCGCCTCTGTGGCCCAGCCTGGCCCCTGGTGGCTCTGGGGGCCCTGGCTTGTGGGTGGGAGAAGGACCAGGAAGCCTGGCGTCCACTGCAGCCTGAGAAGTGACCACCGCTGCTCAGGTGAGAGATGGCTTGGTAGACCTTTTTCCAAGGAGAGGGTGGAAAAAGCCAGATGGAAAATCCTGACTTGGCCAATTAATACGAGCAGCAGGAAAATCCCTCAGTTGATTCCCTAACAACCAATCTCTGTTCCCAGGTCCATAGGAAGGCAGAAATAAATGGATCCCACGTGAAGGAAAATTGAAGTGTGCCCAAAAGTTCATCAGGACTTTTCTGTCTTCCCTCTCTGGGTTCCCGGCAAAAGTTGCAAGAACATGTCTCCTTGTTTAAACAAGGTAATTTGATCCGGGCAATAATCATCATAAATATTCATGGTTTTGCCTTAACATTAGGATAACATCTGTTTCCAAACATCTGCAATCTGTTTTCAATGCTTCAGTAAAATGTAAATTAGCTCTAACTAATACAATAAAGCACTAATGGGGATAATGGTAATGAAAGCTGCCCATTAGGGCGGGAGTCCAGCCCCGTCTCCAGTGGCCAGTTTTCTGGAATTCTCCAGAACTTCCCTCAAATGGAAGGGGCTTAGAAAGCCTCTCCTGGCCTCCTGGCTTGCTGCCTAAACCAGCTAACTCTGCACTGGCCAGGGCCCCCTCTGGGCCTCACCCTTCTCCAGAGGATGCTCACAGATCTTTCTAGAAGTCGCGTCCACCTAGGCAGGTCCCAAGCACAGAGCCCTCTCATGCTACAGAACAAGGTCCAGTCTCTTGGCCTGCAAACCAGCCCTGTCACCTGTCCCAGCCCCAGCTCTTGCTAGCATCCCTAACCCCAGCCCCAGAATGCCCAGCACCCTCCGTTCCTCCAAGTCCCAAACACCCCTTCTCTTTTGTTTGTCCTTTACCACTAGGTCATTGGCCCCATGCGGAGAGCACCCACAACACAGTGAGGAGACCAGCTGACAGTTGTGAAACAGACTGGGCCCTCCCAGAAGAAATGCTGATAGTCTATAATTTCACTCTCACTAGTCATAATTATTTTATTTTATTGAAGTTTAGTTGATTTACAATGTTGTGTTAATTTCTGCTGTACATCACAGTGATTCAGTTATACACATATATACATTCTTTTTCCATTATGGTTTATCACAAGATATTGAGTATAGTTCCCTGTGCTCTACAGTCAGACCTTGTTGTTTATCCATTCTGTATATAATAGTTTGCATCCGCTAATCCCAAACTCCCAGTCCAAGCTTCCCCCACCCCCTCCCCTTTGGCAACCACAAGTCTGTTCTCCATGTCTGTGAGTCTGTTTCTGTTTTATAGATAAGTTCATTTGTGCCATAGTTTAGATTCCACATATAAGTGATATCATACAGTATTTGTCTTTCTCTGTCTGGCTTACTTCATTAGTATGATCATCTCTAGGTCCTTCCATGTTGCTGCCAATGGCATTATTTCATTATTTCTTATGGCTGAGTTATATTCCATTGTATGTATGTACCACATCTTCTTTATCCATTTCTCTGTCCATGGACATTAAGGTTGTTCCCATGTCTTGGCCATTGTAAATTCACTAATCATAATTTAAAACAAATTAAAACAATGATGAACAATAAATAATAGTATGGGTTTATGTTGTTAGGTGACATAGCTAAGTTGCAAAAGCAATTTGTGTCAGATGATTCTACTCTCTTTTATTTAAAAATAGGTATACATATTGGGGAAAACTCTGAGGAAAATATGGATGCAAATGCATCCCTTAAGAGATGCAACTCTTAGCCAAATCGTTAAGAGTTACATCTGAGACACAGAATTGGGGGAGGTGACTTTGTTTTCTTATTTGAATTTGTTACAGAAATATGTACTGTATCTTTTAAAGAAAGCCACTTATTAGTTTCAAAGGGGGAAAATAGAAACTTTATTATGAACCAACCTGGAGGCTACCCTCTTAACCAAGTTATCAAAATGAGCGTCACCATCAATGGGACAAGCTGACATCATGTACCTCCTGACATGATGTGCCAAGGGGGACACAAGGTCCCTTCTGCGGTCTCCCTGACAGAATGCTCAGCCTGGTCTCCCCACCATGGTCCTCTCCCCGACAGCTCTGTGAGGGCCTTCTGCGCTGACCCTTGGCAGTGGGGAACCTGGGGGCTGAGGGCCCTTAGCCAATCAAGTTCATCCACGTGGCAGCTGGAGTGGGGGCGGAGCCAATGGGAGGTAGAGGCTGAGGAGGAGCCAGCCCAACACGGTGGAGTCTTGGCTTTAGCCCAGCGGCTGAGTGGCTCGGGGCAAGTTCTTGAATCTCTTAAGCCTCACATGGGTCAAGGTCTCAAGGTAACCATTACAGTCTCTGGCACATTCTGGAAGTTCAACGACTCATCATCTACCCCTTCTTTCACTTCCTTCTCTGGTGAAGACTGCCCAAAGCATTCAAAGTGAGGCTGAGCGATAGCTCTTTCCCTCAATTTCAGTAGTGAGTCAATGAAAATACGTTTGCATGTCGTCAAGCATGTGTGTTTGAATTTTAGATGATTTAAATCATTGCTAAAAGTTCTAGTCACTAAGGATAGTTTTTTTAATGGCATAAAAGAAGTGATTAAGTGAAGATTCACTGTAAGAGTTACTGGCATGTCTCGTGGTATGTGGACCTGAGTCAGTCACGTTACCTGCATGTCCCTTAACTTCAGCCTTTGGTTTCTATTCATGGATGGTGTGAATGTTGCCTTCCTATATCTAAACTTAATTTCTGTTTTGAGCCCCTACTGCACTGCTGGTGTAAACTTAGATTCAGTCCATTCAGAATACCCTATTTCTTTCCTGGGGGCTTGATGTCACAACTAGCCCACTCTGGCATCACAGGGACATCTTAATTCTGGCTGCTGTTGGGTTGCCAGGCTGGCCCAAGTCTTCAAATCCCCTCTCCAACGCCAGGAAGCACCACTGCTCCCTTGAGCCTGGGCTCAGGGAACCTCTGAGGACTCAGGCCCATCTGCCCATGCAGACCTCTTAAGTAGCCACTTCCCTGGCGTCTGGCCACCTCCCAGGAATTCTGCCCGGGAAGGGGAACCCTGTGGTCATTAGCTCTGATCACCAAGCATCCCCAGGTCTCCTTCCAGGCACTCCTCTGCCCCCTTGAATTAGATGTGGACTCTGACGTGCTTTAACGAATGAAAATTGAGAAGTGACAAGTGGTACCACCTGGCAGAAGCTTTGAGAGCCAGACTGCGATTGGCTGTACTTCTCTTTTCCTCTGTCGTGGACATTAGTGTGACAGTGGCTGCTCCATCAGCCTGAGTCTTGTAGCGAGAAGCTGCGGGCAGGATCCCCAGCCTGGGTCCTGGGGTGAGAAGAGAGCTCCCAGTCTACCCATGATGGATGTGGAGTGGCCGTGAAACATTAACCTTATTTTGTTAAGCCAAGGAGATTTGGCCTTGTTTGTTACTGCAGCAAGGCCTACCTATCCTGACTGCTACAGACACAAGTTTCCTCTGCTCTTGACCTTCAAAAACAACCTAGTGTCTAACATGCATCCTTGCTCAGCCAAGTAGAGCAGGGCAGGAGGCCCTCTCCTCAGGGACTCCTGGCTTCTCAACCAGGGGGATTTTTCTTTGATACCACCCTGTTTCTTGTTGGTTTTTCGCTGCCTGGCCTGGCATCCATCCCCTAAAGGTTGGACTTTTGAAACTTAAAAAGCAAGAAATGACTCTATTTTCTCTATTGTCCTGCTGTCCTTCTCTGAGGCAACAAATGCAAGCTGACTAGGGGAAGACCAGGGGTGACAGTGGGATGGAGAATGAGAAATGGGATGGATTGGGAATAGAGAACGTGAGAGGCTGAATAATAACCCCTCAAAGATGTTCATGTCCCAACCCCCAGAACCTGTGAATAGGTTGCCTTAGGCAAAGGGGCCTTTGCAGAGTGATTAGGTTAAGGGTTTTGAGAGACAGGGGGATTATCCTGGGTCATCTGGGTCATCGCAGTGCAATCACTAGGGTTCTTGTAAGATAGAGGTAGGAGAATCAGAGTCAGAAGGAGACATGAGGACAGGAGCAGAGGTTTTAGTGGGGAACTTGGAAGAAGGAGGAAGGGCCCATGAACCCAGGAGTGTAGGCGACCAGTGGAAGTTGGAAGAAAGGCAAGAAAACAGATTCTCCTCTGGAGCCCCCAGAAGGAATGCAGCCCTGCCAACACCCCAATTTTAGCCCTGTGAGATCCAAGTTGACTTCTAACCTACAGAGCTGTAAGATAATAAATCTGTGTTGTTTAGGCCACCAAGTTGGTAGTGATTTGTTACAGCAGCAACAGGAAACTAATACTCTTGGTTACTAGTTAAAATATTATCCTGCCCCATATGCAGCCCAAGTGGGGTCACCAGGGTCTGTCTGCTCTTGTCATCGGCTTCACACAAGCCCAGCTGTGTTTTGCCCCCACACTGCTCTCACCCAGCCCACTCCACTTCCTCTTCCCTGATTTCTTTCCCCAGTATTCCAGCCTTCTGGACCCCTGTATCTTCTTCAGACTGAGGATCTACCTACTTGTTTTGAAAACCCGAAAGACCTACTTCTTTGCCTTCTGCTTCCTCTGCTGGGGTGAACCCTGGTCTCCGCTCCTCATCTGAGTTCCAACACAGCAGTTACTCCAGAAGGAGAGGCCCTTTCTGCCACCCCTTCTTCAGCCCCCAACCCCAGCTGTTTCCTCTCTAAGGGTGTATCCAACCCCCACCACCTCCAGCCTTGACAGAGCAGGGATGCCCGGGTCGCAGGTTTGATCTTTCTGGGCTCCTCTAGGGCTGCAGTGCCCAGAATGGTAGCCACTACTCCATGTGGTTATGCATATTTAAATGAAATTAATGAAAAGAAAAGTCTCCGTGACCCAGTCAGGTTAGTCACACTTCAAGTGCTTGATAACAACACAGGGCAATGGCTACTGTATTGGACGGCAAAGATATGGAAATTTCCACCATTGCAAAAAGTTCCATTGGACAGCCCTGCTCTGAGGCATTCTTCTTTCCCTTTAATGCCTTTAAAGCCCTGGTCAGCTTAGAGAAAGGAACACCTGTTTACATTTACACCTGTATTCTCTCTCCTCAGAGCATTTGTATTTTCTGCTTCTTCTCTGCCTAGGGAGTGGCTGTTTCCAGCCCATAATAAAGGATTTCCAATATGTAGGATGAGGCCATGGGCCTTCCCCTACTGTAGAGATTTGAAAGCTTAAACTGCATTTCCCAGACACCCTTGCAGTTAGAAGCTTTTACGTGAGGTTAGAAAACAGAAAGGAGATGGAGGTCATCTTCCTAAGGCTTTGAGGTGTTCTCTTCTGACAAAAAAGAAAGAGCAGGGTCCAGTCCCTACTGCATGGTGCTGAGAGGTGGCTGCAGCAGTGGCTGGAATCAGCCACCAGCCACCAGCTTCACAAATCACGAGACAGATTCTCCACGACCAGTGTGTAGGCAGTAGGCACAGCTTCCTCTGCCCAACACCCTGGTCCCTGGGTCACAGCTGTGGCAGTGTGTTCCTGGAATCAATTTCCTGTTCTGTGGTGTCCTGGTACTCATTCCTGGAGACCAAGGCTGGAACCTACCCCTCTACCCCATCAAATGACTTTGTAAATCTTTAATTCCCTGTATTAGATCCCTTCTCGCTGAAAATACCTAGTGTGGTTTCTGTTCCCTGCACTGAACCCTGAGTATTCAGCAAGGAGCCAGGGAACAGCTGGGTCAGGTAAATTCTAGATCAAGGTGGCCATCTGGGCATCTCGAAAGTATAAGGTGTCTGTGGTCCAAATGATTTGTCCTGGGAGCAATGGTTCCCAACCTCCATTGCCATTGCTCAGCAGAGCTGGAGCAGTTGACACCTGACTTCATTTTATGAAATGGTTTTTATAGCCCAGCTCTTCTGGAACCCAAAAAAAAGGGGTCAAGGAGCCAAGACAGCTTCAAACACCATAGCTAGTGAAAAAACAGGTTTTTACTTAAAGCTAGATTTCAAAGAAGTAGAGCTATAGGTCCAATGCTACAGTCAAAACGTGATTAAACTGTCAAAAGTACATGAAATCAGCCACAGAACATTGTGAAGCACAAGTCACAGTTATATTTGTTCCGTGGGTGTGGAAAAACATTTTTTTTTCATCATGTTGGAAAAACAACCAAAAGACTGAGTGCCTGGTCTGATGGGTCTCCCTGCCACTCTGACCTCTGCTGTCCTCCTCACCTGTCCACACCATCTAGTTCACTCCTGTGGCTACTTGCGTGGCTTTGCCTCCCTGATCCACACGTGTTTTACTCT